>NW_023998490.1:1161869-1360402 GCF_014805625.2 Glossina fuscipes | reverse complement strand
GCTGTTGCTGTCGCTGTTGCTGTTTCAGTTGTTGTTATACAGTGCGCTGCACACGAGTTGTGTAATACGAATATAAAGAATTCCTCGCACGCATTTCATTTATATAAGAGAACAAATGTGAATAAATCCTGTGCACACACGCTTGCCTGTATATAAATGCAAGTGTACCTTCTTTTCTTTCTTTTTTATTTTTTTTGTTCTCTCCCTCTTTCTCTCTTTCTTTCACTGTTTCTCTGTCTTTCCTCCATCGCCACTTTATTTTCCCGGTTGTCTGAGGAATTTGTCTGAGCACACTTGCACATACATACGTTTGTAATTTATAATTCAGTCAGAGTTACATATTTTAATCGTACATTGCTTTCACATATCATTTTTACACACGCAATTGAAAATTGTATTAATTTCATCATTAGGTATGTAACAATAAAAATTAAGTTGGCTTCATAAGCGCACTTGCGAATCCATTTATTAGGTGGTGTCAAGTGCTTCACAAGCGGATTTGCTTAAAACTGACTAACTAAGATCCTTAACGAAGATCCTCCGTTCCAAATCTATTGATGGCATGAAGCAATAAGCGAAGAAAAGGTAACGTGAGACCCCGAAAGCGCCTATTGATATATTATTCCTTTGGTGAGATAATAAAATCACAGCCATCTGTTGATATATATGTGAAAACGTTTTTTTCCTGTAAAGACAGTGAACTCTTTAAATTTTTGTAACTTCGTTTCGTGAGTAAACCGAATCGCGAGAAATCGACTCAGTTCATTAAAAGTAAAACCACGACAAACGAGTTGATCCAGTTGCGGTTACGACCCTAAAGGGATTCCGTCAAGCAAATTAATCTCCTCTACCAGGAAAGATGTACTTACAAGGATCTCGCATTGCAAATCTGCTCACCGGGGAACTAATGCTTCCGTTGATGCTCTTCGTGAAATATACACAAAATGCTTGTTGCTTGAGGTCGCCAGCTCTTTTATGTTATACATGTAATCCTCTAAGATGGTAGAGTATCCCAGTAAAGATGAACCCCTTCAGGTATACATTATAGCGTCATTGTTAGTTTTACTCAGTTGATCAGAATGATTAGAACTCTTATTAGTTCCTTTTATTTCCTTGCACTTTATCTGTCCACCTTACGGTTATGGTGAGAAGCTCGGTGTAAAACACTCTCGAACACTCTTACTCTTAAGTAAAAGAGGTTGAAAAAATTAAAGCGAATCAGAACTAAATTGAAGCTATTTTCTCAGAAGCTAAGTTTGGAGATAGATCTACTTGTTATATTATATAATAGGTGTCAAAAAATTCGTTCAAAACAGAATTTTTTCTCACTTTTATTAATTCAATACCTACTGACGATAGCGATAGCGATGTTGATGATGATGAAGGTGACGTTGACGGGTTTAAAACTTATATTTTCAATTATGCTTAAAGACTGCCTTGGTGTGCATTCATCAGCTACTTAGGTATGCGCTTGCACTTGACACTTGGTAACGATAATAACAAATACATCAACGGCAGTCGCTCAGTCATTCGGGAAATACAGACATTCCTATCTTTTCATTTCCCCTCCCCCTTCCCCCCTATTTTTTTTTTTTCTCTCATTTGTGTTGTTTGTTGATAACAATTAAATTGTAATAAATTATTTATTTATGGTTTTCGTTATCTGCTTTTGGTCTTTCATTTGCGACAGGTGCCAATCAAAACCGGAAATCTTACTGACTTTTGTTTTACAAAGTGAAAGTAATCACTGGATCTTCCAAGAATCACATTAAATACATTTAGAAATTCAATAGAAAATGAATACAATTGAAACTCATAAGGAATAATAGATCTGGTTGGGTCAAGAATTTTCTATACAAACTTCCTTACCTGATAATATAAAAAAAAAAAATAAAAAAAATGGCTAAATAATTACGAAGAATGATTGACTTTATTATATGATTCATCGCTTGAGCGATTACGCAAGGCAAATAATTTTAATTGATTTTAATGAGATCGCTTTTATGTTTTGTCGTTGTACTCATCAAGCCTGTTAGCTTTCCAATCGGGAATGTCGGTTGTATTGTGCAATCGTCAAACGAAATTTGAAAATTTTATTAAGATTTTCGTGTTCCAGAAGAAACAATGCTTGCTAAGAGCAAATCAAACGTTTGTGAAGGTTGTACTCGAGTTTAAGTATATTTGTCGTGGGAAACAGAATAAATTTTTGAAATTGTGAGTGATCGTGTAGTTTTTAGGGTAGGAAATCACGTATACCTGTTCATGTGAATATATTTAATGTATAATACATAAGCAATAATGGAACAAGTCAAATCATCTGGTGCTAGCATTCTATTGTTTTCGCGAAATTATTGAAAAAGCAAGACATCTTTGCCTAACATGAGTCCTTATTTAACAAAAAACTCTGATCTGGGTACGATCTAAGAACCGTTTGCTATTGTTTCTTACTCTAAGTTTTCTGGCTGGTACGAAGACACTTGTATTTGCTGCTCAGTCTTTGAAATCCAAAGGGCAGCCCGATATGTATATATAATTTGTTGTGTTCAATAAATATTGAAATTTTATGTAACCAAAAATAAAGGACAGTAGATCCTATTAGTTCAATTGCACAAATGAAAAGAGATGAGACCCATCTATCCACGGGAGCTGAAAAGCTGGCCGAATCTCCAATATATAACCAAAAATTCTAATATGTAACAATTTGGAAGGAACGATCTGAAATAATTACAAATATGTAGCAGTGAATAAGTCCCGGGACTAAGTGAGGAATAACTTTCTTTTATTTTTTAGACTTTGTTATCTCTAACTTCTCCAATACTTCGATGTCTTTCTTTATAGAAGAATGCAGTTGTTAGAACTTCAGTTTCAACAGTGACATCCTCATTTGATCAAAATAATTTTTCATCGAGCATTCTTTTAAGATTTGCTCGAGTAGACAATAATCAATGAAGCCGTATACGACGAACACGATGGATACGTAGAGCAATTCGTACTTGGATGCGTGCAGTTTTGCCCTTGTAGCCATTGACTGGTGACACGATGCACTATCTTTATCAAGGAGCAGTTCCTTGTTCGCAATTTGAGCCGTTTCGTGATAATGGCATTCTTTGATCAAATCAAACGTGCATAGGATAGGTGCATATTCGTCATTCCCCTTTTTTATAGGTAAACGATGAATAAAATATCACGTGCATCCCAAAATGCGGAGAGCATAAGTTTGCGAGATGTGCTTTTAGTTTTTGGTCACTTTGCACCTTTTTCGTAAGGCACTTGACACTTGAGCGGCTATAGCGGCTGACCCATGTTTCGATCATGATCATAAAAAATTCCGTTAATTGCTGTTAAGTATTTCCAACCAGGAGCACGGTCATAAATAAACGCAACACCCACATTAGAAAACAATCTTCTCGTGTCTGAATCCCCAAGGATAATAATGAATATCCAGCCGTTTGTATTTGTCGAGTATTAGGATTTTTACGATCTTTCCCGCCATTTTCTGATGCATCTTTCTTCGGGTTGGAGTCAGTTTTCAGTGTTGTTTGCTCGTAAGTTGAAGTAAGCACGATATGAACTTCCACTTTCATTCCACAAAGATAGAAAGAGTCAGCCATGCCCATCCAACATTATAGAGATATGAAAGTTTAGTTTCTTCCCTTTTTGAAGTCTTTGAAGACTTTTTTAATAACGGTAAAAGTTCAATCGCTGCCGATTATAATTTTCTTATTTGTTTTATTTGTAAATAACAATAGTAGTATCAATAAAATTACTGGCACCTATAAGCGAACGATCGAGGTGAGTGAAATTTTGACATGGCGCCGTTTGTGTGATCGCGCTTCCAGGAAACGATATAAAATTTTGTTAGGGACAACATCTATGTGGTAGCCTCCAAAATTATCGATCAACGTTTTGTTTTACTATAATATACATGGTCTCGATTGGGATCATTGCTATTAACTTAAACGTAAAAGGAAGCAAGCACTACTTAAATGCTGCGATGATGTTAGAGAGCTAAAGCACCTCCGTGCAATAAATTTCATTAAAATATCTTGCGAACTGTGACCTGCAGACAAACAGGTAACCGGATAGGCAGACTTGCTTAAATTCTTTTAGAGGACGAATCTGAATCGATTAGTAAGGAGATGGTTACACACATTTGATGACGAACCCCGGTGTTAGGTATCATTGATCAATTCTGTAGCAGGTGCGTTTTTAGCTATAATTGTGTTTGCAAAAAATATAAGAAGAAGAACAGAGACAGAAAGAGAGGGCAAATGAAAAGTAGTTAGTAAACTTATTAAAGGTTTTTTTTATGGCAAAGTAATTTTCAAATCTATCATTATTTTTCTAATGCTTTGATGAATGTGAATGCATTCTTACATTAATATAATCTTAAAATTAATTACATACGATATCTATACGCAGCCATTATGATAAGGCTTACTAAAGTAAAAGCTTTTCTTTGTTTCTTAAGTTTTTAATTATAGTTAATCTGAGTTCTTGCAATAAATAATTACATTAAGACAAATGTTATTTACGTCAAAAGAAAGTCTTGACTGCAAACTTATGAATTAATATGAGACAGACAAGCATTAGCTAAACGCTTAATATCCACGATTGAAATGCTCAATTCACATGTTTACAATAACAACAATAACAATAATAGCGATAATAACAATTATAATAATGATAATAACACATTTTAATTAGCGATTTTATTATTCAGAAGGAAGGAGGAAAAAAATAAACAACGATTCATTTCAAAGATACAAATGCCTTTTTGTTCTCGTAATCGTTGAAAATATTCCCGTAGCCAAGAATTTTTCAGTTCAGTTCGTTACACGATAGTTTGTAATCATTATGCAACAAATTGTTTTGTGCATTCATAAAGCAACAACAACAATTGCATATATTCATTATGCATAAGTGTTCACATCTACAACCGGAGAAATGTTCACTTTCTCAAACGATTGGTAGCAACAGCAAGACTATACCCCGACGTATACATATTGCTGGGTTATTGATCCTGTTTGTTTCTGGCTCCGGTTATGAGAGTCCCAGAGTGGAGGCTTCGAATTCGAATCACTTATGTCAATTGGAGGAGTAGCAAAAGCTTAAGACAAAAAGTCGTGAAATTTATTCAGCGAAACCTTGAACGGAGTACTATCAGTAACAATCTGAATTTTTTTCGTTGATCCTTTCAGTATTTGGACATTTGGTGATCTGAAGACGAGTAAGTCATGTTGTAAATCCTCCGGACAGAAAGCATAATGTAAGCGCCATTAGGCACTGAAATGTGAGTAAGAAGAATGAATTGAGATTAAGAAGGTATTGCCTAAGGTTTACTTTAGGGCAAATTTCAAGCGCTTTTTAAATATTTACAATAAAGACGATATTTTTCAAGTTTAGAAAGAAACTTGAGATCAAACTTAACTCTCTATAAGCTATACCTTGGAAGGTACGTGAAGGTGCATTTTAAGCAACAGGGAAAAGTTTTTCAATTCTTTGCTAGTTACGGAATAAATTTCGAAGAAAAGTTATTTCTTTGAGAATGAATATGGAAGACGGACAGTAGCAGCTAAATTTTTTCCAAGTATTTGTGTTAATCAAGTAGTTGTGCCATGATATTTGCCTTGTTAGATGAATTTCAACGCTTCATAAGCATTCGGCTGATATAAGGTATGTCACAGGCAAAGTATGGGAAATTAACTTATTGAAGCCAAGCACTTTATCGAATTCGAGTTCATTGTGAAAGTTTTCCTATGTTCAAAACGGAACTGTGAGCTTGATAAAAGCGCTCATGGCGCTTCATCTGATGCTTACGTCACCTTTGACCATTGCTAGCCATAATTATACGTTGCTAACCATTGCTGTATAAATAACAAATTATTGGCAACTGTTGTGCTCCGTACAAACCGGCAGCAAATTCACACTCGAACCGTGCAATTGTCCAGTTCAGACGTTGACCCAAATAGGCGCTGTTTAGTTGTTAAAAAAAAGAACGAAAAATTTTGAAAAATCCCATAGCGATTGACTTTGAAGGCGACAGAGCATCTTATAGATGGTCATTGGAAAAAGTGGCGGCCACTGCTCAAGCCGAAAATCTGGACTGGAAGAAGTACTGATACGCCTACGCTTTTGTTTTCGGTAATCAGACCAGTTGGAGGTCATTGATTTGCCAAAGTTCGAAGACATCCCAGTTGGTTCAAAGAGTTTGTAACATAATGAATGCCTCCATCGTGCGCATTAGATGAAAATACAAGTTTCTGAAGAAACTCTGCATTGTGTTCAGCTATTCGGCTACTCCAGCGGCTAAATAAATTGATTACCTATAAGCAAAACACCATAACGGATATATTTTGAGTCATTTGATTCAAAATTGTGGAAGAAAATAGGTAGTTTAACGTAAAACAAGGTCAGCTTGTGCTAAGCGAAAGTTTTGTTTGGTGCAAAATTCAACGACTTGATTTGTTTTCGAAATATCTATCTATATACATCAGTGAAAGAATCTGTGAGGTCTTGAAATTTTGTTTTTTTTGTTTTGGTTTGTTTTGGTTTTGTTTCCAGTCCAAACAATCCAAATAATGCACCTATAGAGAATAGTCTGCATAAATTAAGATCATCAATTGAGCTCTGATTTAAATAAAAAGTTTTACTGGCGGTTAAGGCGTATTCGCTTTTCGCGGATGTATACCATACCTGGAAGTACTTGGGATAAGCCTTGTGACAGACAGCCCTTGTATTACATCAATCGATTCTGAATTGTTTTTCTTTTTTTGAATCGATGATGCTCACGTCATGTGACCATCTTTTATCCATCTATCTGCCTGTTTGATGTCTATCGGCGTAACTTTCAAAATAATTTCACGCAATCGGATACACTGATAAGCGTAGTTAAGTTTCCACTATCTGACAACGCATATTGGTTTCAAATCAGATTCAGATAAGTTCAGATAGCATAGACGTATTATTCGGACCCCTTTCTAAATGAGGATTCCAACAGAGAAGCTTTTATATTGCATTTAGCCGAGATGGTGTTGAGCATTTAATGGTCGACTTTACTCAAATCGCAACATTTTAAGTTTTCTAAATCTTCTTTTCAGGAAAAGTTGTAATTATTATATTTATTAATATTAATAATACTTCTTGCAGTCCGCAAAACATTCATATATTTGAAATCTAAGTGATGGGCGCAATAATTTTCTCTCACTTATTCAAAACCACTTCGTTGCGAAATTATTTCTCCTAACGGTAGTGCATTGACTTTTGTCATTGATTATTTATACATTCAAGGTATACCTTGTAAAAAAATTTCTTTAGCATTAGAAATTGTTGTTGTTGTTATGTTCATAAATTCATACAAGTTTCGTGATACAGCATTCTGCACGAATATATCTTAACCTTGGACAATCGATTCTCCAATTATAATTTTGGGGTAAATGAAAATGCAAACATATGTGGACATAACAAGACCGTGTCAGAGATTTTATTACCTGGCGGGGTCATAATTTACATGAATTAAAAAAAAAGGAAATTTTTTACCTTTTTATCTTACGAGCGTGCTAATTATATGGGAAGCCCTTTTGTCTTCAGACAGTTGCTACCCCTTGTGTTCTAACAAGTTCTGCAAGTTAAGCTATAAATGATTTTCGTAAAACGTTCGGCCAATCATACCAAATTGCCAACTTTTTGGTAAGGCTTCGAGAAAGTAAATTGATTGTTTGGCTTTGTACACCTTTTACTTAGCATGACCGAGCGAAAGGTTTGATTCAAAGCAGCTAAAAAGATAAAAGATGCTACTTGGCTCGAATAGAAAGAAAATTATTCGGAAGACATGAGACAAATATTAATTCGATTGTAAATATCCATCCAGAAAATTCTATAATTTTTATACCCTACACCATTTGTGATACAATGATACATTAAACTTGTGCGGGACTGGAAGATTTTTATTACGCAGGTTATCTCCCCAACTGTCTTTCTTACCATTTTAATACCTCGACGCAGTTTGGCCCAAGAACGAAATCCATTGAAAATCCTTCTTTGGATAAACCGATGTATGGGTAACTATAATTTAGTGTAAGGCATTTAACGGTGCACCACACCTCACTCTATTCTTTTACTTCTTTTATTAAAATTTTCAACTTCAGTAGATCAGCAGCAACTTGTACCAAAGAGTTAACTATTATAAACCGCTTCAGAAGGTGGATTTTTTAGGCTCACGCCTCTGCTAATAAAAAAAAGGCGCCGTATATCTTAAGCTAAATCTCATAATTTAAGTCCATAATCGAATGTTACTTCCATATAATATGTATTCATATATCTGCATATAAATATTAGTTTGGGGAAAAAGAAATCCATTATTTTTTCGGTAGATGGCTGCACTGATAGATTTCTCGTAAAGTATTGATCAAAGAATTTCCGATACTGTACATTTACATACTGTACATTTCGCAGTAAAAAAATTCTTTTGCTGTTTTTTGTTTGGTGCATTCAGTTGTGAGTTACAGCGTGTTAAAAATGGAAGTGAACAAAGAGAAAATTCGGTACATTTTACAGTTTTTCTTTGACAAAGGCGAAAATGCAAGCCAGGCGGCTAAAATTGTGAATGGTGTTTATGGTTCCGATACTGTAACAGCCAATTATGTGCAATTTTGGTTTCGTAGATTGCGTTCAGGAATTTTTGATGTTAAAGATGCACCTCGCACAGGTAGGCCGGTCGTCGAAAATGTCGATAAAATCGGAGAAATGATCGAAGTTGACCGGCATGTTAGCAGTCGTAACATCGCCCAGGAGCTAAAAATCGACCATAACACAGTTTTAAACCATTTACACAAAGCTGGATTCAAAAAGAAGCTCGATGTTTGGGTGCCACACCAATTAACAGAAAAAAACATGATGGATCGAATTTCCATCTGCGAAGCCTTGGACAAACGGAATGAGATAGACCCATTTCTTAAATGGGTCTATGGTGACTGGAGATGAGAAATGGATCACATACGATAACCCTGTGCGAAAACGATCGTGGTCAAAGAGCGGTGAAGCACCTCAAACGGTGGTCAAACCAGGACTAACGGCCAGGAAGGTTTTGCTATGCATTTAGTGGGACTGGAAGGGAATTATTTATTATGAGTTGCTTCCATATGGCCAAACGCTAAATTCTGATCTCTACTGTCACCAACTGGACCGTTTGAAGATAGCGATTGACCAGAAACGGCCAGAATTGGCCAACAGGAGAGGTGTCGTGTTCCACCAGGACAACGCTAGGCCACACACATCTACAGTGACTCGCCAGAAACTTTGGGAGCTTGGTTGGGAAGTTTTAATGCATCCGCCACACAGTCCGGACTTGGCACCAAGCGATTATCATCTTTTTCTTGCATTGCAAAATTTCTTTAATGATAAAAAATTGGAAAAAGGGAGGATTGTGAAAATCGACTACTAGAGTTTCTTGCAAATAGAGACCAGGACTTCTATGAGAGAGGCATTTTGAAGTTACCTTTAAAATGGCAACAAATCATACAACAAAACGGTGCATATTTGACCCAAATCGGACAACCCGAAGCATGTTAAATAAAGTCGTGAAGTTCATATAAAAATAATGGATTTCTTTTTCCCCAAACTAATATATACCCAAAAGGGTTACGCCTGGGATTCCTTTGCCTGATGGCTTATGTTTTATGAGTTCAGAGACCTAACACTCACTATAGCTACGACCACACACATAATAAACGTAATCTAAGCATGGCCCACTGTGCGGAGGATTGAATTCGGCTATGCCTACTCGATTGCTGTGTTTCTTGACTATTTGCCTATGCGAATATAAACTTTCAGCATTCTATCTTTTACAATTTATCAGTAATCCGCCCATCCCCCAAATCGATCGATGATCGATATAGTTATAAAAATAATAATAATAATAGCAACATTCATTAAAAAATAATGATAGTAATAATAATAAAAATTATCATGTTGACAATAATAATAATATAAATTAGTTTATATAATGAAAGTCAATATCAAATTCATTAATTATTATACGGTAAAGCAATTGAAAGGTAAAAATTGGTTTATACGTTATCGAAAATTTGTGAAAAACACAAAAAACCCGTTTTTTATTTTGCTATTGACAAATGAAAAGCAGAATGTTCGAAACAATCTGAAGCTCCCAAACAAAGCCAGCGATCTCTAAATAAAAATTGAGTTCCTAAAGACCATCTTTTTAAGTGAAATTTTCATAACCAAAACCGAAAACTTAAACATCGTGTATACGATTTAGGAGAGCAAATCTAAATATTGGAACATGTATTGGATTTAAGAAGTTCAGTATATGACGAATAAATAATTATTAGATTCCAAAGTGCATCAATTTCATCTTACACATTAATGTTTGCTCATTTTTAAGTAACTGCATTAAACTGAGATATGCAATGTGCTTCGATTCATGGATCTGTGTATGTACCTGCCAAGCAAAAGAGATAAAATAAAAAGTTATAATAATAATTAATAATAAATAATAGCAATAATATTAATGAATAACAATAATAGCAAGAATTAATAATAATAATCTCTATTTAATGTAATAATAATTGCTTAGTATATTTTGATTTAATTTCGGTCCAATATTTACTTTTCTGCATACAAGATGCTGGGTGATCTTCTTATTCTAATTAAATTTTATTAGCAGATTTACGAGATGCAGCTTAAACTATTTCTTAAAAGGTAAATTTAGCATAAACTTTTTTTTAAGTGGTACGTAAAACTTATCATTATTTTATAATTATCAGTTCATCAGCATTTATTTGATATTTTCTTGTTACGTCTCTTGCGGATGATTTAGAATTTCGTTGGAGCTTCTTTTGATTATGGGGAAGGACAGTCTGCATTTGTTTCAAAGATTTAATAGGAGCTGATGTGCTTTCTTTATTATTTTATGTAAAATTTACTTTTATTTCCTTGAAGTAATTACTTTGCTGGTCCAAGAGCCATCAATAACAAAAGATTCTTCACTTAAGCCTTAAGCTAATTAATCTAAAAATCCATTGAATTCTGAATACATAACAAGTTATTATACTTCTTGTTAGTAACAGGCTATATCAATTTCAACCGTATAAATCGTACTAACACTACTACTATAGGGCTCGTTAAAGCAATTCAACGTGAAACGATGGCTCGGCATTCAATCGTAAAAGCTTCTTTCTACTTTCGGAAATAAATTTAGACAACTGGTTTGGGAGGGAGGTCTGATAAGCGTATTCATCGCTATCATTAACAAGAAATTCAGTGATGGAAGCTTTTAATTATAATAATAAATAGTTTTGTTTCTCCTCTGAAAGCATAGGGGAACAGGACTCACCGTTAAGTACTCTATATTATTTATTTATATAAAGGCTTTTCAAAATTAGGTCCAATGTTTTTGAAGTGATTGAAAAAGTGCTCCGATCCAAACCATTTTCCATAGCGTTCGATCTTGGGACAAAACACGTGTGTGTGCCAAGTTTCATCAAAATATTGCAAAAATTGCGAGCATTAAATGGACGGCAACAAGACGGACAGCCGGACAGATGAACAAACAAGCTTTGATCAGTATTTATTTATTTATTTTATATATAATAAGAGATAGGTCTGTCTCAAGTCTCAAGTCTTGGTGATGGTAAGATATAAAAAGTGGTTATAAATGAAATCAATATTGACAATATTTTATTCTTGCAATATTTAGCATACTTGATGTGAAATGTATATAAGAACGGGGCTATAATAAATCCTCTAAAGCGCCCTTTCTTCGAGACGTCTATGTTAGTTGTGTTAATATATACTCATGTACATATGAATTAAGCGCAGCTACTTCATTATACATGAAATGATTTGTAGAGAAAAAAATATGAATAATAACCTTAGGCAACCCTTTATTAAAAAGATTTATACACATTTGTATCTCCTCTTACATGCAAATATTAACTGAAATTTTTTAGAATGTGTTTAGTAAGTAGTTCTTCAAGATAGTTCTCACATTCGCTTGTGTACATGCATGTACAGGTAGTCATATGTTAGGTAAATAGCAGAACAACTGCATGATGTATCATTTCGTTTTGTTGAATTCTTGTTTTTTTTTTTTTTCAATATTTTCACGATATCAATAAAACGATTTTATTGATTTGTTACTCGTGAAGCTTTTTTAAAATAAAAGCAAAAAAAAAAAAAATGCTTTTTTACCTATTGTTTTCATCAAGCATCGCTTGCTGTCCGTCGAAGATATTTAGTTATGTTATATTGAGTATCTGTCGGCACGGTTTAGATAACTGGTTTGTCTGTTAAATCTCATATCATGTTGGTAGACCATTGTTAATGAATGAATAAAAAAAATTTGGCTTTAATGATGGAATTTTTTATTGAAAGAAGGGTTTAAATCGCCAGGCGCGGTTTAAATAAAAAACACAATAAGCAAAATGAGAAACAAGAAAAAACCCAATCAAGACAACAGATCATCATTCAATCAAACCGATGCCACGTTTAGTTTGTTTAGCCACACGAAAGCTTTCATCCACATATACATACACTTAAATAAACATGGATTTCGGATAAAAGTTAATTGTAATGATTAATATCTTTTTTCATGTCGAGAATGATTGTTTTTCTTCTTCCCTTTTTTCCTTTTTTTATACCCTACACCACTTTTGGCACAGAGTATATTAAGTTAGTGCCGACAGATGCAACATGCAAAAGACTGTAAGATAGACCCATATTTACCTTACACCGACCGATTCAGATTCGTAATCTGAATTGATCTGTCTGTTTGTCTCTTCAACTGTCCGTCTGATGTCTCCCCATGTAAATTTGTGTTCAAGCTATAGGTCGCAATTCTTGAGATGAAATTGGATACGGTGACCTGTTTTGACGCAAGGGCCAACGTTGCTGGCAATGGTTCGTATCGAATCACTATTTTGACCATTCTCCATATAATTCCATATATTCTGGGAAGACGTTATATGGAAGAAAATTCAGTTTTCAAAATTTCTCGGCAAAAGTCACTAACTAGTAGTATTTCGGCATTCCAAGTTGGTACGAAAATTTTGGACCGGCTGGTGCCGCTTTTGAACCTTCTCTCATATAATGAAAACTGAAGTTCACGCGACGAAAATATGTAATTTTCAACGCTTTATGATGCAAATTATATCATAATAGTAATTTAACATAAAAAAATGAACTGTAGCAAATTTGGACCAGGTCTGCCTATTATTCGGATCCTACCATAATAGGGATTTTCAAGAAAATCGATCCTTTGTAGAGCAGAAAACTCCAAGTTTTAATATGTGGTGATGAAAACTGACTGGTAAAAGAAATTTCATACAAAAACAAAGTTTAGAAAATTTGGAACGTCTACGTCTATCTTTGGGTCCTGCCCAATGTCTATGCAGGGATTGAACTTGTACTACATTAGGTTGCGTTTTGAGCCCGCCTCTCCAAAAATACGCACTCGAAAAATATGCCATTTTATAGAAACAAGCGATAACTTTTGTGTTCTATAATAAAAATAAGAATTGTGTTAGACAATGTAGTGTAGGGACAATGTAGTGTAGGGTGTTTAAAAGTCCAACCATAACGTTGTTACTTGTTTTTTGATATAAAAGCAAAAAAAAGATAAACAAAAGAAAAAACCCCAACGCAGCCGTGAATAGAAAGACCTAAGGTTCTTTGAACTTATACGGGAAGTTGGTTTCTTTCGTTCTTTTTCTTTCTTTTTCTTTAAACTTAGATACAAAAATAGAAATATTTACACACATATCTATATGCAGGAAAAACTAGCAAAAACACCTTTAATAAACTCTCGTTGCATATACGTCATGCAGACTTACAAAAAAAGTACCGGGAATCATCTCCGTAAGAATTTTCACTTACTCGAGTAGGCGAAGAATGCAATTTAAAATTCCCTCTCGTCCTCTTTGGGTCTTCTTTACATTTTTCAAGATTTCAGAAAATTCAGAAATAAATATGTTTAGCAACTTTCCCTATCACAATTTCGTTCGTTTCTCTACTTCTCTACTTCAAAAAGAGTAACGATCTTAAAACTTTACCGGAGCGGAATCCATTTAGGCCTATTGCTCTATTTTTCTGTATCTGCGTGCAGTCGTCATCTGTTTAAAATAGGACTTCACTGAGCGAATTCTATTCGGACACGACTATCTTTCTAACTGCGGGTCGCTGATGTGTCTTTTCAAAATTTCAAAGTGACCTTAAAAGAAAAAAGTATTTCTTGAATGCAAAAACCGGATAAATCGCTATCTGCTCTCACTGCAATGAGCAAGAAGTTTTAGTTTCAAAATTCTAGAATTTCTAGATTAAAAGTCTAAAGTTACTTTTGAATTTCTTTCTACGAAAATGATGAAATGTTGAAATTTGAAAATTAACTAAAAATGGACGAGTGGTCGCGAAAATAAATAAATCGAAATAGATGGTTCTTAACACCTACCATAGTAACGTACAAAACTGCTCGACTTTCTGAGCGCCCACTTCTAGACTTGCTCACATATAGCACAATGTACCACCGCGACTCGTGGTTCTCTAGCATAGTATCTGTCTTTGAGGCAATCTACCTCGAAATGATCTTGCACATCGTGTCCAATGCTTCCATTTTTAAATCGAGCGTACATGGGTACTACTCTCTTCTCCACTTCTCCTTTATGTAGAATTCCTCATGGCTACTGACTTGCCCACATGGGTGACATGCTCTGAGCGCCTAGTTAAATATAGTAAAATATAAATAAAAAAAAGATACCGTATCATAAGAATATACTATTTACAACACATGCAGCACACAGCACGATATACAATATATCCAGAGAATCGATATATCGGGTGAGTGAACGTACTCTAAGTCTCTTTAATAACTAAACGTCAAAAACAAAGTAGTAGTCAATATTAATAAATGTGATCTAACTCGCATATAATTTCGTACATTTTGTTGAGCTGAAAATGTCGAATAAGCCCAACAGTAATGAAATCCTATAAAAAGCACAAATGTTGTAAAATAAAGCTGCCTACGATCCGCTTGAATTGGTTGAAAAAATGTGTTGCCGTGATTGACTAACAACATCCTTCAAAATAAAGAAGAAGTCGATCAAAATTGGATGTGGATATCTCTCACTTTACATTTTGATAAACATATCGAGCTTGAAATGCTGGTCCGGCAGCTGGTCTTGTTTTTGGCCCCTAAGACTCTTTTTCTTTCGAAAACTATTAGCATTGTTCCGCGAAGAATGTTAAAGCACCGACCCAGTGAACATTTTTGCGTAAGAGATCATACGATCCGTAAGCATTAGATAGAAAGGAGTTTTACTTTTCCCAGCACTTTTTTGACAATGTTTGCTTATATTTGTCCGTATTAATATAAAATTAAATCTTTATGTTTGTATTTGTCCGTCTTCTATGATAGTTCCTTTGCATTTCTTTTAGGTTAAGTGTAAGCCAAGTTTTAGAAAAACAATTACAATCACTATACAAATAATTGCCATTCAAAGACGGTAACCATGATGATGACAATCATCATCATCGTTATCATTATTGTGGCTACACTTGAAGATAGACGAACTTCGTTACTCTGTTCGCAATGGCGGAAAATGGCTAAATGTTGGAAATGCTTACTGTCCTGGACGCACGTCTGATCCAAATATAAACTCAATCTGACTTAAACGAAACATTGAAGTTGTTGTGTGTGCAATTTAACGTTTTTTCGATATATAATATGATCGAACTTGGAATAAGAATTTGAGTTGATAGGTGTTCAATGATTCGGTCTAATCCTTACAAATAAACGCTTTCCGTAGCTTTAACACATTTTTGCTAAACGCCCGAGTTGCATGCCTGCTCATCATATTCACATGTACACTCAAAAAAAGTGGATAGTTAATGGTAATAAAAAGGTAATAATGTTGTTTTTTTTAATATTCTGTTTGTTAATGGCGCGTTCAGTTGACCAGAGATTTCTTCGATTACGATGAATGCTTCCATTGCATTCGTATTGTTAAATAATGCATTTTGTTAAGGCTGGGGTTTACATCGAAGCGTGTACTGGATAATGAAAAATGAAAAAAAATTAAATAATAAGAGAAGAATTAGTAGGTATTTAAGAAACAAACCCGCGTTTGTTTCTGCCTGCCTCTGTAATTTTACCAAGATAGTGTATGTCCGTGGACATGGTTTTCATACCAAATACCGGAAAATCGAGGTTTATTGAAAGCTCGTCAAGAACGTTAGCAACATCCTGAAGGAGATTTCACAGGCTCTAAAAATCTAAATTGATGTAGGAATCTCCGTCCGCCCAACTATATAGCGCCTGTGGTAAACGTGATCGCAAATACTAAAATGTCACACCCAATGGATTGCAATCATTTCTCTATATCTTTCTCTTTCTCCACTTCTTCCTCGCGGTCACCGTGTTACACAAATCGGGGACATTCCCTGAGTGATTTGCCATATAAAACAAAGAAAAAAAACAAGACAGTATTCGTATGCAGGCTCGAAATTCAATGGGTGACCTCAAAGCACTTGTACTAGAATGGAAAAAAACCACCCACGCCCTGCCAACATTATAGTATATTATTCAACGCCAGGTAGTTGACCACGAATTTATCGAAAATCAAGTACAGAACATTGTAGTCGCGCAACTGTGACTATTACAGTACACAGCTATTCACTGGTTTTGGTCGGTCAACCGATCCAAACTATTTTAAATAGCGTTCGTCCTTGAGTTAAAGCAAGTCAGCGCATTTCAACAAAGTATCTCAAAAATTGCGATTTGTAGCTTGAACGTAGACTTCAGACGGACACAGAGGCATGCAGACTGACGGACAGACGGAGTGACAGGCTTAAATCGATTCAGAATTGATTTGATTAAGAATTGATTCGATTGTCTGCAATCGAATCAATTGAATCGAATCGAATTGATTGGATTCAGAATCAATTTCTAAATCTACCGGTATAATAGAAGGTGGGGGTCTAACTTATCCCTTTCTATCTGTTACATACGTCCGCACAAGCTGTGCAGGGAGTAAACTGGAAGATAAACTCTGTTTTTAGAAAATTGAATTTTTTTTGACATCATTTCTCAAGTTCTTCTGAAATTTGTCACATAATTCATTTCCGCTCGAAATTACTGACGTGTAACTCCTTTCAATTAATGAAACCTTGCTATCTTCTAATTTCTCCTATAGATGACGGTATTTCTACATTATCACAAGCAGAGACGACCTGTAAAACTCCTCTCGTTTAGTAACTTCGCTAATTAGTGGGCATCTATTACTTATCATATGGATTGTTTTCGCTAACAAAACTCTTCTGATTCGTTTAGTGATCGTATTTGAAAAGAAATGCATATTTATATATTTTTATATATATTTATATACTGATAGGAAATGAATCATGGCCGAAACCTTGCTTTATATTACGTCTTACGTATGAAGCAATTTTTGAAGGTTTACCTTGCCTTCTTCTCATCGTTATTTAGATTTGGCCATAAAAAGGATTTGCAAGTCTATGTTTATTATTTATAGGTTTACAGATAATTTTTCTTGACTATAGATTATTTTATAGTCAAACTACGTTTTGATATGACATGAAGTGCATAAATCTATTCTTTTAGTTGGTATTTAAAACATGTCTGTAACCGGTAGTGCAATTTACGTTCCGTTGCTGCATAAAATTTACTAAATGGTAAGATTTAACCATAAGATCTAAACTCTTGGCCTAAATGATCATCTATTACCGTGTGTTTGCTAATGGCAACGAGGTGGTCATGTTTGTCAGATGTACAATCGCAATTTTTATTTTTGCTTTTTTGTTTTGCTTTATTTATTTTGGATGCACTACCAAAAGGTTTTAAGCATATTAATACATTCCTCTCATAAGTTGCAATTCAAGACATGCATCGAAAGCTTCGTAGCCTATGCACGGCAAAAAAATTCTTGATATCTCTGAAGAGAGATGTGCCTTATGGCAAAGTTTCTGGAAGATATTTTTAGAAAAAAAGTAAGGGGAAAAATTGACTACGAGCTTAGGGTAAACAAAAGATGAGATTCTACAGTGGATAAGCTCTAGGGGTAACTTAAAACAAAAACCAACCGGATAGGTTCCAGCCAGCAACCTTCAGTCAAAAATTTGGATTTGGATAAGCAAGAACTTGATCTCCCAAAAGTTCTTCTTATTCCCATCAAATCAAAATAAAAAGATTGAAATGAATTTCGATGCGTGATAAATGGAGTGTGTTCGGTGACCATATTTATCGTACAGACTTCATGATTCATAGAATGCTTAGCAATTGGTTTTGAAGATTTTAGCAACCGCATGTACTCAAGGCCACAACTGTATTTAGACCAATCTCCTGCTGGCATATTCACGATTGCACGATAGCAAGTTGGTATAGAAATAAAACCTCAGTTTCAAGACTTTTGTTCCTTCATATCCTTTTTAAAGCCTCTCAAATCGATCCTTGGGTTCGATTACCGGATAATCCTTCTATCAAGGTGTTGGAGCGATTATTTGAAGCATATTAAAGGTTGGATACGATCACATCCAAACTTTTATTAATTAGTTTCTCTTTACCTACATAAAATTACATAGCAAGTGCACAACAATTATTTGTGCTTGCGCTTACTCTTACATTACATGTTACAGACTCTTAGAATGCTGTCATATACTCCTTGCTTAGAAGAAAATAAAAATGCAAAGAAAGCACTGCTGATGGATATTGAAAAGTTCGGTCTTTGCTATACATAATTTCTTTCTTGTTAATATTTACGATATTTTATTGTACTCTGATCTCTATGTATGCTCTTGTGTGCTTCATGAAAATGTGGACAAACACTATTTACTGCTGCAATAAAATATTCGTTAATTTATTTGAAAGGTAACGAACGCACAGTTTGGCCCGCTTCTTTTCTTTTGAACATGTGTATCAAATGTCCTTTAAAAGTAAGAAAATCTTAATCTATTAAAGGCACGTACTAATAATTCCATAAAATAAAATTTTATGTTATTTTGTGGTTTTGGTTTTTGCCGTTGTCGCTATTTGTTGCTATTCCTGCTTATGCTCTTGTACAGTTGAGTTGACAGTTTTTTCAGTTTTTGGTTCTCCTCAGTCAAATCGATGTTTGATAGTTTTACCTTTGTTCTTTGTATACCCTTCACCGAGATATGCCGGATTTGCTCTTTCCCTTATAGCATCAAATTCGGCCAATGTAAAATTCTGATTTGATTTCGTCAAGCGTCATGTCTGTTCAACCAGCCAACGGTCTATTAAGACATTTGACAGCCATTTGCTTTTCAAATGATCAGCTTCCCCAAAATCGAGACGGACACATATCATGTCAATAGTGTGGATACGATATAGGAATGCTGGGCTGAGATGAACTTTAAAAAAGATCCACCGATAATCGTGGCTATAACTTGCAAATCACAGCATATTTGCACCTAAAATCTAATAAAAGCTTTCCAATCGCCACGTAAAGCCTGCCAGCCGGTTTACTCGCACACACACTCTCTAACTAATACAATTATCAAGTTTTTTTTGTATTAGTTTAACAAGATAACAGCCAGACATACGCTAAACGACGCACTTCCTAATAAGAAAATAGTTCTAACCAGTGCGACCTAAATGCAAATTTCATGCATTATTGAACACGTTATTGAACATGAAAGCGTGGTCCCAAGACAAACCTTCCCATCTACTTTTTTATAAAAGCAAGAGAAAGTTTCGCGTACATAAGTCGACAAGGTTTAGATATATATTCAGTTCAATAAATTCATTAGCTTTTCTAAAATTTTGCAATTTTTTTCATATACACCAACATCGAAATATTTATGTATGCATATATGCGCAAACATATTAAAAATGTACATTTTTTTGTTATCAGTCAATAAGGATTGAAGATTCAGTTTGAAGCGAATCTTGGGTGCCCCACACTTAAAGTGCACATATACTTGCACGTTACTTGAATTCAGTTTCCGATTACTTATATGATACATGATTGAGTTTTGTATTACTTTTTACTTACTTACTTACTTCGTGGCTCCCCGTAAAAGTACCCATGTCTTCTTCTTCGTCCTAGCACTAAAAACATTGTTGAAAGAGTTCATCCGTCGTCGATTGGAATGAGTGTTAAGAAACAGTAGCGATGTTTAGTGTACAAAGCGGATGATGTGGCTTATTCGTAAGCGTTTTTCACGTTCCTAGTCCTTTTCGCGAGATAGTATTTTGGCATGGTAGCAGCGGTTATGCCTTCTTCTGAAAGCAACATGAAACTAATATGTACAGCTAATGTATGAGAATTAACCTGAATTATCATTTTATCGAAACAGAGCCACTGCAGCCTAAATACGCCCTTATATAACCTGTATCCATCGAATGATAACTAACTATTCACCTTACTACACTACATAAGTTCCGATGATTTTTCTTTAGTGGGTTTAATCGTTAATATCTTTAAAATTTTGGTAACAAGACGTCGTCTGTCGACAACTATATCCAAACATTGCTGAAATGCTTCAAAAACACCACTTTACAGGTATCTTTTGGGTTATGTAGGAAAAGAATAATCGATCAATCAAGTCCTACTTCCTCTGAACTTAAATTTTTTGAAGACAAGCAGATAGAGTTAAGTAAACCATTTTAAAATTTCAAATGGATCAAGAAAGTCGTCATGCTTAAACTTGATATAAAGATATAGATATAAAGAACGCAAGCACAATTTATTTACGAAGCGACAGGCCAAGTCGCATTTTTGTTATCTTAGCTTTTTCTCTTCCGAGAACTTCATCTGCTGACGCACTGCCGCTTACCAGCCTTTGCATGATCAAATCGTTTCAAAATACGTATCTATTTATAGAAAATTCGATGTTCAACATTCGTTATGTTACAAGAGCAACGATAATATTAATGTACCCGTCAGGGACAGACAAATATAATGATATGCGTTAATTAAATATTCAAAATTTGGTTTTAATATTCGCAAATATTTATTGAAATGTTTTAAGTACATATAACACAAGTTGACGTATCAGCGCAGAGGTTAATGACCCTGCGATCATATAAACATTCTAAAAAGGTCGGAAAAGTTTTATCGAATATAAATATATTTTTTTTTTAGATTTATTCAAATTTATCACATCTCTGGTAAACCACTAAACTTTTAGCGAAAAGTTATTCACTTTTAAGTTGATTTAATTTTGAAACCTGATCAGACATTCTTTTTTTTTTTTGCGGGATATGCTCAAGTCAGTGGGCCAACTTCCGTGAAAAGCGAACGAAATCTTTTTCTGTCGATATCTTAAAAAAGAATATTATTAGTTATTTTTGAAATTTATCAAGAATGCATGCATTTCTCAACTTTCTGTTTGTAAAATGAATATATGAAGAGAGATTGAGAGATGAGTACTGTTAGTTCCAAATCATGAACTTCTCAAGGAGTACGTTATGAACACCTTCCGTCGTAATGATATGATCAGTGCTGGCATAAAGAATCCATCTTGGAATAGGTCCTCCGGTTCGTTATGTGGTCGTTCGATCAAAGTGTATAAAGTTTTCAGTTAGGACGATATATGATTTCTTCTTATCTTTGAAATTAGTTTTACACTAATTTTACTAAACATTGAACTTTTATAATCCGATTAAGTAAAGTATGTATTTCTGCAGACATATAGGAAAATGTATAATAGATCGAAGAAAAACATTGTAGAGGGACAAGACCGACCATTCGATAACCTGCATCGCATCATTGACTACGCCTATGTAAAGAATTTTTAAAGTAGGGCGTTATATAAGAAGGGGTCAAAACATTGGTCCGCCCCGAACCACTTTCGATAACGTTGATTCTTGGACCAAAGCACATAGGCGTTATGTTTCGCAGATTGAACTCAAGAATTTAAAGCGGAAATAGGAACAGACAAGTTTAGATCGATTCAAAAAGTGATGCTGAATCGTTCGATGTTGTATATAACGGCAAGAACTTAACATACACTTAAGCCGCAATTGGTGTAAGATGTAACAAATAAAAATATAATAGTCGATCAAGATTATCGTTAAATACCCTACGATATTTCGCCTAATAATGCAATTTTTCATTCATTTTCGTAATAAAATACCAAAAATTGTGACTTGTTCCCATAGGAAGGTATGTTTTCTCAGGGGGGCTTCACATACATAAGCTAACGTGGTCCAAATTCAACAAAATTAATTTTCTCATCAAAGATCTTACTATTTTTCACCTATTTTCGTCGGCCAATGGTAAAATTTTACTTGGTTGCTATGAAAATAATTATATATAGTGGGGTCCAACAAATAAGCCTACGCGGCCCGGACTCGGTTCAGATAATTTTTGTATCACATTACTGATATAAAAGCTTACTTTTCGTGATTAACCTTATAAGGGATGGATTCAGCTATTAGATATACGTGGTCAAAATGTGTTACAACTAATTTTTACTTAAAGTGCAAATATGGCTAAAATTTATGTGTTCAAATGTTCAGAATTAGAACTTTTCAGAATGTGAAGGTTTGAGTTTGCCCCTTTAGAGAGAATTGCGTGATGTTAGGAAGAATACTCAAAGAGTACGGGAAAGCTTAACTTCAACAAAAGGATATATGCTGGGTCCCATCAAGAAATCTGTACAACCTACCGAAGCAAATTCGAACTACCTCACTCACTACTCAAGCTTTCAAGTAGAGGATATATATACAAAGCTGAATGTGGCATATTAATGATAATTGGCAGTATTCAACATCAGCGCCTTTGCCGAAATGGTTTAATCCTCTAGAAAGCGCAACATAATCTCTCCAGTTTGCATTTATACGCCAAGTATACATATGTGTAAGTGCATATATATGAAGTATAGATGTTGTTATTCCCATTACCCAGTAGCCCGCAAAGGAAACCGCGTTTTAAGATGAGTTTCTTTCATTCTTAGCCCTTAAGCTTTGCAACGCTTCGCTTAACTTTTCACGATTTTTTGGGTATAATACAAAAAATGATTTTTCAAGTTAAAAAGTAGTTGAACGTAGAGAACGTAACGTAAAGACGTAGAAAAATGCAAAATATGCTATCGTATACGCATTACAATGTCGTCAAAGAAGGAAATCAATGGAAATTTTTCATGAGTCCTTTTTTAGCTTAAAAGATGCTTTGAATGCCTTAGAATATATGAAAAAAATTCATTACCGAAAAAATATTTTTTTCCGGGAAAATTTCAAGTTCACTTCTAAGCGTTCCGAAAACAACTCCAGTGACAAATGAATCACTGCTAAGAAGTTAAAGACTAATCGTAAGAACACATTGAATTTTCAACTTTCCAATATACTAATCGACGTCTTTAGAATGTATTTATATTCATTTTATGGCCATTTCCGAGCAAAAATGCTTTCGTACAGCTTCATCAAGACGACCGTGGAATAGATATGGGGTTAAAAGAGATTCCAAAGCTTTCCGCTCTTCTGCCAAGGAACTAAAAATTTGAGATAACATTTTAGTTATGTTAGTTATGAATTTCGATATAGAGTCGTGCATTTTCGCACCGTTTCCTCTACATGCCGCGTAACGTCTGCGTAATATTTTCTAGAAAAAGAATTTCGGGGAGAGTGAGGAAAAATATTTGATCTCGAACATCTTCTTCATAAATTCAAAACTGCAGACTAATGATCGGAAAAAATAAAAAATGTACTCTAGTAAAAAAGCTTGTCTATGTATATCATTGCAATACAAAGCATTTTTCTCGGAAAACGATTCTCCAAAACGATCCACAAACTAATTCTTACAATTCGAATTTGTTACAATGTATTCACAACAACATTATCTAATGTTGTACGAAAGGCAATTGTTTGGATAGATAGTCTTACTAAGCAATAGACAGTGTCTATGTTTACCATCGGCACCTGTTTTGATAACTTGATCCGACGGGAGCCGTAGGCTTATCGAATAATCTATAAGTGTTTTGTAGCACCACAAGCTTGCAAGACAATACTGCAAAAGGTAGGGCCTATACCAAGAGTGACATACCAGTTATGAAAATTTGGCCTCTTCCTTTCTGGACACGATGAAACCTATCATGCACGTCTAATTATTGAATACCATCGCATTTGGGAATAACCTCAGCCACCACGTGCACTACACAAAAGACCACACGCACTGATCAGGCTTCACACGCCCACTACAGTATCTGGCGGCGCTCTGCTTAGTAATGCCAAAGCACATGTGGTACTAGAATGAGTGGGCGATCTGCCGCCCGGGGGATCCCAGAGTTTTATTCGGTAATGCCTTAGGCTTATCGGCACGATGCGTGCCATAGTTAGGGACATGCCCTCGATTTTGGGTTATCCATAATTCCTTGGCAACAGCTCACACTATCAACTTCTCTTTCCTCCTCGATAACAAGTAGATCTTGAGCTTCCATTATAACTGAATTCTTAGTAGAGAAATTGGCAAGCAGACGGACACTTGCTATTCAAAAAAAAATCAATATGTTTAAAGCCACCTACGTACTGCATTAACTATAGGCATGTAGATCATACATATATCCACTTGTCCGTGGGACAAGTTAAAAACTCCCAATGTCTCCCGAACTAACTAGCTCAACAATGACAGGTGCGTCCGCCTCTGCAACAGGTGCAGTCGATCCTCTTCAAGTGGCTCTTACGAGTACCTGATATGAAATGATGAAATCAGAAGTCTGATATTCAGACAGACAGAGGGGACTATTACAGATATCACGCATTACACAATATGTATAATATGCATACATATATACATATTTACTTCCAACTTGCACCACAGAATTCCTTGAATTAAAAATAGCTCACGAGAATATCTCCGGTACTGCCATTTATTAATCATTTTCCAATTAAATTTATATTTTTTTTAATCTCAAAATCCAAGTCTAGTATAAGTTCTCCGAATATTATTATTCTATTAAAATCTCTTTCATCCTCAAAGAAATTGCCAAAAAAACGACTTTTTTGAAACTGCGACAGTGAGTTTCCCCCTTAATTAAGAATCGAAAACTTGGTATTCTTGGCACGTCAGCGCCGGATATGTTTGTTTAAAATGCGATAAAATTATTGACATTTATTTTCTTATGGTAATGAAGTTTGTTTTGCGTGCTTCAGACATTCTGAAATTTATAGGATAAAAGCAAAAGATGAGGAAACCTTTTTCCCACTGCTACGTAAACACAGTGCGCTTCACTACCGAAGTCAAGAACGTGATTTGTTGATTTTACAATTCTTCATATATATACTTTTTGATTTTCTTATTTAATAACTTTTAAAATCTTGTAATTAAATGTCATTTTTAGTGAGCTTTGAAGCGATGAAAAAGACTCATGACGACAGTGTGTAGGACAGAAATTCCCAAACTATATGCAGTTTATTTAATTAGGAAATTATGTTTCGCTGCAGTGGACTCGCTAATTAAGCCTCATTTGTAACCTTAAGTTGTATGGTGTAAACAAATGTTAAAATTTCGTGTTCTGATTCTTTTTGTAGGTAAATAAGCAAAGTCGAAGCAATTAGCAGACGTTTATCTTATTATTCTCATTCGAGATCAGTAAATTCGGGCGTAAGAGTAGCCGAGCAAGTACGAACCGCGACCAACAAATCAGTATTCGCGTGTTCAACTCTTAGTGCGGTAGTGTTTACTTTAGTCGTGACTTTAGTGGATGTTCAGTCAGTAAAGGCATAACATTTCCTGGCCATCTCCCGATATCATTCCCTTTCTTCGCTTGTTCTTCCTTCTGGCCGTCCTTGTGTTGTACGAATGAGGGACACTCTCTGAATGATTGGTCTTCTTAGAAAAAAAAAAACAAAGAAAAAGTTCGTGTTGTAACACTTTTACGACGAATCTATCGAAAATTGAGAAACTGTGCTGGCAAACAAGAAATTATTTATTTATTTCTTTGTTTATTCACACATACAATTCGGCTAGAACAAAGCAATAACCGCAAAGAGTAGATTCTTTAAAGTATGTGCTAAGCTAGACATTGGGAATAGAAAAGACCATAATCCATGTGTAAATAAATAGGCAAAATAAGAAAAAAGGGGAAAAAGCATCCGCACATATTGCATAGAAGCTCAACCCTTAGCAGTGCAGATGCGAGCTTAGACTGAACCCCTAAACCGATGCTAATATGGGATAGCTTGGGAAATGATAATAATAACTAGCATACTTAATATAATTTGCGAATCGTACGAAGCTTTAAGGATTAAAAGTCAATTTAGACACACTGTGAACATGAAAGGCATATTCAAGAGACTTGCTTTGATAAAATTCCAACATTGAGGTTAAATTGTAAATATCACTTAGGTTAGTTTACGCTTTAAGGTATCTAAAATGTCGCTCAATGTGTTATAAATGGAACTCGTTTTGCGTCGACAACGTCAAGCAAGAGAATCGTACAAGCGTAGCGAGGAATGTGCCATCAAAAGCGTAGCGTAAATTCCAGCAATGTAACAAAAAATAAGGAACAATTTATTTGTTTTACTGGGTCGCCAAAATTTAAAGAACAGCTTGCCTGTTGACGAGAAACTTTCATTCTCTCAGTAGGAGGCAGCCGTTAATAGCAACGCTATGTAGATTAGAATACGCGAAATGTTCTTTATAATGAATACGATCGCCATAGATTCGTCTTTTTAATGCATTTTGAGAATCTCTGATTATAAAAAGTGTTGATATATACAAATATATGAAAAGTTTAATATCGTCCACAAAAACAGCATGACACCAACGTTTTCTTCTTGTTTCGCAGTTATAACTCATCGGAGAAGAATTCCTTCGATCGCACATAAGAGCTCATGCGATTACGCACAAACCTACATCCATCCAACATAAATAATAAATAAGCTTGGGCATATGTATACATAAGCAAATCATGCCAATTTATTCTTAAATTAGTTTTCTTGTTTCGAGATCTACGAATAAGAGCAAAAGGTAACCACCAACAAAAGTAATATAGAACAATAAACTATACGCATATATATATATATATATATATATAGGTAGAAAATATGTTTATAGACATTTATGTGTGATTTTGCATATGCATACAAGAAAACGCTACGTTTTTAACAATTCATGCCTTAACATATCCTCAATAATATACCTATTGCGCGCATGCGCAATAACGTAAGCACATGTGGCAACGGAGGCATATGTCTGTATGTTACGTAAATGCATACGTATGTATATAATAATAAAAATAAGACAACAAATAAATAGATAAAAAAACAAAAAAAAAAATAGTTAAAACATTGATTGCTTAGCCCCCTAATACAATATGCTTTATCCTTGGCAGTTAGTCAATCGCTAGGTGTTTTCGAGACTCTTAAAAAAAAAAAAAAAATCGAAAAAAAATTTTTTAAATTTTTATGTCCGCTACGATAGGCATGTTAAGGTTTTCGGCAGAATCCTTGTAAGATGCCAATGCACTTGATCTACGCTTACACATTGTGAAGCCAATGTTCAAAGAGAAATTTTCTTCTCACTGCCATTAAATTAAATCCATTCCTGAGACTGTGCCCAAAAGTTTGAAAACTGCTTAACAGTCCACTAATGTTGCCTGTGTCTGTGTCAAAGGATATGTGGCAAAAGATTCCATCTTCAATTGTACAAGAACCACACCATTCAAATCTTTTTCCCCGAAATTTACAAGCGGATAGTAGTCGCTGGGAGCCAAGTTTCGAGACCACGATGATTGATACGGTTTTGCCTTCGCAGGTATTGACTTCTGACGCGATCACTAAGCTCGTATACTTATACAACAAACAACAACAACGACTGTCTCATACCAAAATTTGATTATAAAATAGCTCTCTTTGGCATTTTTAAGACGTCGGCTATCTCTTCTAACTTCGGGCATCCTTAGCCAAGAATAGCTTTTAGTGTTTTATAGATGCTCCGCGGTGCATGCACATCTCTCGGACGTGCACTTCGTTTAACGCAATCGTTGTCCGCACGGTTCCATTCAAAATCAAAAACCAACCGGCATTATTTTCTTTTCTCGACGAGAGGAGCTAACACAACTCATCTCTAATTAATGCGGGAATTAAACGGTGCGTTTTTCAATCTAAAGGAGCGATTTCACCATCACACGAAATTTGGATTTTTCTATTCTTTCGAAGCTAAGAAATATCGCACCTCCAGCAGCACTGTCACTGTCCTAGGCAGAAGATCGAAACTACATGAAATTATGGAAAGAGCCATTTGAGGTTTATCACGTTCTAGAAATGGATATGAACAAACGAAGTCTGCGCAAAATGCATTTTTTGGACTGGCTTGCTAGATCATGACGCACGTTGTTACCACGTTGTTCTGTTCTTTACTGAATGACGGTAAATTTTCCAGAGCTATCTATAATATAATATACCAATCCATCGTGGGCGATATAATATATATACACTGTAGTTGTCCTTGTAGGCAAGGTAAATTTTCCTTCCTCTTCAGTACTTATAGGCGTTCATGTCGAAGGTCAACCATTTCTTATTTATTTATTTATTTATTTATTTATTTTAATTCTACTTATACATGAAACTCAACTAAACAAAGTTCAATTGACCCTTAATGCAAAACTTATGTTAATTAATAATAAAACTTAGTATAAATATAATAAAAAAAATAAGAAGAAAAGAAAAAGAAAAAAGCATGTACAGCATCAGCATAGAGCTACACTTACAACCGGTACAGGACCAAATTGCAAATGAACCCCTAAGCCATCGCAAACATGCATAATACTTAACACTAATTCATTTTCGAATCGTAACGACTTTTTAAGGATAAAAGCAATAAAAACTCTTATTAAAGGCCTTCGTCTACTTTTTGTTCTAATAATTTTGTCATTTTGAAGTCGAAACTGGCACTTCCCTATCCAAAAGAAAAAAAAAAGGTGTTTAACAAAACACGGACGAAACTGTTACCGAAACCCGTCGACTAACAAACGTTTTCGCTAAAACGACGACTCCACTAAAGGCATCTATCAGGCGCTCGTCTGTTGTCAGACATCGCAGACTTTCAGGAACAAAAGATGAAAATGACCGGCAAGCTCTTAACAAAACGGTGAAATACGCTTCGCTAACTAAAGAAATTAGTAGCTCTTATGCAGAGATCCAAATGTCACTATAGTACGGTTCGAAAATGACAAAAGCGAGAAGTCGCTGACCAGAACTAAGATCGAAAGCTCGGCAAAACTCGGCTATAGTTTGATTATTGACAAAAGATTAAACACAAACAATATAAAAAGGTTCCAGCGTTGCCTACTAAAGATTAATGGAAGTGTAAACGAAGAAAACAGAGAAATCAGGCTGTGATATGGATTTCAGAAGGCGCGGAAGAATACGATAAGGTTAAAAATACCCTGAAGGCAAAACCATTAACAAAGGAAATGGAACTGACTGCAACATTATCCGATGTGGAAAAGCAATCAGAAAATTCCGAGATGAATCTTAGAAAGCAGAAGTATTTAGTATCCCGTTGGCCCTAGTATACAGTATGCTTTAAAAATATATCCACGAATGTGCGGTAGCCAAAGGAAGACAGTGTTGAAAACGAAAGCTAACGGATTGCTGCTAATGATGAAAGAAATGGAAAATCAAAAATACATCCATAAGTAACAACACAGCGTAAATATATAATGCTATTAAAACTAATGATACCTTAGCAGTAATTGCACAAAACTCGGCAAATGATGCAGACACTGGGTCGCTTGAAACCGAGAAAGTCATCCAGGCAACTGCTGGTGACAATTTGTTACAAGAAACCTAAAATGGTATTGCAGTTTTTCAGCTCGAACACTCTCTTAATCCATTATATCATACACCGGTAGAAGCTAGCATAACAGAGATGGCCGAATTTGGTGAGTTAAAGGACATACGTAAAAACAACACTGTTTTTTCTAAGAAATTGGACGAAAAAGATCAAGAGGAAATTGTAATTTTCTCAAATGATTAAACAGATAAGGAGATGTTCTTCAAGGGTTAAGCTGTCACCAAGACAAAATGCTACATAGACATGAATTGTTCAAGCAAAGGAAAACTTTGTGGTTGAAACTTATCGATAAGCATGTTAATAGGGTTTTAGTAACTAAATAAGGGCATACTTTCACTCCTTGTGGACTACTAAATGGGCATGTACACCTATAGACAGGCCTTTCTTTCTGTAATAATAGGAACGGTAAGCAATAATAAAGACACGTTTGCCTTATTTCTATACCACGCAACATGTCAGGGATATCAAAACCAAGAAGAACACAAAATTTGTAGAAGAAGAAATTGCCGGAAATTCTACTGGTCCAGTAGAAAGGCAGCGGGACACAAGTGTATCAAATAATGAAAAAGATGCCTGCAAAGGTAAAATCATTTGATAAGACCTTATAAGATCTTAAGTCAAGCTAATAATCTTTGTAGAACACGTCAAGCACGCTTTTGTCAACGTCCTCCAAGCTTCCGTTAATATTACAGTAGATAAGAACAAGCTCAAATGTGTAGAGAAATCCAAAGTGCTGCCTGCAAAATGCCTCGCCATAAGTATACGGAGAACTTTAGGTTAAAATAAATGTGATGCTCATAGAAAAAATTTTTTGCTTAAAAAATGGACTCAACAGAATATGCTTCCAGCTTGCATTAAAGCCGTTAAGAAAGAGGGGCTTATGAAACATTGCTCCTCAAAGATGTATCCAAGAGCTTTTTGGTAGCGTAGCCGATTACACGGTCACAGGCCGGGAGAAGTCATAAAAGCTCCAAGTCTTCTTCTTTTTTAACGGCGTTACAGGCCTTTCTGCAAAAATGCCAGAGGTCGCATATATCTGCGATAAGCAATGCTGCACATTCTCAGCTGTTGAGGTGTTCTTATATATAAAAAATGTTGACCATGCAGTCGTTTACGCCACAAAAATCTACTATTGATGAAAGTCGGACAATCGTTTTAGGGCGGTCTATAAGTTTTAGGACCCGTTGACTAAAGCATAAAGATGTGTCACATGTTAAACCGGTGAAGAAACGTGAATTAAAGTGCAAAGTTAAAGGCCAAAGATGCAAGTTCGGGCTTCTGCGTTGAGCTTCAAAAGGAGCCACGAAATTAATAACGATTCATGTTCAACATATAATCATCTTTACAAGGAAAATTACATTTTTACATCAGGCAAACTGATTGCTAAAAGCAAGAGAAATTGCTATGAAAACCATAAGTTCTATGAAAATTTTGTTATTCATAAAATGTCAATAGAAAGAGAATTGATTTACATTGTATTTGAAATTTTAATACGGCAATAATTTAAGTTTTTGTCCATACGAGAGCCCTTTCTATCGGATATACAAACTTTATAAAAAAGAAATCCGCCCAAGTGGCCGAAGGCCAGGACTCCCGACTAGCAACTCAATGATCGTGGGTTCGAAACTCAAGTGCGGTAGAGTTTTTAATAAAAGACCGATAGCCTTAGATGCTAGTGCTTTTAAGAGCTAAAGTCTGAGAATTTATTTGTCTGGCGAAATTAGTAATAATAGTAATAATAATATAAAAAAGAACTTTGGTTCAGCGGAACTTTTCTACGAAATCTCTTTTTTTTCTTAAAATCGATGATTGGACTTAAATAGGTCACTTGGAATGTTTCCTATCGTATTTGTTTAAACCATTAGCAATACGTTGTTTTTTGGTATGGTGTTGGTCTTTAAGGAAATTAGTTTTGTATTACATTTTTTCCGCATACAAACAACAAGGCTTGACCATAATTACCAAAACGTGAACTTTGTGTTCGGAAATCTCCCCGTGCGCTTTATTTTATATTAGAAGAATCATAGTGCGAGAACTTGTTTTGGGCATGTACATAGTCGTAAGTGATTCATTCCTCTACGTTCAATGTAAAACAAGTAATTTTTGCTTTTCGCCCATTTTTTTTTGGTTTGTTATACTCTTGTGAGTATCATAGCGAGGCTTTGTGTGCTATAAGTAAGGATGGACGGTGGTCGTTAACCTGAACACCATGCAAATTTCAATCCGAATTCGTATATAGGTGCAGGGAAATCAGAGGAAAGATTATTTTTTTCCTTCTGAATGGAACCGTCCTTTGAATAGAATCGTCAAGGAACCATAAGAAGCATAGGTCGTTTGCTAGGAAAATAAATATTCATATTGCTATGAATTTGTCCTTCTTGTTGACATTAAGCCTTCATTCCTAATACTTTCTGAGTTGTAATAAATAAAATAGAGCCTAATCATAACGTTCAACAGGTAGTAGGATTATTTTTTCATGTGGGGAAATACAAGCATCGAAGGTAAGAACGTCCGCAAAAGTCGCTGAAGCACACCCTGGCAATAAGAGTAAATAAATTTTCCAGTCTTGGCAGGTATAAATTTCTGTTCAATTATGTTGCGTTGGGTGCATATATTTGTATGTACATATGTCCCGCTAAATGTAGCACTTTTTGCCGCCATAATTTTACATACATATCTATGCGATTTTAATTGTGACACTACAAGATTTCGTATCTTCAGTGGCAATTTTCTTTGCACTGTTGTTGCATATTCCAAACAGTGTAATTTTATCAAACTTAAGATTTGTTTGCATATTGCTTGTTGAGAGATTTTTGAATGAATAATTTTTTCTCAAATTTTTGTTTTCTTCTATTGACGGTAGTAATTACAAGTTGAAAAAAAATTAAATATAACGCATTATATGGCAAGGGCATCAAGAAGTTAAGTATGGATATTTGACGTTAAAGGGTTAATAGTTCGTATAAGCTAAGTATTTATTCCCCATATACTCTATTACAATTATTCCTTTATAGGCTTGCGATTAAATAGCACTTCAAGGATATTTGGAAACATCTTTCCAAGAACACAAGAACATTTAGTCTCAGCAGGGTGTGCAGGGATTTTTTCCATAGATTTATTATCCGCTAATTTATATTTTTCATAAGCTGAACCGAGTTACTCAAGACTGTCTGTGCATTCGTCCTTTGAAATAAACGCGTACGATTTCACAAGTTGATCTGAAAATTTTTCTTGTTACTCTGCTGCTCGGCGAAATCAATATTTTCCGTAACATGTGCGTATTTGTGGATTGTAGCTGCTAAAGGTATGTCTTAAATTTTCCCTTAACGCCTTCTTGGTGTTGAATTTGGAAAATCAGCGAAATTGAATCAACGCTTTAACGGGTAACCACAAATAAATAAGACGGTTACGAGATTGGGGCTTTTAGTTTGCACATGTATATGGAACAATGCACGTATAAACGATTTGAAAGTCGAAAGAATTTTCGTTCTATGTCTCAACTAAATATCATATAATATCTTGTAGTAGGTATCAAAACCAAAGCCGAACCTAATATCTTTTTCGGTTTATTTTTTTTAAGTTTTCTTATTTATATTGATTTTCTTCTTTTTGTGTGTTTAGTTCATTTTATATGAGATCAGGTTGGCTTCCTGTGACATAGTTTGGTTTCTACCACGCTCCGATGAAGATGAGAATGTAAGCTAAAAACGAGACAAGAAATATTTGTCTGTACTGCAGAGCGTACGCGAAAGAGAGTAGAATTGTGTGCCAAGTTTATCTTATTTATGCGAAATTCCTTTTGTATATATAAGTGTATAAGTGCGTGTGTGTTTTCTTTTTTTTATTTTGAAAATATATTGATTTATTCCTTGTGCGGTAAAGGAAAGAAATCGCAGAGTTTCCAAATGGCTTTTTCGATGAGAACAGGGTTAATGAGTTGGGTTACACCTTAGTCATGTACGAATACTCATCATTGAGCGCAGACAGTATTAGGAAAAATTTCTTTTCTAGAGATGACTTTTTTGTCGTTGAATGACATATGAAGATTATTCGTTATTCGTTATATCTTCAATTTTATTCGAGGTAATAACGGGAAGGAATAACGGCAATAAGGGAATATAGATGACGGAAATCAATTAGGTTTTTACGAAAGTAATTTAGAAACTACCACAAAAATAATCTCTTAATTTCTATCCGAAAAGTGGGTGTATTTTTGGGCCATTTACTACATAGGCTCCCTATGAAATAAAATCTCACTGTGAAAATGGTAGAGAGTGAAGAGAAATCCATTTGAAATGAAAGAACCATTTTCCCACTGTTTGCTTCCTAAGTTTCATTAAAATGCTTGTAATACGAGTGTAAAAAATACATATTCGTTGCGAAGTAACGCCGGAATTTAGCTCAGCGTGTTTGTATTTTAACGAAGGTTTAGTTTACATCAGTTTATGGTTTCTTTTTCTACAACTACAATATGATAAACAAGGGGTGTCCATATAGGTTCAATTCAGCAAAAACTTTTCAGTTATTGTCTATGCAAGTACTAACTGATCATAATACAGGTTACTATAAATAAATTTTCCCTTCTTTAAAAGGCTTAGCCATGTGGCCTATAGTTCACCAAAAAGGTTTCCTTTAAATAAACTACTTGGTATCCACACATAACCTTCAACTTTATATTCACGTAGTTGCATGTACTATAACTCTAGCAGTTTTTCTGTTCTAAAGCTTTTATTTTAATCAGTCCTTAGATCGTGTGCTCGCGGTCTAAATTGTGCTACCTTGACTGTCTTATTGGACTCCTTACCTTGTGTTCCTGAAATTTTGAGCGACTCCTATCCGTTATACTATTTCTATTTCTTTTTCTCTCTTCGAAGGATTGGCGTTGGCGCCTGTTACCTCATTCGAATGTAAAGTGAGCTGTTATGACTTCGGACGTTATAACCCTATCGACTCCTGTTGGGCATATTAGCCTATTTCGTTAAATACAAAAAAATGCCTGAAATACTCTACTAGATTATAGAACTTAACGAGCTCTGAATATGTACAAACAGCTTAAAAGTGAGTCTTCAAACAACCTTAGGTTGTCTGCTTATTTAAAAATTACTGGCCTTACAATGCCTGATGTTGATATTTAACATTTCTCTACAGCTTCCAATTGCTACAGAGTCTACTCAACGCTGAGTTCAGTGCTATTCTGAGTTTTGTATCATTTTCTGATCCGTAAAAAGCACTGAGTGGAATTTTTTTAACTAAAAGCAAAATTTTTTAAAAACTATTGTGGAATGCAAAGCCTCGCTTAAATTGCAAAATCGTCAAATATTGTATAATTCAAAAGACGATATTTTACCCCAAGCATTAATACAATCTCTCTGATGACATCATTATCATGAAATATTTAGTAGACAACAAACTTCGCAAGTATCGGAATATTTTTTTTAATAAATTCATTATTGATTCATGATTTTATACGTCAAGCATAAAATAATAAATGTTCATTTTGTGGCAATAGCTTATATGTAGGTTGTAAATGCATTAAAAAAGCTGATCTAAAACGTGAACACATGGTTCAATCGTTCATTTCTAGTCTGCATCGGTGTAACGATTGTAACGAACTCTGTTTACTCATTCGGTATATGTGATGTTGCAAAAAATATAAAAATTGTTGTTCGCAAAAGGGAGAGAGAAAGAAAGAGAAAGAGAAAGAGAAAAAGAAAGAGAGATCAAAGTGCGTTTTTGCAGCAGACGATAGAATAAGTCATTAAGTATACCAATGTATTAAAAAGTGTTACAGAATATAAAGCAAGTTTCACTTTCTTGCATAAGAACGCAATAAAAGAGGAAAAGGAAAAGTAAAAGAATTCGACATAATCTTAATTGTTCAATTCCTTTTATTGCGATTCGCTTTATTGTACTTGATAATGAGACATAAAGAAAAATAATCGAAAGTAAAAACAAGTCCACGAAGACAATGGAAGAAAAATGAGCGACAACCGATAACCAACTGAAACCGTAGTGTAACTAAGTAGAACAAAAAAAAATTCTTAAATTTAGATTGTACCTTAAGTATCTCTTGGACACCCTTCTCACGTACGGACAAATGTATAGAAATTGCAAACTTAATCGTTACATAGTTAAGTGAAAATATCTCCAAAATTTTAAATCATTGCCTATATATATATATTAGTGTATATATGTAGTACACACTAAGCGATTCATGATAATGAAAGCGTTTGATGCGCACGGCAGATAACAGATTGCCGAAAATTCCCCTAAGCAAGACTGCCAGTTTTCGCAAAAACCAGAAAGCGTGAAGAAAGGTGTAAATTATCTTCACTAGAACGGGCTAAAATAAGAAGAAGATACAAAGTTGGGTCGTCAGGTTTTGCGAACGATTTAAAGTTCTAATTTTTTGTACTCCTTGGCTCAGATTGTTTGTGTATTAAATTTGCCGTTTCAGAGACTCCAGCAAGTTTATGTAATGACCGCTTAAAAATGTATCCGACGATTTATTTCTGGGGGTATACGCGCCCGTCCGTCTATCTTTAGTCGATTGTTGGAAATCTCGTCATCCCACAAAACTTGATAGAGAAGCCAAAGTTTCACGCATCGGCTTTTTTTCTTCGGTCGGAAAATGTCTTTTAAGATGACCGCCTTAGGTCGAATATGTCTTTCCACGCGAGGTGTTCTGCAAAGACAAGAAAGAACTGCCCACAAACAAATTGCTTGAATAGGAGTAGGCTGCGTTTTCGCTTTCGTCGCATATACTTCTTGGGGTTTAACGCGCGACACACTATCGCAATTGTACAACGTTAACCCCTCTGTTGGCCTTTAAAACAAGCTACATTTAGGCGTCTTTACTGTTGCTCCCGATTTCCTCTCCTTTTTAAACCGAAAATTATAATTTTTTCTAAGTCACTGGTCATAAGGGAGAAGATGAATAAAACCTTCTTACTTACTATTCTACTTGAAGTTCTTGTGTGTGACATATTCGAGTAAGTGATCATAAGTTTTCCAGTTTACGACGCCAGCGGTTACGTTTAGGTTATCTCATAAGCAGCATGCAAGCGAAAAGAGTTAGATTGCGATTAAAAGACTAAATCGCTTTCGACAGTTGAGCTAGTAACATTAGTTGAATATGATTTCCTGGAGTGCGCATATTCGACGCCGCCAGGCACCAAGAATATAAACACACGCATTCTGACGGCTGTCGTAAAAATTACTTTGTGTCATATTAATGAACACAGACAAGTAGAAGAGATTTATTTCTCATTTTGCTCATATTATGGTTTATTGTCCTGCGTACCTATTAATAGGTATGCTAAATAAATCATTTCGCTGACGATATGTTTCTTTTCTTTTTTTTTAATTTTATCAATTCGAAAATCAATTAAGCTTAACTGATGGCTTGTGCTACTATTTGAAGCGCAAAACTTAAATTTTCTCGTAATTATATAGAGACAAAAGACAAAAGTGTTGGGTCTTTTGTTGGGTAAATAAAAGCAAAGTATTGAACTAGAGGACCGGCATTCGATTTAAACTGAACATATGTTCATTGCATTTCAAGCTTAACCCATGACCGTAACATTTCTATTCGATGCGAATCGAATAAGCAGCTCATGTAAGTATATACCACAGCCATTATTATTGGAGCGGTTGCCGTCTTTACATTGTTGACACGCACGTGCAATGATCATCAAAATTTGCGACGTCCTGTTTTAAATGTCAAGAATTCTTAGGAATGAAACTTTGCTTTCAGTTTTTATAATAACCATTATTGAAAAGTAAATTTCGTTTTATTGAAAGATTTATTTAAATTTTGCTGAACGAATGAATGGTTTATTCGCGAGACCGAGACCGAGAACGAGAACGAGAACGAGAACGAGTTCATAACCCTTTGACGTGGACATCAATAATTTCTGCTGTTGTTGTTTTTGTTTTTTTTTTTTTACAATATTTTGCTCGTGAGCCATCTCCATCACATTAAATGGCCCGTATATAAGCGCGCTTTTGAAGTATTTTAGAAGTATAGGCGAATTACTCTCAGCCAATAATGCGTAAAGAATATTTTCTTCCCTATCTTCTGATTTTCGGTTTTCGTCCAATTTCCACTTATGTTTGCATAAGCTTCCATTGAAACATAAAGAAACATGTTGTAGTTGTAGTTGGTCTTAAAACTATTGCCGTCTGTATAAAACATTCTATATAGATACGAGATATAAATGTATTATATACATTTTTTTTTTTTTTTCGTTTTTTCTGCCCGACGCCCAGAATGCAAAGATTTTTCAGAGAGCGAGAATGTTCGTACACACAAGAATATGTGTAACGCAAACGCAGCATTGCGAAAACGTAAAAGAATTAATAACGTTGGTTAAGCCGCAATAGCAGAGCATAGGATAATAATATATTGTGTATTGGTAAAGTTGGCGAAGGCTGGATAAGAGAGAAGATACAATTCGTGTTTTTTCTTGTCTAAAAATAAACTCTTATGTTACAAAGTTTGAGGAATTCATTTAGCCTTTGGCTTCGACCGGTGCTGCGTTTGTTACTGGCTCTGCGCGCTGTTGCTGCTGCTGCTGCTGTTACTGTTGCCGTTGCTTCTACTCCTACTGCCGTTGGTATCATTATTAAAAAGACAAGAATAAGGCACAAATGCGCTTCGATTTGTGTGAATTTAGTTCTCTGACACAATGCTCTATAGCAAAATATATATATATGTATGAATATGTGTAATATTAGGAAAAACCAAAAAATTAAATGGTCAACCATCTATTTGTCCGTCGTCTATCTACGTGCCCAATTTTATCTGTCTGATAACAAAAAAACCATATTTATGTGATGTGAAGAAGAAAACAATTTAGTTCGAAACGGACCTTGAATACTCTCTTATTGAAATTTTCCCTCATTTTTGTTTATTTATTCTCCTTTTTTTTTTGCAGTCTTAAGGGATACGTTAATTACTCAAGAGTGATATTTAAAATGTTTTCATGTGGCTGAAAAATTTAAATTTTTAAGTGAAATCAGCACTCTCCGCGAGTTCAAATCTCGCTACGATAGGTCTTGATCGATAGCGGCGCACAAACCTGCCACTGCGTACCGCTTTTTTAAACTTTCGTAAACTTTTTCTGACCAACATCGTCCTACACGTGTAACACCCGTATCTAGAAATCCTTATTTGCCAAAATAGCAATCTATGTCTGTCAGGCCCCATGTATGGGGTCACTTTTGTGTAACAACTACGTCTAGAAATCCAAACGCCGAAGGTGAACACAGAGTTCTGTGTTTCAGCCTCAGTAAAGTTAAGGTTCAATTTGGTATATTGTTTCTGTTACGGCAGAACATATATATAAATTGTAACATAGTGTCTGTAGGTCCTCAAGGTTTGTCAAGCTATGGAACTAAAGACTTGATTATTTTTAGGACAACTTTAAAGTTCCACTTCAAGAGGTTGCTAGACTGTAGAGTCGGTCGTACTTGTCATTGCTGAGCTTGCTAGTTCGGGGAATTTAAATTTTGGTCTCACGGACACTCCACAGACTGTTACACCTAAAAGAAATCGCGTGCATTACCATTAGGTAGTTAGGCGGACGAACGAAACCTACTTACCGAACGGACAGGTCATAAGCGCTTGGCCAATTCTACACTCTAACTATTCTTTGGTCTCCTTCGGCCCATGATTTGTAATGTAAGACCCCGAAGTTGGTTGCAGTTTTTTCCTCTCCAAAATCTTTTCAATTTTAATAATTTTTTTTTAATCAGACTAATCCGAAATTAACGAACTCATCTCAAACAAGGTTGTATTTGCGACAATTGTTACGATGTACACAGCATTCCTTTAATGATTGGTCAGATAACAAGAATTAGCGGTTGGGGCACACATACCCATTAGACCGCGGCCATTGCCTATCTCTCTCTCCTTTACCACCTCTTTGTTACCATCATCGTCCTAAACCTATATAGGCAGCATCCCTTTAGTGGTCGATCATATTAAAGCAAACAAAAAAAAACTGAAGCTAATCACTAGTTAAGAGTGTAATCGGATTATTTTTCGAAAGTATATTTAAGTTAAATTAACTGTGGAAAGTCTAAAACAGTTTCACTTTCAACCGCTTGGATTCCAATTTCAGCTATGGCTGCGTGATAACTATTCGTTATATTCCTTATATACGTATATAAAAAAAAATACATCAAATATTAACTAAAATCGTTCCATTTTTTTTTTTTTCTTTTTTTTGTAAATAACAAATAAAAAAAATCCCGCGTCCTTCACTAGATTTTAAGTAAATAAATATTTGAAGAAGTATTCAGTTTTTTTATACCCACATAGAGAGCTGCGATCTTTGGTCGGATGTTGGCATTGATTTAGGCTGGAGCGAAAAATTCCGAAGTTGAGGGTTTTAACAAAAATCGAGGTTCAAATCTCAAGTGCGGTACAGTTTTTAATAAAGCTGAAAGCCTTAGATGCTAGTGCTTTAAGACCTTAGTCTTAGAATTTATTCTCTGGCTAAATTTATAATAATAATAATTATAATAATAAAAAAAAACCTAGCAAGAAAATTATATACCGAATATATAGACCGAATCTTCTATAGCTATGGTGGGGAAGGTTGATTTTTACTATTTTCAGAATAAAAGTGGAAATTTATATATTGTATATGTTGTATTTTATGAGTAACAGTCAAAAAATACGGAAAGCAAAGGTGTTCATCACATTTGTTGGGCATGCGTGTGGGTGTTGTGAATATGTCCTTTGACTCGTTTGGATAACTTTTGAAATTCTTCTGCAATTTTGAAAGACAATTGGGCAGACGAACAGGCAAGCAAACGGATATTGCATTCCCAATTCGAAACTGACCAAGAATTTATACACTGAAGCTGACTTTTGCGTGCTACAAAGCAATTGAAAAAAGAGATTTCTCAAGCGTGCGTTGTTTCATGATGAAGGAGTGAATTTAGAAAAAGCGATCACGTATAAGAAAGCATTTCTAATCTGGAATTTTTTTCTTTAAATTAATATTAGCCATTGTCCATTTTGATGTGAATTTCTGCAATGCTTAGGCTATATTAAGACACAGAGCAAGGATCTGCATTCACTTCATATATATATTTACTCTGTTCCATGTTGTACAAATTTAAAATTGTATCTTTGCACTCTTTACTAACACAACCGTATTGATCGGTGTACGGTATTTATACACTGCCTGTTGGCAATTATGTGCTGGCTTCGTTTTAAGCATTGTTAAGCACAAATAGTTGTTAATGTTTGTGTTAACTACAAATAATTTATTTATTTTTTGTTCTTAGTAATCGTGGACGAGCTCTTGATGCGCCATAATTGATTTTCAAATTTAATAAAGGGATGTTATTGAGGAAAAAACCCCTACTAAAACTCCAAAGAAACTAAAAAAGTTAATGCGAGGAAATTAAATTTAATTGAGAGCCAATTTAGCGGGGTCAACTTTAGACTTTCTAGAAACTTTTCAATCCGTAATATTGTTTTCAGTTAACAGCAAAGTGCACAAACGAATAGACATGTATAGATATAAATATCTATACAAATTTCAAGAACGTTTCCGGCGCTTATTTCTATGTCTTATGAGCAAGCATGACTACAACACTTGGACTTGTAAAAAAAGCAAAGGAAAACTAAAAAACAAGTTTCAAAATATTATGCACCGTGGTCTACAATTAAATTTGATATAAATATGTAGCGGCGCAAAAGTACCTTCACTATCGGACGTACTCGTCTTTGGAGTGTCCTTGGAAAGAAAACAAAATTCGACGCCGATCCCAATGAACTCGACTCAGTTATTTTGAATATTCTATAGTCGATAGTCAGGCCCTAAGATGCTTATTTAGTTCTATTCTTTGTACACTCCTTGACATCCGCTGAAAGAAGAAAAACGACTTGGCTATATTCTAATGGCGGCACCTGCCAGGGACTAACAAGAACACAGTAACTATCTTTTAAAGACAAACGTTAATAAGTAAAATGAGCCTTTTTTTATTCAACAAAGCGAACCATCTCTGTGTTTGATATGCTGACTCGCAGAAAAGAAGGAGAAAAACAAATGTTACTAGGTAATGATATAAAAGTGATATTAATTTGTAACACTGATGGAAATTTATTTTAGAACTAATACTATAACTATATATCAAGATGTCAACTTTAAAATGATCGCTAAGTTTGTCAAGAGGTCCATTATAAAGTCGTTTGTGGCTTATTCTGCTATCGAAGGTGAAACATTTTGTATAAAGAAGCAAGAATATCGTGTAAGGGTGCGGCCAACCACTACATAACTTACATTACTTCGCCTTGTGCACGTTTTTCATGTACTTTCGTAATGGGATACCAACCAAATTATGCTATGTTTCTATCTGAAGGTCTACTTTCCATGAAAGAGTTTATTTGAAAGGGAACCCAAAATGGCTGAACCCAACAGGCTGACGTGGTTTGAATTTAGCAAATCAACTTTCTTATTGAAAATATTGTTGTTATTCCCCTTTTGTTGTCACGAAATTTCAAGAATTGTACTTTATGACCATATAAATGCCTACTTTTCATGAGTGCGTCTGTGCGGGTTGGGGTCTGAACGGTAGACCAATATGATTCAAGTCTCTGCTTTTATGGATCAATTTTCAATGCGAAATATGAAAATTTAGACCTTTTTGCAAAGTAAAGATTTACCTGCCGTGCAACCGACAGCTCAAAACATCGAGCCATCCGTTTCACATTTTTCACACAAAGTTATTACGCCGAAATTTTGAAAAATTCCAGTTTTCATATAACAACCTTTTCGATAATTGCCACCAAACGGACAAAAATTGATTAATGTATGCAATTAGTGAGCCTTGAGAAAGGAAGGAAACCTCAATAATAATCGCTTCAAAAGTGGATATATAAAAATAGAAAATTGCACGCAAAATTTTGCTAACAATGAACGTGGTAATCTACCAAGGCGAACCAAGTTTTTTCTTTGAGATGGCTGTGAAAAATATCTGTTTTAGATCAATATTCGTCGTTGCTTTCTTGCGAACTAATTAATGACTTTCAAATTTACGCATAAATTTTAAATGTCTGTGTGAATATATATGTCAAAATTTGATACAAACAACTTCTGTAGGGTGGAGGTTTCAAGCACATTCCTAAACAGGTTATGACCATTTTTCCAAGTGTTGACTTTGCTTCGATTTTTTCGGGTGCAAACGTTTCAACAACTCGCGAGATATAAACGAATGGACAGAGTGGTGGACGAATAGACCGAAGGAAGATGTTCGAGTTCAAAAGTGATCACGTATTCGTATTGGGTATAATAAGTTTAGCCTTTCGGTTGTGGGCCTAAACATCCCATTAAGAATTTTCAAATCATCTTTGATAAAAGCATTATTTATAACTCCTTCGCACGACTATAATAACAAAGGTGTTTGGTCCTCATATGTGAGAAATGATGAATATATTGTTGTTGTTATATTTGTGCTCTTTCTCTATGCATTCAATAACTGATAAATATACATTTATGGTAAATGTCCGCACCTAACGAAATATATTTTTTCCAATAAACGAACGAATAGACGTATAGACGCATATTTATACATACCTATCTATGTATGCATGTATGTATGGTATGAATGCCAACCACCATATCATTTTATTTTATTCGTTCATTTCGGATGATGGTGTTCTCATTCTCAAGACATCTCCTTACAGCTTTTATTACCTAAAGAATTTTTCTTAACATAGTTTTCTTGCTTATTTTATTGTGTTTTTATATATTCTCTTCAAAATTGTTAGAAGCATATATCCACAAAAAAAAAAAAAAAATGAATAAATAAAAATAAAAAAAAAGAAGAAGCAAAAAATGAGAAAAGAATGAACATTTTTTCTATAGCTAAAGAGGAACATATATGTGGGGTTTTCTTCAGTGCAAACGTTCGCTAAGGTTAATGTTTTTAATGCTGCGGTATTTTATTTTGTTTTGTTTTGCTTTTCTTTTAGCCAAATACCAAATACGGTGAGCAAAGGTCACCATCACACAATTGCCAATTCTACTGGATTGGGGGATTGCGACTGAGCTTTAAAAACAATTGTGCACATTTCTCTTACATTTATTGTTGGCGTCCTTTGTTGTTATTCTTGCATTTGCAAAAGAAAAACCAAGTTAAAAGTCAACCACTAATGCTTGGTTTCGCTTTGTTTTTATGCCATTGCGATTGCCATTGTATGACTCTAATGATTCTAATCATTTACTATCACTACATTAATGTATGTATGCTGTTGTGTGTATGTATATGTGTGTGTAATTCTTTTATCACTAAGGAGCAGACAGTAAGCAAAGTTTGTTTGCTCGCTTGATCAGCCAAAGCATGACATAAAAAAGCAATAAAAATGTATATTCGTTCTGAAGCAAAACTGCCATGTCCTGTAAAACGGTTCTGCTACCGTCTCCAATTTACCTTGCAATCGTCTTTTGTAATTCGTACACATGCCCATGCATCTGAGAGCCTCTGAAGGTCATATACGGGCGAAGGTATATGTAAGGGCGCTAGTAGGTATCCAACGGTTTCATTTTCTCGTATTTTTTTTATACAAAAGTAAATAATGTAGCGGGTCAGTCTTGTTTCTTTAAATGACAGTAATCAACGGTGTGTTCGACACGTCAACACAAAGAATATCATTTTCCTTTGAAATCACATATAGATTGCCAGGTTGGGTTCGTCTGGTTCCCGGCCACTATTTGCATCGAGATAAAAATCTTAAAGCTGACAGGTTTGTTCAAATCTAAAGTTTAAATTTAATTTAAAAGCAGGGCACAATCAGCCTAAAATACTTCAATAATACCTCTAAAGATCGCAAACTTCTAACAATTTATTAATTAAAATGAAAATTAAGCTCGACAATTGACCTTTGCGATGAGTATCATTAAGAAATAAATTCGTTCCAATGAATTAGCGAGTTTTCCTTTTTTCAAAAGTACATTTTTTTGCATTTTGAGAAAGTGATTCCGATCATTTTTGTACCCACCATCGAAGGATGAGGGGTCAATATCCGCCTCAAACTCTAAATCGATTTAAGTCTGAGTGATTGTCCGTCTATTTAATGTCTGTTGTAAGCGTTCTCCTGGCCGCAAAAATTAAGCTATCGAGAAGTTCTTGCATGCAGATTCGTATTGAAAATGGTCGAAATCAGTCGAAGGACATGCCTACAGCATTACACCTCTGTGCTTCAAAAGGAATAAAAAAATTGATTTTTTCATAATTACTGATAAACTATAGCAAATAAATGTACAAAAATTTTAATGCAAATTCTATTGGCGACGCTGTAGCATCTATGCAGAAAAATGGAACGAATTGACCACGCCTACCCAATATCATAGTGTATCAAAGTTTATTTATTTTTCAATACTTTTATAAGGCTTTTTAAAGGCTTTTTCCCCTTTTGCCTTACTTTTACTTTTGAACATATGTCACGGATGCCTGCGGGTAATGGTGGTAATTGATCAACGGCGCCGTGGAAGCCTTATGGCGGAAGCGAGCGTTGATCAATTTGTGAGTCCTGACTGCTTGGGTGCGGCCCTTCGGGGAGTACTCGTGGTGGTTGTGGTTGGCAAGTTCCTAGCCAAAGTGGAACAATTTGAGTGCAGCTAGGCCTCACCACTGACCAGAGTAGGGTTTATTGTTCCATACACAATAAATCGTTCTGGACTGGTGTTGTGGTTAGGCCCCTACTGTGTGGGGATTGTCTAACTCGCCAGGGGACGTAGTACGCTTAAAGTGGCTTGGGCCACCGTGAGGTTAAGCCTTTCAGGCAGGAACCCACGATAAACCCTTGCTACAAATACAATACTTTTATAACACGGAGAAATAATCTTCAAAACCCCTATAAAGTTATCTAAATTCTTGGCCAGTTTCTAATTTGGAATGCAACTAAGCATTCTTTCCTATCTACCTGCCTGTTATCTGTGGTAAACATTCCCCCGTTAGCGAAAGTGGCGATATCGTCTATAAATTTGCAAAAAGTGATCTAAACTCTTCAAAGTACGAACCTACAAAAATTTTTATTTTGAAAATAAGAAAAATCAACCACTCCCACTTACTATTGTAGAGCGTGAAAATGTAGTTCTTTTACTTTTTTTTCATCTTTCTTAGGATAACAGTGACGGGTATAGAGGATGCAGTCACTACCGAATATAATTTTCTTACCTGTTAAACATTGGAATTTTACGTATATTTACGCCTTTGGAAAAACTTGCATACATACCTATTCTATTTTTTCTTTTTATCTTATGCACCGGGCCCACACAGGACATAAGTGGCAATTAAAAACAAAAAAAAAGAAACAAGTAAGAGAATAAAATTCGGTCGGGTACGAATCTTTTATACCCATCATCGTTTACCTCAAAAAAAGACAAAAGAAGTAAAAGAACAAAAGTTTCATTCTTTATAATATCGAGTGGACGTAGTTGATTTCTTTTACTTTCAAAATAAATGTTTTTCTCGTATAGTCGTCTGGGCGTTGTAAGCGTGTCCTTTGAAATGTTTAAGTCAATTCCAAATTCTTATGCATATTTTTAGGCGATATCTTAATTTTCGCTAACGGGAGAAAGTTTGCCACAGATACTAGGCATTTGGGCAGACGGACATATAGATAGAAAGGCATGCTTAGTTGCATTCCAAATTTGAAACCGTCCAAGAGTTTATATACTTTATAGCGGTTTTGAAGCTTGTTTCGCCGTGTTATAAAGGCATTGAAAAAATAATTAAATTTTCATATACTATTGGGTAGACGTGGTCAATTTTTTCCATTTTTGTGCGCAGATGCTGCAGCATCGACCATAGAAGTTGTGTTCAGATTTTTGTACACTTACTTGCTATAGTTTATCTGTAATGAGCAAAAACCCAATTTTTCGTTCCCTTTGAAAAACAGAGGTGTTTTCACTTCACGTGGTGCTGTGTGTCCCCTTCGACCGATTTGGCCCATTTTCAATACCAGCCCGCCTGCAAGAACTTCCAATGCTTCTGGAAAATTTAAAGTCGATAGCTTGATCTTTGCGGCCAGGCGATTGTTTACACCAGACCTTACCCAGATGGATGGACCGTCAGACGGGCAGACGGACATGTTTAAATTGATTTAGAATTTGATGTTGATCAAGTATATATAAATACCTTGTGGATTTCTGATGTTTCTTTCTGGGCGTTGCAAACGTGCAAACGTGCAAAATGAATATATCCCTCAACCTTCGATGATGGGTATAAAAAAGACATTCGTTTCAAGGAACATATTTTTACTCTTTCAAAAACTGTTATAAAAATAATATTTTAATTCTACACAACAGTGAGTTAAATGCAATTTTTAGGTATGTTAGATAAGCCATTTTTAAAATAAACGTACGCTCGTGATACTAGAGAAAAATTATCAATTGTTTAGAGAACCTAAGTTGCAAGTTGCCTAAGGACAATCAACTTGATGTCAAAGAGTATTTCAACCGTCTTTCGTGTGAACAGCTGAACTTAAGGCAACATAAAAGCTACTTCAGATTAACACTGCTCTTCTACACCGTAATGATTAAAAAAAACACGAGCAATGTTAAGGGCATTAATAAAACGCTAATCATTTCAGTCTCATCCATTGCTCAACCCTATCAGTAAAATGGTCTGAAATCTATGCCAACCACTGCAAATGTAGTTTTCATGGCAAAATAATGTTATCGCCCCATTGTAGTCTCGTTAGCTATAAATTATAACTAGCAGGGATTGTAATTATCAATTATTTCATTCAGTTTGTACACATATAACATATGCATATATAATAACACGTACAAATATGTTATATGTATTATATATATAGATATTCTTTAAATAAAAAATTCAAGAAATATGGGCACGATTTTCATTGACGTTTTTCCGTCAACTTATCCGTCCGTCGTTCGTCGTTTTATTCTTTGCCCCGTCGACAACATTCGTGCGCATGGGTTATTTCACATCTCTAACTGCATTCAACTACCGCTTTATCTGTGGACTTCTCTCGCTCTACGTTTCTACTTTCTACTTGTGCATTTGTCTGGCAGTTTGTTCATTTTTGCGTTTGTGCACCCGATTTCTCTCTCTCTCCCTCTCTCTATATATATATATATATATATCTATCAACATCTTACATATCCATCGCTTGCTCCTTCGTCCACGATGTATTGCACGTAAGACTACTCGACCGCATATCGAGTCACCTGCCAGGTGCCCTCCGCATCTTTGTGTTATCCAAATTTTACGCTGTTCGCTTGTTCCTCCGTGGGCCTATCCGCCCACTTATTCATCGTCACGTATGTGCGCTCCTCCTCACATTTGTTCACTTGTTAGTTCTTCTAACTATATCCACATCTTCTTTTCCTTTAACTACTTTTCCACATTTGCTTTGCCTCTGTCTATTTCTTTACATGTGTGTCCGCCTGCCCAACAGGCGGTTTCTTTGTTCACTCTTTTTTTCGTCCATCTGTTGATTACACTACGTAATTGTACATGCGTCCACCAAAGTTGAAGGCTACCCATCTACAAGTCTAGTCTTCTGCCTATCTCTGCATTCGCTCATCCTTATATCCCTCCATATTTCCGCAAATGGAAAGTCGTGTCTGATCTGCTAAACGTCCACTAACTGACGGACAGGCGTGACCACATCGATTGATTTAATTGGAATTTACCAAATAAGCTACGAAAAATGTTTACGCTTAACGTAGTACAGTCCGTCTATGATTTCTGCTGTCGTGATTGAAGTCTATTTACGAATTATTCAGAATTATATGAATAAGAAATGAATATGAAAAACGTTTAGTTTTAAAGTTAATAATAATATATGTATGCAATAATCATGAACATTAATTATATAAACACATCCATCCACGCCGCAAACATTGCGATGAGGAAGATAATCGTTAAACATCTCTTTGTGAAAACGATGACAAACAAATATGTCTATAAGGAAGAACTTAAGGTTGCATTCACAAAAGCAAACAAGCAAACAATTGTCATCCATGTGTACATACATATAAAACACAAGAGAGACAAACAAAAGATACCTAACCATGTGTACATATTTGTATTTGCTCATATCCCGTACTTTTTAACAATTCTTTCAAGTATGTATGATTTTTGGATTCTTGTACGACCATCTATTGCCCAAGACTTGTTTAAATTTTTCTAAGTGTAGAAAGGCGCAACAAATCAATGAAAGTCTCAAGGCCCCTAAAGCTTTCAAAAAAAAAATTTCGTCTAGTCACATCTCCCGATCACATGAATAGAGCGAAGGTGAAACCGTTCAAAAAAATGTCATTTTTCATTAACTTTTGATTTTGCGTTGAACATTGTGTTTTTCAGATCATACATGGTTGTATTTGCAGTAAGCCATAAACTTTGATATACTATAGAAGAAATGCGGCTCAACCACGTCGTTCCAATTAGACATGTGCTTGCAATGAGTCGCCTTCGCAGTCAGTCGGAACGAGGATTCTGTTCTTTTGAAAGAAGACTTTTTTCATTGTACACTATACTACACTGCACTATAGAAATCTTGAGAATTACTACGGATTAGAAAAGTTGTAGTTGAATGAAAGAATGTGATAAGAACGTAGCTGTATCGATTTCCTTTCTTCGACTGTTGACGGATATTTGAGAAGAGGCAGGAGGATCGCTAACGCATGATTTTGTGGAAGACGTAACTCGAAGTAGTTATTTGCTGCCACAAATATATCCATAGGTGGGTCTCGCGAGCGTAAGAAGCCCCGTCTTCGGCAGTGCCTGGCTTTAGTTAAACGATAAGATTAATATTCCCTAAAACGAAAGCCATGGCCACGGGCACGTTAACTGACGTAATGAACTCCGTGCGCCATTGGACATAGTGAAGTTAACCATTGTACGTCCATCAACTTATGGTATCGAAACATAGCGACGCAAATCGTTAAAAAGGAACTCATTACTAACCAAAAGCACACTGTTCACGTTACAACTAAGCGTCAACTAAGTTATTTTCTGACCAGATATCCGAAATAATGTTTTTGTTTGACTTTTAGTATTAGAATCCATAAATGGATGCAATGAATAAAGAGGTAATAACACAAAGAGATTACTTTGTCCCTTTGAAATCGTTTACCTAAATGGATTATTAGGTTGCAAAAGATCGTCAAAGCCAGCAAAAACTCGTTAAGATTAAAACAGCGTAACTGCTTACCGCTAGAGTGTACAAAGCAAACGATTAAGAATCGTATAAGCGTTCATAACGGAACCTTTATATAATTAGAATGTTTTGATAAATTCTTCCTTAGCACCTCAGCTATTATTTATTTGACAAGTATTTCAAAGAAATGATGTAAACATTAACTAGATGGATATGATTGAAAACATGATAACATTAGAATAACTCCTTTAGAATATCTCATTGAAGATCCCAAGGTTTTCAATGACATTGCATTTTATAATACGAATACATAAACGGGAAACGAAACGAAACCATTTGTCAGCCAACGTTTCTTTTTATTAATAAGCAAGAGAAGGCTTAAAGAAAAAAAAAAAATATGAAAGAAGATAAGAGGAGAGTGTGAGGTAAGAAAAAAAGCAGTCTTGTTATTTGTCCTCGATAGTGAAAAAAAAACGACACAAGAAAATATTCACTATCCACCTTATCCACCGTAATCACATACTCATATATATCGAGATGTCAAAAAATATTGAAGACCCAACAATATTCTTAATAATGATAATGATTTGGTTTTCTAGCTGTTATTGTTGTATTGTTGTGATGGTAACATATGTGGACAAAGACCCTGCGACAATAATTGTAAATGAACTACCGATGAAAAATCTGAAGACGATGTAGAAAAAGAAGAAATAAGAGAGAACACAAACACTACCCTACAGTACGTATAATTTCAATTCTTTGATTCAAACTTTGATTCGGAATCCGACTTAAGATTGCCACGGTTGTTATTATTGTTGTTGTTGTTGTTGTTATTGTCAGTTACATTGGTGGCGTAGAATCGGTTAAGCATCTTTTTATATACGTTCGTACGTGTATATGTATGCATTTAGTATACTGTGGGCTTCTAAAAATAGTTATTTGCAAAGAAGTTTGATTCTTCATTTGCACTCCACTCTTACCCTACTCAACTCTTCTCTGCTCATTCTCTCTCTCTCTCTCTCTCTCTTTTTTATTTTTTTATACGCTATTTACATTTCTTTGCTCATCATCGCATTATAGTTCTTTACTATACATGTTGGACATGTTGGGTTACGTAGAGTTGATAGTAATCTTGTTGTTCGTTTTCCCACTAAACTAAATACATGTTCGTGTGCGTGTTTAATTGTCTTCCTTTTGACTTTATTTCATTGTATATGATTTCATGTTTATATTCATGTGTTGGCTTATAAGCGACAATTGTTAGGTTAAGAATGAGTCTTCATTTGTTGTTATTTCTTACCACTCTTTTCTTTTCTTTTCTTTTCTTCTATACAGACATCCGCACTATATATCTTGGCATGCATGTATATGGTGCATATATACACACAAATATATTGACGTTCCTGTGATCGTCTGGTTAAAATTCCTTTTAAGCTTCAAACACATAACCATTTCAGGCATTCGCGATCGTGAATTTGAGACTAAAGCAAGTCGCGCTTTAACTAAACTATCGTCATCATCATCATCATCATTATCATTATCATCATCGTCATTGGCGTCATTATCATCATCGTAATCGTCGTCGTTATTAGCCCAACATACTTCCGAGTCAAGAACAATTTTTTAGCCAGTCCTCTTCGTTATTTTTTGCGCCCATCGGCGGACAACTTGCCTCTTTTTTTTTTTTTTCCTTCTTCTTTAATAAATGCGAACATTTATATAACAATAAAAACGTATATACATACATATACATATACTGTGTTAGTGCATTTGTGTTCGAGCCTAGGCTGTCGTTTGCTAGCATTGCAATTGTGTCTATGTGTATGAGTGTGTGAATTAAAGAACCTTTGGCCAAAAGAATCGAAGCTAGTTTCGCAATTCTTAGGCCACATTTCGGACAATTTAGTTTTGAACTCGCTTCGAATCGGTTCATCTTACGGATAATACACTTGTACCGAGAGAGCATCAACTTAATTACTAAACATAATTTTGGGCGCTGTGGAATTTATTTTGCTCTTTGAAAACATTCAAATCAGAAAAACGAGGGGAATATAAATTGTGCTGCTTTCAAAAAAAAAAACGTTTCTTAGACACAAACAAAAAAAAAACAATTTTTTATTTTTAAAATGAACAAAATATTGATTTGTCTTCTAAGTTTAGTCGCCCTATCAACAGGTGAGTGTTTTGCTAATATTTTGATGCGAACAAAATAATAAATCTGTTTATTAAATAAAAATGAATAAAATTCTTACAAATTTCGGAGCCAATAATTTCAAGATCAAGATTAATACCAAGGTCATAACAAAAATTAAAAAAAAAAGAAACATGACACATATTCGGTGTGCCTTGTAAGACGAACAGTCCATCAATTTTATATTTGGAAATATTTGAAAATTTTAATAGAAACATATTCGAAAACCTATTTTAACTATGATAACTTCGCCACATCGAGTCCTGGATATATACAACTCATAAGTTTTTTTTTTTTTCTTCTTATTATGGATTAATCACTGCCTGGCTGATCGACATACTTTGTGACTTTTATTGATAAAAATACAAATCATTCCGGTGCTAACTTTTTCACAAGACAAATTGTACAAAGATCTTAAAAGATTTTCAGATCTTTTTTAAATCAGATTCAACTTATTTTTAAATTTGACTTCAATTTAATACGAAGTCGATGAATAAAGACTGAATATTTTGATTTTATTTCGACGGACGTCTTCTTTATGGATTTGTTGTAAAATAAGTCTATACTAATACTATACTGGTATGGGTCGAACCTTTTAATTTTTCAACTTTACCCGAAAAATAGAGCCAAGATTCAGATTATTCGGTTTTCTCGTTAACCACACGATATCCCCTTCCGACTAAACAGTGAACGTTGATTAATTTTATGGACATGAGTTTCACTCAGGACAACGTTGGTAAGAACAATTTGTTTGTTGTTTGTTCAAATATATGAAGCTTTCGTGAGCGAATATTTTACATGCGACCCACGCTAAATTTCCGCTAAAGAACGTAATGGAAATGAAAACAAATCTATTACGATTAATTTAAGCTGTAAGGTCCCAGAAAATAGCGCCTATAATGCGATGATAATTACTTTCAATTAATTTTCAATTCTTTCGACCTTCTACGAGGATATTTCTTAAATTTATTTAAGCAATGATTAGTTCCGTTTGATTAGAAGAATTGAAATGTTGAGAATGACGCTTCATTCCTTGGATAATTTCTGCTCAATGGAAATTAGATATTAGATCTTTTCACCAAATGATTATCTGAATCCTTATTCGTGTCAATAAATAAAACTTTTGCTTCCGATCAACCTATTGCCCGAGGAAACTGTGCACTGCTGCACAGCTGCAGGCTACAAATGATTAAAAAAAACAATAATAAAGTAGAAAATTCACGTTCGCTTTGAGGCAGACGTTTGACGACTCATTACCTCGAAAAAAATTGGTTAATCGAGACCATTTTTATAATGAACTTTTTGCCCTTTCAGATAAGTATACGTTAGGTTATGAGATTTTTCTTTTAGTAAGGGCCTGTTTATGGCAAACGCTTATAGGAAGTTTTAGATCAAAATTGTCTTATCTCTTCAAATGCTAAATGACATTGGAGTGTATATGCAGCATGGATAAATGCCCGTCATTTGAAGTATAAAGTGCAGATTGGTAAAAATTTACCCTCATGTTAGCCATACGCAAAAATGATGGCCACAAGCTACGGATACTATATCAAACAATATCTTTCCGAATAGTGACATCTGAGGGTTAAGCGGATTCATTAAAAATTCGCGAAATGCCCTTTAAAATTCTTCCTCTTGGTCCTTATCGTAAAAAGTTATCCAAAAGTGATCTTTGCCTATACAGGAAATTTCGCACAATCTATAACAAGTGTAACAATTCAATGAAAGGTCTTTGCGTTACGCCATACGTCAAAACGTGAAGTTTGAAACATTTTAACTTAGGCTGTTATTAGCATGTTTGCATCTACATGTTGCAATTTCTCACATTTAATTTTCAACAATTAATTTTCCTGTGCGCTGCAAAGAGCACAGAGTCGCTTGCTAACTTGTAAACTTACAACAATTACGGTTGTTACAAAATTTGATGATAATAATTTTAAAATTTTTTAAAAATTTATATCAAAACAAGTAAAAATACTAGGGGGGATCAGGCACCACCCCATCAGGCAATACCCCACGCCACCCTGAAGTTATTCACATAATAACATTTCGAGGTAAATCGAAAAGTGGTCCTTGAACGTATCCAAGCAAGTGAATGTGGCCTTACGGACGGACAAGCTCAAATTGATTCACAATAAATCGTGGATCCATGTCAGGTCCTTCGAGATGTCACAAACCTCCGCATAAATGTAATATGCCCCCTTACTCCAAATGTTGCCGTAGGGGATAATAAATTCAAATTTCTTAATGTACTTGTAACAGCCCAAATTAAAGATCATATGTGCAAGCAGCGGCTTTCTTGTGGATGAAATCTCGGTTTAAATTGTTTGTCAAATTGGTCACGACATAACTTATCTTAAAGCTCCAAACTACGGACTCTGTACAATGTTAAAGTTGTAAATTATGAAATGCATCTCATATATGTAGAATATCTAATTTTCTGATTAGGTCAGGAATGAGCCCATAAGGCGATTTTACTGAATTCTCGAACTCAAGCTTGATAACATCTAAGTAAACAATTGAACCCTATTTTGGATCCAACGGACAAAGAGATAGATAAATTGGCACGAATCTCTTTTGTCAGTCGCACTGATCGAGAATATATCAGGACGGCTGCAATCCTTTTTCATGGGTAAATGGCGTTAACATCGACTAAACTTCTCCGACTTTAGCTTAAGTTTTACTAAACTGACTTTCGTACAATTTCTATGATCTAAAAGCTGAAAATGTACTTTTTTCAAAAAATTTCTTCGTGCGTGTGTGCGTATGTGTGTGTGCGAATTAATGCACGATAGGTTTTCCGTTGAGTTTATCTTAAGCAGCTTAAATAGTGCACATCACAGACGATGTTATAAGAATGTCTCCGTCCCTTCTCTGTGCAAGCTGGGTGTGGAAGAGTCTTCTTAACAGTAGTTTAGAGAATGCAAACATTAGAGGAAATCTTAACTTAAAATCTGGCACAATTATGTGAGCGATTAACGCGGTTTCGCCAACCAATGCACACCTTATGAACATAAAACCTCAAAAGTTGGTAGATAACCGAATGAAAGTTTTTCATTATCATCACCATCATCATCATCATCAACGCATTTTAAACGTTAAATTCCGAACGCTGAAATGACTTTAAAATTAAATTCACCACAAATTTATTTATTTTTACTTATTTATTGACGCCCACGTCACCTTGCAGCCATTAACGCCTGTTACACTAAATTACAATGCCTGCCTACCATAGGTGCAATAATGAAATGCGATCATACAAATTGCCATTAAACAAACTAAAAAAGTGAAAAAACAAATTGAAGGTAAAGAAAGAAAAAAGAAATTAACTGGGCTAGTAGTCACGGAGATAGCACATCGCATACCCACACACTATTGTCCCAGTGCTAAGTAAGTAGCTGATCTCGTTATTTGCTGCGGATATTAAAAGCCTACGCTTTTAGGTGAAATAAAAACATGGAATGGTTATTGCGAACTGACCTACTAGAAGACAAGAGATTGAAAAGATCCTTCGATCACTGCTGTAGCATAAAGGTTGTAAAGGTCCAACGATAGGCTAATTTTATTAAAATTAGGGAGGGTACAACATACATACCGCGTCATGGAGAATGTGTATTTAATTATACGATTGCATATTAGTCTCAATTTTTCCAGGTTTGAAGTATTCGTGGAAATATAAACTTCTAGCGCATAGGGTATAAATGGCATAAAGCTTTAATCACTCGAATTTTGACTGCAAAAAAATATAAGGGAAGACTGATTGATCAGAAAGTGCATGACTTAGAAATTATGAAGCATATTTTAAGGTATTACAAAAAAAATAAAAAAACTTTTTACACTCTAAATCAGGTATGGGCACAAACAAGGCCCCGCTATGCTGCAAACTGGTCTTTTAAACATGTCAAACGTTTGTTGAGCAATGTTAGGCATAAATAAAAAGTATTCTCGATAAATCGTGGAACAGGGCATTATTCTTAGTTGCTTAATTCTTACTATAGCCGACCTTCTTCTTTATTGCGATATACACGATCTTAATCTGGGAGTTGTGGCAAGGTCTTTAAGTGTACGCCTTAAATATTTCTTACAAATTCTGAGCCTCATAGAAAAACTTATCATTTTACTCGAAATTGTGGCCCTAATCAGCTAAAGAAAAGATAATAGCTGGTAACAATTGGCACAGTCCAAACATTACAAAAACCATTGTCATTTCATAAGCTTGCCGAACCCAGGGGCGTTACAGGAATGGATGTTTTTCCGTTTAAATTGGACAATAGAAATCCCAACTGGAATATGTCTTCTTGATCAGCATAAGATTCTGGTTCACTTCAGCACTGCTCGTTTTGCCAAGCAGCCGACGCATTGTAATTGACGCAATACTTTTTCGCACATTGCAAGAGTTTCTTAGGCAATTACAAGTTAACAGCTTTACACTGCGATTCAACGACAAGCTGATTGAAAAATTTATTAATGCCACATCAGAAATTATGTTATTTATTGCACGAATAAAAAATGAATTTAGTTAGAAGTCGTGAATATAATCTCGTCTTATCTAATAATCTGAAAATAGAATCCCCTTATAGGTCGAACAATTGTGCATGTTATGTACACATATTGATTGTAGTTTTGAATGTGTACACCAAGTCATTATTTGCAGCTCCGAATGGGTATGTACACGATTTTAGGATTTTTCGGGTACATGGGCTCATGGTGCTTCATGACGGACTACACGCAGGTCTCCTCTGACGACAAGAGGCTTTCAACTTTGGGTTCAGAATTTGTGACTGCTGCAATTAGTTTTTATGCGAAGCAACTGAGCAAAAACATTGCTTTGTATTTGTCGTCACTGCCGCCTCAGCTGTGCGGCTATCAAATGTGAAATGTATCTTTTCTATATATATATATGTATATATATAAATTTATATATATGTTGGCCCCCGCCGTGATATGAGTATTAAAATTGCCCCGTAGATGGAAAAAAGCTGTCCGCTGCTACTCTACGCAGAGAGAGCGAGAGGGATCTTTACACATTAAAAGAAAATCTTCTTTATGCCAACTAAGAACGCTAACTCGAGCTCTATAAGGATTTTTGTTTTGAGGGGAGTTCTCGCCGTTCACCAACGAATTCAACCCAACTATTTCTTTTGAATTTTACAAAAACTACATCAGCCAAGTAACTGCTTCTTTCTGAAGGTTTTTTAACGACTGTAATAGATTTCTAAAAGAAACTTCTGTTGAATATAGTTTTCCCAAAATTTCGCATATCGCCTTTCGCGCCCACGCAGAGGGTACGTAAGATTCGTTAACCACTCGGAAACCTTACAAAATACCTTTTCCCCCTATATACGGGAAATAGATTTCTCGTAAAATAGTGTAAAACGGAAATGAAAATTTTTGCTCATAAAACAATCGAACATGTGCTCTCTTAATCACTTAACTGACTATAAAATAAATGACACATCAATACGGCCCACGAATAAATGCCCTTCGCATCTCCATTTAGCGCAGTTGCTCATGTAAAGAGCTTCCAACATAAGGCATTATATTGGAAGCGGTCAAAAAGCGATCGGTTGCGAACCATTTTCAATAGCATTCGTCCTAGGGTGAAAACGTGTTGGTGTACGAAATTTCATCAAAATATGTGGAAAGTTTGCGACCTGTAGATTGAAGGAAAGAAAACAAAACGGACAGACGGACAAGCTTATCGATGGGTATAATAAAAGCTGGGCTCTCTCTCAAATCTTTCTGAGCGCTACATATACCCGCACAATCTACGCTTCTATTATAAGCGGTGTTGGGTATAAATGCAACATGCGAAAAAATCCATTCCGTAGAATAAACAAACGTTACATTCGAATAAAACAAAAATGATAGAACAATATGCCTTCTCGACTTTTCCTGATTAGGTCTGATCTGACTTTCCATTGAAATCAGTTTACAACCGCAACACGTTGTCTAAATAACAAGCTTTGTTTGAAAACATTTTCTTATCATGCCCGAGCCTGCCTTAGCGAAAATGAGCTGAATTAACTCAAAAATGCGTCCACAACTATCGAAAAACAATACAAATATGCTTTTATCAAGTTCTTAGCTATAAAAACGCTGCTGAACTGTATAAGTTCGCGCGATGGGATTGACCATTCATATATGAAATGGATATTTTGATCATCGTTCTTTCTTAAAAGAATTAAATATCAGGTAACAGCTGGTAGTTCATGTTAGAAAGATCCCCTCAACCGGGATATGACATCCTTTTTTTACTTTTTTTTCTCGTTACCAATTTTTCCTATTGACACCATGCCCATTTATGAAGTATTCATTACAACCCGTACAGCTTGCGGGACGAGTTGCATTATGTTAGCAATACAGAAATGCGTCAACAATCGAGAAAGGAACATGACTTTTTATTATATCCATCGTTTGCTGAATCAATCTAAGCTTGTCGATGTCTGTTTATTAGCCTGATAGTTTTACCTACGTAATTGTGTTCAACGGACGGGTAGCGATCTTTAAAGTATTCTGACGAAATTCGATAAATCGGCGTCAACCGTGTATCCTATCAAAAACAAATTGTATGAAACCATTTTTACCATCTACATACACAATGTCTTCTCTTGAAGAAGTTATCATACGAGAAAAATTTGCAATTCTCATTGGATAACTTAGAATAGACCAATTGGAAACAAAAAGAAAGCCTTTACATTGCAAAACCATTTAATTTGAAATGAAAACTAACTGCGCCACATTTGGATCAGGAGCCATCCCATATGATGGTTTTTATGAAAAGCAGCCTTACATAGAGCAAAAAAATGTAATTTTTCATACCTGAGAACGACAATAGTATCTTTGACATCTGTGGTTCTTTTGACCTTTGAACATTATTTATTGTTAAATAAGAACTACGACGATTCATGTTTTGCGCTCTCCCCGATGAGGGCACTCATCAAGAATAATTCTTTACATAAAAACCAGGCCTAATGATTGCATTGCTTATGTTCTATAATACACGCGTCTATCCGGATGCTATTACTCTTAATAAGGAGGCCACACTCATCGACGGAAAACCAGGTTTTTTGACAAGTAAACGCAAAGGAGCCAAAATAAAGTAACTTTAATCACAATTAATTCGAAGGTTTGGCCTATAGCGAGCTTAGTTCTCAACAGGGCGCGTCTCCTCTTTCCAATAAATTGGGATATAAATCCGAAATTTCAGTTTCCATAAAGTTTTCAAGAGCAAAGACAATGTGAACGGCGCGACGAAAGAAAGTTTCGCTAATCGATCAGAAAATTACGCCACCCTCTGACGTTGATTTTTGAATAAATTTGCTGAATTCGCATGGTTCGGACGTAGGAGGAGGGTGCAGAAAGTCTTCAAACTGAAACAAACTGAAAGAAGTGATTCTACGATTGCGATACCAATGCAAGGATGTGACTGCAAGCAGTCCGATCTTGGTCCGATGGTGAGGATGCGTTTTCTATTGCCCTTCTGGCTCATAAATCGGCCGATGGTCGTGTCTGATAGATTTTTTTGCCTTGTGACACACTAACGCAATAATAGCATTTTTTTTATTCGATATCGAGATATTACGTATAAATAAATAATTTTTCAAAAAAAAAGTTTGCGCGAGTAAAATTTTTTTTTTTTTTTTTTTTTTAGTCTGCGTATAGACAAACCAGTTATTTTATTTTAGCCATTACAGATAATTGCAAAAAAGAAACCAAAAACGGAATAATCCATACAAAAAGACTTATAGCTAGTTTTGGTGAAACAGAAGAGAAGAAGAAACGGAGCAAAAATAATTCTTTGACAATTTATGTTGTTTTTCAAACTTATGCTGGAGAGTTTGAATGAATGAAACGGTATGCGGTATGAATTTCAATTACAGGAAATGATTTTGAAAAGAAGAAAAAAAAATTATGCTCACGCACCTAACGTAAAATACACACATACAAACACGCACACACACACACACACACACACACACACACAACTATCGATGCATGGGCATAATTATAATTAGCTAGCATTTATATATAGATTTACGATCAAGTTAGAAATTCGTGAAGAAGAAGAACTAAAGCTATCTATAAGCAATGGTCGTGCATGGCATAACATAAACGAAATGAATGTCAATGAAACTTGGAAAAATTAAATTAATTTCTATATGTTAACCATATACACATAAATACACACATATATACATATATTAATGTATGTTTTCTATACATCCATCTTTTAAGGTCAACGCATTACCACCATACACCTGGATGGCGTGCAATACTTTATCAGTCGCATGAATCCTTATTCACCGGAATTGAATTATTTTCTAGCTTATCAGTATTGTCGTTCCTTAGGCCTGCAATTGGCTTCGTTCGAAACAAAGGAAAAAGCTGAATCGATGACCATGTATTTGAAAAATGCAGGTTATGGTAATTATGACTTCTGGACTTCGGGTAATCGGTTGGGTACGGGCATGTTCCTTTGGATGAGCACTGGCTTACCGTTCAATGCTACATTCGACTTTTTCGAAAACAGCGCAGATGCTGTACAGGCTGGCCTCCTGGATCCTGTGGATCACAATAGCAATACTGCCCCTCAACGAACTGCCCGCGATAGGTAAAGCATCTCTAACCATTTTCTTGTAGATTTAAAAGAAAAACAATTTTATTTTTTTTTTTTTCTTGTTTAAATTACTTACTAAATTCGCGATTATTTTTCTTTTAAACAGTAGCAGCGGCGCCGAAAAAGGTTGCGTCATACTAAAACAGCCTACTCTGAAATGGATGCCCGAGGATTGTTCGGCTGTTAAAGACTTCATATGCGAACAAACTCGCTGCTATTATTATAATTATGGCAGTATTCCTGTATCATCAGCGCAGGGGTAAGGTTTTCTAAGAAACGGAATGAACAATATTTCAAAAATCGTTAAGAAAAAGAAAATAAATAAATAAATAAATAAATAAATCAATAATAATAAAATTTGGGGAAAGAAAAACTTTTAGGGATCATGGTTCTTCTTAATATAGCAACAAAAACAGCAACAAAAACAACAAAATGTAAAACAAAAAAGGAAAAAAGCAGTAAAAAATTATTTCTATTAAAAATCTATAAATAAGTAAAGAATCTTAGTCTACAAATTATATACATATATATATATATATATATATATACATATATATATTTTAAATTTTCGCTAAATTAAGTCTAAAAATAATTATTGAAAAATAAATCGAGTAAAACGAAAAAAAAAATGGAAGAAAACTTGAGCAAAATAATTTTGCAGAGAGAAGTGTGCGATCAAAATGTAAACTGTGTTTTTTAGGTGAGCTAAAACCCCAAGTCATATTAATTTATCAATGCTTTTTTAATCCTTTCGCTCGATTATTTAATTTAAATATCACAACTAACCAATAAATACACAAGTAATTTAAGCTTATGTAGCAGCAAATTTTAAAGCCCGTAATTTTTTTTTTTTTTTGAATATAAATTTACTAACTTTTCGTTTTTCATCCACAAAACTTCTCTCTGGTGATTTGGGGCTTAGCTTTCCTAAAGGTAGTAGTACTCAGCCTCTCAGCTTTTTATTGCAATTGATTTTCTTATGTTAGTTTATCAAATCAATTATAAATTATTTATAATGATTTATTTATTTATTATTTTTTTTTACCTACAGGCGCCCCATTACAACAACCACGCCTCGCAGTGCCGACGACGTTTTAAGACAGACTGAATTTAGAACGACCACCGTGTTTAGTACCACAACCACGACTTCACCATTGCCTTTGTTAATATCTTCCTTCGGCAACGTAAACAAAAAGCTTAATCAACCTTCGTATGTTTCTTTAAAATTGGATCAAGAACGTGCTTTAAATTCGATCGGGATGACGTCAGATTCGCAAAATATTGAAGAAAACGACGAAAACGAACACGAAATCGCAGATGACGGAGAAGAGCAGCAGGAACGACACAATAGCGAGATTAATCAAATTGATGAAATGCAGGCCCATGACGATGTAGATGACCATGAGGAGGATAGCATTGAACAAGAGGATGCCGTCAATACTCAAGAAAATGTAGAAGTTGCGTATAATGATAGGGATTTAGAGGATTTATCTGAGAGGGAAGAGGAAGACGAAGAATTACCTTTGAGCAATAATGCAAAAACTCCTAAAGCGAAACCAATTTCTTCGTCCTCTTTAGAAGATGCATCTAGCGAAGCTAATGTCCATAATACCATATCGCACGAATCGTATGAAGCGACGAATACAGATGAAATGCCTAGTGTTGAAGTTCGCCTTAAGCAGATATCGCAAGAGGTCGAGAAACAAGCCCACAACGAGAACAGGCACATTCCTTCATTATCGAGCGATCTTGAGGATGTTGGCCATCAATCTTTTCTCTCGCTAACCGATTTAATTCGCACTTTACGCCCGAACGATAAACAGATTATACCACAAATTGATTCAGACTATTCAAATGCTATGAGAGTCTTGGGCGAAAAATCTATAGCAGTTAGTAATGATCATCAACAACACCAACAACAACAACAAAAACAACATCAATAGTTTTCCATCTGCACTTTATAAAAAGATTTTTTTTTTTTTTTTATAATTAAAGTTTAAGTGCCAAGAGTTACAAAAGCAAACATCTTTTTTATGAAAGCGGCTTTTTATTGTAAGACTTAACTGCAAAAGCAGTTCCACTGAGAATTGTTACCAAATGGGCTTAACTATCCATCCCATACTTTCGACTTTCGAAAGTAAAAACATTGGATACTTGGTTATGCTGCCAATCCGTTAATGCGCTTTATATTGTATTTCTCGCTTTACAACTTAAGTGCATTTCCAATGGTGCACTACTCTTTGGAACTGATTTTAGCAAATTTATTATAAAGGGCGTAATTTAGTTTACATTTATCTTTGGCATCGGATTAACTAAATAGTTTATTAACTTTATTTAATCTTTCAAGCAATATTGATAAAAATGGTATAACAAAACTTAATTTAGTTAACAAGCAAACATTTTTAAGGCTAAAATTTAGATTTTTAAAAACTATTTTTGTAAAAAAATTAAATAACTAAAGAAGTCGAAAGGTGAAGAAGATAAAACTAAAACTTATAATAGTTCTATACACATATTGGGATCTAAATAAAATTTTTGAAAATTTTTTTAATTCCATTCGATTTAATGAAGAAAGCTCTTAAAATATCATACATTATTAAAGATATGATATTAAAACTTCATTATTTTACGTTTTCATTATTTTACGTTTCAGCGTCGACGAGTTCGGCCATCGTTGGTAAAAAGTCCACAACTCCAGAGCCTCCTGCAGGGGACGGTAAAGTTTCTTTTTTATTATGTCGATCAATTCAGAGTCATTTGCTGAACCGATTTACATTTGTCAGTCCGTCCATCCGTGTACATATTTCGCATTCTGATCCAAACCTATCGAAACACAAAATTGAATCACTGTTACGACCATTCCAGTTATGAACATCATCCCTCCATATTAGACAAAAGTCTATAATAAGTCTATAATTAATAAAAAAAAAAAATTGAATTATAATTTTTTACCAACGTCACCTAGGACAAGCCAACGAACAGTGAAAGCGTCGTTCGCATTAGTTTACTGAAGATTTACAAGGTTGATGTGGTGGATGACGAAAAGTTGTTTTACGGGAATCAAACTTTTTTAGCTATCTATCTTAAAATTTAAAAATAGGTATATATTTTACCTCAGACTTTATAATACCCTTGGGCATAGAAGCACAGAGTACTGAGAGTCAATCAAACCTGAGTCCCGCTAAAGAATTGGTTGCAACTTCCGACGAAAAGTCACGCATTTCTACAAAGCAACCGAAGTCATTGTCTTTAGATATTATTGAAGAGGAACTTGTATCTGCCAATAATAAACTCCCCGGTATTCTTGTCTTAAAGCATGCAAGGGATAATAAAGGTTAAACACATATAAATGTATAGTTTGTTCATTCGTAAATACACCTCATATCACAGATCAAATAGACCTGACATCTAATAAATCATGTAAATCGGAAGCTGGTCACATTGAACCAAAAAATAAAGAAAACAAATTGGAGTGTGTAAACGTTACAGACGAAAAAAGTAATGAATCGAATAACAACGTGGCGCCTGCGTCGTCAGATGCGAGCTTATGTTCGGCTTTAAAAAACGATGACACTAATTCCAACTAGAAGATGTGCACTCAACCAAAGGTTAATTACTTTCCTATGAAATATCATTTGTTGTATATAATGCCCTCTACCAATCCGCCGCAAATATATCATGGTATTGACACAAGCATCGAAGAGTCTCGGCAAGATGCTACAAGGCGTGCACTAAAAATACTAAGTGAAATGCGCTTAAATCGTATAAAAGGCAATTAATTATTAATGTTTGTTCATTGTCTAGATTTGTTTGAAGGCTTTGTTTGAGGGATTAAACTTGAATTGTGTTTGTTTCCCATTTCACTATCGACAAGTGGAGGATAGAGTTTGCATCACCCACCGCCTAGTCAATTCACGTGTAGTGTGAACGACTTAAAGATTTCGATGAATTTTGAATGGTTTTCGCAACTGCTTAGACACGAAACGTATGGATGGTATGGAAGTCATGTGCTATCAAAATTAATCCACGCAAATTTTTATTCACTTAGGAATTTATCGATTCTAAAACTCTCTGTTAGGTCTATCATTGTACACATAAGAAGCCAAATTCATTAGTGTTTTAAGACTGTAGTCTTTACACATTTTCTCACCTGCATTGCCACCTACGTAAAATTCAAATGTAAAATTCATATATAATCGCACGAAATCAGAGGAATAATACCATTAACATGCCAAAGTCGGGGACGTGACTAGTCATACCAAATACAGTGGCATAAGGTATAAAAAAATTATATAAGCTTGTTAGCTTCTTCGTCTTGAGGCGAATAGTTCGGCTATACAATATGAAACTGCCATTGATTTTGATAGCGCCATCGCTCTTAGAGAAATTGATCAGACATTGGATGTAGTTTTAAGTGCTGACTTATTATTAGTTACTAATAGCAGTAGTCTTATGATAACTGTGGAAAATTGTCAAACTAAACATACATATCGCGTCCACTACATACCGGTTGACTTATTATTGAGTGTGCAAGATGAAAACATTTACCACGGTTTGGGTTTGCAAGCTTTAAACAAATGGCATCATTTGACTCAAGATTTGCACATAGATGTGCAGAAAGGTTTGGCTTGGCTCGTTTATATTAAGAGCTTCGCATATGAAGAAAGAAGCCCTGTTCGTACTTTCCGAAATTACATTCTTACACATTTCTTACAACGTACACCCGCAATGTACACGAATCTCTTCCTTTTCAATCGGTAAGTAGTGACGTAACTAATTGCTTTTTTATTTTTATTTTATGGCAAATTTTCATATTTACGAAATGATGGTAATTGTATTGGTCCTATCGAAAAGAGGTGCAGGAGTACAATTCTCCTCTAGAGAAGCGTGAAAGCCAATATCTGAATCAACATAGGATGAAAGCGTACGGAAATTGAACGTATCATTGATGTGTAGTATTATGCAGATAAAAAAAGAGTTGGTGAGGTACATCCCTCTACAACGTGATTAGATAATTTATGTAATCGAATATAGGTTATTGGTTACGGTCTTTTGGATTAGACAGCAAAAACAGCCCGAACGTTTGATAATGAGTAAAGTAGCTTTTAGATTAGTTGTCAGCTTTACGTACATGAACGACTGCAAGGTGCTGTTAGGATAAGCCTCAATGATGAAATTTTCCTGCTACCAATATGCATATAACTTAATAATAGTTGTTGGTTCCTTAATAACGGGCAGTTTCTCATTATTTCAAGTATCGTTAAAAACGTGTGGCTCGCCTATGACATGTATGTGTTATTTTGCGTTATCGTTTACTTTGGTTTTTGTATACAATTAAGAAATTTTATTTAATCAGAGAATTATGCTACAGGTATTTTTAGGAAAAACAAAATAAAAACTTTAAGAGAAACAGAAAAGACAAAAATTATCGACACATTAAAAAACAAAACAAATTAAATTTTAATTACAATAGATTCAAATAAAAATTATTAAGATGATAATAAGGACGAAAAGAACAAGAGAAATAAGTAAAAATTTTGAATAAAATATTTTTACTTCAATTTTCATCTTTAGGAAGTTTCTATTTATTTGCTGTTTTTAACTTCACTTGGAAACTTCTCATCTAGCTTGGATTTCGATTTCTATTTTCGGCCTTGAAATTTTTCCGCACCTATGACTTTAAAATGCTCATCTTCCATCAGTCTTGACGACCCTTCGCTTTCCGAACACTTCACACGTTCTTCACGTATTTTATCTTTTTGTTGCTTTTTATAACTAAAAAGAATTCGCTTCAAAATTACTTAAACTTTCTTTTCTCTTCACTTAATAACTCACAAAATTTCAATTTTGTCCGGATCTTTGCCTTCTGCAATCCATTGTTTGCGTATATAATTTTCCGCGCAGAATTTGAAATCGTCGTTGTCCAACTGTATCTCCGGTTCTCAACGGGTAACATTGTCTGTGCCCTTAGACTTAGGTACGATCCTAGTTTTGTGCCGCAACAGCGGAAAAGGGAGAATTTTCAAGATCTTCTTCGATGAAAGAATAACCTAAGAATACGAATGTCAAGAACTCCCCTTAGGCAGGTGTACTTTTTTAAATTTTTTTATTGTTTATTTTTGTTTATTGCTGTGTGTTCATAAAAATAATTTTTTTTAATGTAAGCGTAAGAAAAATTATTTTTACAAAAAGGCAGCAAAAACAAATAACTTTTTAATTTTTATATTAGTATCGTATTCACCTTTGTAAATAAACTATAGAAGAAATTTTTTGCTGCTTTAGTATAAAATGTCTTTGACAAGGTCTTCAAATGCGCACTTAAAGTCCGCTTACACCTGACTTTTGCTCAAGTCCCCGGCATTTCCTTTTTTGATTCATTACAAGTTTGCACAAATAATTACGCGTTGGTGCGATTTTTCAAGAAATGTTTGTTTGCATTATCTCGTTAGTTAAACGATGGAAAATAGAAAAGCTACCGATAAAGCGCTAAGTAGGCTCCTCCGCGAATAACCGATATTGCGACGTCCTTGGGCGGTATCGACTAACGGAAGATACAAGGAATTGGCATATAGGCGTTGCTTGGAACTAAATCGGGCGATGACTGTTCGCTATATTACAAAACTTTAACAGTCCGTTAGGGTCGGTCTGAAAAGACTTGAAAAGGACAGTTCCCACCTCATAGAGCATGCCTACGGTATGCGCAAGAATTTGACTGTAAGCGGGCAGTGGAGAACATTAAGAAACAAATCAAGCGTAAACAGAGACTAGAGGAAATTATCCGTTTAGAGGTCGAAAAGTTTTTTGGATTTGAGGAGGGCGTGCTAGATGGGAATATATCAGTCATAGATGATGTTATATTAGCACTGACAGAAATGATTTGCGACGCTGAAAGTAGGGCTGACAAGACTGGTGCGTCGAGGACGCCTACCTCCATGCAGATGATGCCGATTACGCCTACTCCGATGCGGAGGAGCCTGGGCGATTTTCTGGAGGAATGTGTGATGATGGCTGATGAGGAGTACGACAGACCATCGACATCAACCCAGGCGGCAAGGAGATGGCGAAAAAATCGTCAATCGAAGTTTGATGAACTGACCCCATAGACAGGATTGTGCAGGTCCATTTCGACGAGGTGTACACGAATCAGGCGGCGGTGCATTCACGGGCGGAAGACATGCTGCAGGGATGCGACTATAGTAAAAAGTCCAAAACGAAAAAATGGATCACGGCACTATCCTGGTCTTCGCAGCACGAAGTCTGTCGACCGCATTCAACATTTTGCTCAACAGCTACCCCTGCACATCCCTTAGGGGAGAAATATGGCCGCTATTAGAGGGGAATTTCCAAGCCGCGGAGGGGATGGGCATGGATGTGAGGGCTGTCGTCTGCGACAGATTTACACCTAACAGACGATTTCTTGGCAATTTTGTTAACGGCGTGTACAACAGTCGCTACACACGATAAACGATGTGCAAGGCGCGGCATTACAAGCAGCAATCGACAACGAGGAGATCCCTGACGAAGTTCGCGAACGTCTTCCACCGTAGCTCCGCCAACAGCGATACATGGATGGAGCTCAAAGCTGAACTGGAAGACGTTCATGAGTATTTATCTGAAAATTTAGAGGCGGTGGATACACGAGTCACATTCAGGAATTTCGCAGTATTCATGGACGAGCTGCTGCAGGCTTACCCCGGCATAATCTTCGCGCCATACAGGGCAAGGGAGCATCTATTGAAAAGATTCTTCCACAACATGGCACTAGCAGGAAGAAGATCAGGTTATCAGAAATAGTAGCGACGCTGACAAAAAGACTGATGGCCCTTCAGGTGGAACGATGGGCAGAAGGAGTCAGAGCTGATGACAATAAAATGAGCTACGAACTCGGGGTTTGAAGAAAGCGGGGTTGAAGAATAGTTTGTACCATTTGGCCTCGATTGGGAGGTAGAAGAATTCCTGCGGCTCACAGGATGCGCAATAGCACGATACATCCGTGAGCAGCAGATTGACGAACAAAATGTACCGCCGCTCACCGTCAGACCATAATAGCGATCGTCCATGCCTCCACGCGTCCTGTCCTCCAACGAAACTGCTGTAATGGCATCATATCCACGGCGAAAAAGAACCGATATTTGAGCTAATTACGGAAGATAATAATAAAGACAAGTCACGCAAGCAGCGATTTGTAGTTGAGGTGAAATCGAAAGGAATCGCCATACGTGGCACTGGAAGTACCAAAAAACTGCGCAACACAGCGTAAAGTAATAAGAAAAATTTACATTTTTATAATCACACCAACAAAAACAACGACGCACTACATTTGTTCTTCGGTTTGCAATATCCAGAATGATGGATCAAAGGTCTCTTAATGTATGAATTTTCTTAAGCGCTGCAAAATTTGTGTAATTTTGCGCTCTGTCGGCTCATATTTTGCTGTCCTTCGCATACAAACGCTGGCACGAAGGGCATGCCTTTATATAAAAACCAGGCAGAAATAATTTTCGGCTTTTAATCACGAAAATAAATGAAGAATTGCATTAGACGAAATACTACAGGACACTGGGCGGACATTGTAACGTTTTTCATTGTTAGTAGAAAAATTGAAAAGATGTAGATACGAATTTTTTTCATAATCACCACCTTAGACTATGAAACGCGGCAAAATTTAAAAGATTTTACAGCGGAATCTGAATATATATATTTTGTTAAAAGATTTGATGCAACTCCTTATTATTCTCCTATTTTGCACGAATAAACCCCAAGCAACAATTTCAACCGATGGACTTTGATCCTAAAGTTACGTCAATCAGAATTACTTATTGATTATTCCACACAAAATTTTAATCCTTTTATGTTTGGTCGCAACAGATTTTCCTTCGGTAAAATCAAAAGTAAATAAAATGCATAAAAATACGCAAAGGTGCAATATCAAGTGCAATATTAACGTACTTGCTGAACAACCCAAAAATTTATTTCGTAAATTCACCTCAAATTCATATTTAGCTTTTCTCTTCGCTTTAAATATTTCGTTTATTAATTCCTTATCAGTCATTGGCTGCTTATTAATCACATATAGAAACTTTGAATATTAAAAATACATTATATTAAAAGAAAATTCTTACATATAAATGACACCCATATTAATAATGGTTACATTTCAAAATCATCTCGCATATCGTTATAAGCCATAACGTGTTGTTTAATTTTGGACCCATCAACCCAAGTAACGAAATCTTCTAGGTTACGAGAGACTAGGAAAGCCGGATCTTTAATCATTTCAACACCGACTCGCACATGACCTTCTTCAATCAAGGCCGTTGCATTTTTTATGTTTTGTGAAAGTTTATCTAAGAAATTACATAATATTAAAAAATATATTGAAAGCAAACGCTTGATTAAATGTTACATTTTAGTTAAATTACTGCATTAAATGGCTGCATTAACTGCTTGGAGTAAAAACCCTATCACCTTCCAAGAAAAACGTCTATTTTAACTAACATTGCTGGCAATTCTTTCGACTAAGGTAGAACCCTGAATTCAATTTCATTGAATTGTTAGTTATTGTATCGTCCTTGACAAAAGTTCACAAAGACAAATCTTAGAGGGAATGTTGTAGACACCGATTTTAAAATGATCCTAAATATTTGGACACTCTATTTTACAGATGGGCGTTTATTTGAACGTTTTCCGAATATAAATTGTAGATAAATTATTTTCAAGAGATCCTGTTTAATCATAACGGAAATGGGTGAAAAAAGACGATTTGCGTGCCCTAAAGGGAAGACAATACTTTGTTTTCGCATAAAGGTCAATGTACCTATCCATCTATTATGTGCAATATTGAAGCGGAGAGCGTTAACGCGGAAGGCGTTGATCGCAAATCCAAACTACAGGTTTTAGTTGAAGAGCATGCAAACCAAACTTTACATCATAATCAGGAAAAATGCAATTTTTCATCTGAAGATGGGTCATCAGAACAGGCGCCGCTTTGAATGAAATGCCCTTTTTCCGTTAAAATTCCCGATCCCTGTTGCAACGTCTTAACTTTCTTAGTGTAATCCTACACTTTTCTATTATTTACAGCTTAAGGTACTTACTTTTCACCATTACTACCGGCAAGCGCCGCCGACAGAAACAACTAGCTGAGACTCGACTAGCTGTTTCAAGATCAACCTTGTCGCCTGTTAAACCCATGCTATATAATTTTTCCAATAGCATAAAGGATGCTTCGCTTTTAAACGAATCACTTTTGTCGAGCTTTGCGATTTTTTCCACTAATTCCCGCACCTCCCGCGAAAGTTTGTTATACCTTCACAAAATAAAATTATTAAAAGCACATTTTGCACGCACATACCTACTTGGTATAGTCATCCCGTTTACGTATGTGATATCGCCTAAGAATTTTGTTTTCCTGGCCGCCATTGTCAACTTTCCATGTTATAAAATCGACTTTTTTTAATAGCTTTTTTTCATGATATTTCAATTTACGAACCATTTTACAAAAAAATTGTTTTCACATGCAAGAACATATGAAGGACAGAGTGCTGCCAAGTATGCTTAATAGAGAAAAATTGAATTGAAGATACCAAACTGATATAAGAGGAATCTATTGCAATTAAGCGAAATGTCGGAGCAAACATACGAAGTCAAAATTTTAATAAACCCTTATTGGCGTTAATAATTTGGAGTGGGAAAGCTAGGAATTATAAAGTTCTGTTACGGAACATCGCAATAAAATAACGAAAAACCAGAATTATCGCTTCGAAAATACAACAAAGTGACAGTAGTCTTTGCTTTATACAAAAACTTTATGTACATGTAGACAGAGCCAAGCCCAAATTTAAACAAACGGTATGAGAGTAAGCGAGCTAAGCCCGGTTACTGCGGATTTTTGGGACATGTATGTGTAAAGACTAGATTTCTAGATAAATTAATCAAACGCAATAAAGAAAACTGGAACAGCAAAGGAAGTGAAGATATTTAAGTATAACAAAACTTTTTCTTCACATGCTTTAAAGTAGGTACTAATACAATGATGCGCTATTTTTGTTTTCGGCTTAAAAGTCCCGTTGTGGTAAATAAATACAATGGGAAGGCGCGTAAACAAAATTATATGATTTTAGAACCAAAAATAAAGAAATCAATATAAATGTAAAGAGGGAGTTTTTGAAAAGATGCGATAGAAAAAATAAATGCAAACGTGAATTATATTTTTGATTGATTATTGAAGTAAAGAAAGAAGAAAATTAACTTAAAAGAAGAAGCATAATAAAGAAATAAAATCGATTAAACGGTTTCACTTGAAAACCATATGTTAACTTAAAAAAATAAATTGCATTTATCGCTTGTTTTTCATCTTATAAGATAATATGAAGCATAAACCCTAAATTTCAGAGCGAATAACATAAAGACATCTTGATACAAAATAAACATAGCTTAGATAAAAATCTTTTAAATTTGAAGTAATTTATCTTTATTTTTTCCTCTAGCAATCTAAAAAACAAAAAAGCAAGAAGGACATCGAAATGATCATCAATAGAATATTGGTTAGCCAGGAATAATCGCTTAAATACTCCATGACAAGCAACTTTCCAGACTATATAAGCAAAAAAAGTGCGGACCTTACAAAACAGTTTCCGAGAGAACTTTTCTTCTCACAAAGGAAGTGATAAAAGTAATGACTTTAAGATACTCACTTTCCCATATAGCGGCCTGCATGTGTGGTGAGATCTCTGGCTTCTGCATAAATTGGTATCAAAAATTTTGTCCCGCAGTTAGATTTTGCGACACAATTTAAGTGCGTATTTTTCGAGGACATCGCGACGGCTGAATGATTAAAGATGATCATGAAAGGTTTAAAAACATCGAACAGCCCTTCGATATTTTCAATATTTAGAGTAACCTTTACGAAATCTTTTCTCCGGGCAACAATACTCCTCTGAAGTATTTGAATTGAACTTAAAAACTGCATACGGACCCAAACCATTTCAACTGAATTGAATTTAAATTTTTACGGGCTTAAGTAAATAGTTTTTTTGCCACAAATATGCATTGTTCTATTGTTATATTCTTCACAATTTGATTATATGCGTATATGGGCGGTCTCTCCTGAGTTATGCATAGAGTAAAGTCGCAACATACTTTTTACGAAATTTAAATTGATTTTTCACTGTATATCTTGTTTCTTAAAATATATGTAATGAATTAAAATGTGTAAGCACGAAATATATTCTTAAGTGAATTCTAGCAAGAATTTTTTATTATTGTTAATTGCACTTTTTAGTGCTTTTTGAGGTCTGGAAGCACTGTACTATTTTTTCATTTAGCTAATATCTTTTTTGAGACGGATTTATGGGGCACGTATTCATGATGTAAAACGAAAATTATGTGTGTGTAAGCATTTTCTTTAGGGACTTTGCTTATTTTTATGATATCTTTCTGGATTTTAAAGGCCTCTCTTATCGTTGAAAGTGGTAAACAATTCGTGGAATAGGTTAAAGTTCGAATTACACAAGTTTTATAGGAGAAGCGCCGCATCATCAATAGATTTCAAATTGAATGGGTTTGTTTTTTTGCTACAAAGATAAATTGCCGCTGTTGAAGACGACCCGAGTTAGCCAACTTCGTAAAAAAGAAATCGAAATGGCGTTGCCGCGAAATGCGTGTAAGAATATTTCTATGACTGATATAAGCATTGACATCAGCTTATTGTTTAAATGGAATCTATTTTAATAGAGATCATATGGTGAACAATTAAATAAAAAGATGATTTTATATTTAACCAATGTTCGCTCATTTTTAATACACCTTGTTTTTCCATTATATCTATATATATTTTGCATACAAGTCACTCGTTAATAATAAAGAAGAATAGATTTTAATATTCTTATTATCTTAATAATTATAAATAGTTTTGTTATGTGTCCTACATCCCGTTTTATAGTCCCGATATATGCACTCCTCTGTAATGCGACAGTGATAATCACCACAGTAAGTATCCGTTCGGTTGGGTGCAACTAATATTAGAAAACATAAAATGTTTAATTTTAAACTTTTTATAAACTTATACCGCGCAAGCTAAAACTTCATTTTAGTCTTCAAATATCATTAAAAGACACATTGAATTGTTAGGGAATTTTGCGCAATTTGCAAATAACCAACGAATTTCAAATATTTTGCTGAAATATTTTGCTATGTAAAACAAAATAATGCAAAACACTCTTAGAGTTAAAGAACCGGCAATTTTTTTCAAGATAAATTATATATATATAAAAAAAAAAAATTAATTTAAACAAAGCTTTTATTTCAAAGAACTAAATGGTGGAAAATTTGTGCAACTGTACGCATAGGGCCCGATTTTTCCTAAAAGTTGCTAGTTTTCCTAATTTGTGGGTTTGTTATGACGGAATCAATTGGAAAATAATAACATCTTTGATAGGTGGATTACGTTTGCTAAATTTAGACCGCGTTGACGCTTAAAGATCCTTCAATATGAGGGTTTTCGTCAAACTTATGTATTTACATAAAATTAATGGATAATTTTTGGCGTATTATTCGTCGGCCTTGCACGATTCTACCATTCTTACTTGGTGTTAGCAGCCAATTTTTATACCCAACACCATTTGCTGTACAGGGGTATATTAAGTTTTCACACAGACATGCAACGCCCGGAATGTCTTGCGTCCGACCCACCTTCTCCCACTTTCTGAATACAGGCCACCCCTTTTGAGATATTTTGATAAAATTTGGTACATTGACGCGGTTTGGCAAACGCTATTCAAAATTGTTCGGATTCGTTCGCTTCGAATTTGACGCCTTATGACAAAAGTCATTAAGTAAATAACTATTGGGTGGTAGAGTGATATTTGATGGTGGGTCGTGGCCTACTATAGTCTTTTTACTTGTTTTAACTTTGTTTAACCTTTTCATTTCCCAAATAGTTTATTTACCCGATCGGATCAAATTTCTGCGAAACGCCCATAGAGCGGTTTGGATTAAAATAGATAAAAGTGTCGCCTATACAATACTTCAATCGTACTTTCGTGGCGTCCTATACATTTATTTAAAGTAATTTGACGCAAGAATGGCTGATATTTGGAAAGCGAAGTAATCGTCATCAACTAAAAATTGATGGCAATGTGCTTGTGTATAGAAATTCATATAATGACGCGCAATTTTTCCTAACGCGAAGGTTAATAATTCGATCGTAACAGGCTTTTAAAGAAAGCAAATGGAAGTATGTCAAGAATGAAAAGTCCTGATCCTGATTTAATTGTCCACTTTTTGCTACCACAATAACTTACTCGGATTATTCATCCAATATATGGAAATACATGAAGTACTACGGCACATATTTTGACAACATATGCAATCGTCATTGTGTAAGCACCTTGGTACACAATCCACTTTATTGGACGGAGGGCATCCTGGCTTAGGTCCTTGGTACATAGCTGCGATACAAAAACCAAATGTGTCTCATAAGCTTTAAATAGTTTATGCTATAAGGTGTGGCAACTTACATAAACCCACTGTTATTGTTATTAGACTTAATATTCTTAAAATTAAATTCCAAAATTGTTTTTCTGAAATAAAGAATCTTTTAATCACCAAACAAAATATGCATATATTTTGGTTTCGCTCTTTACTAACCCATCGTAATATCAGAGCCGTTTCTATTGCTTTTTTCTTGAGCACTTGAGCAATTGAACTGATTTGATTTGAAAACATTTTTGATGATATATGTGTGTTGAGCTGAGCTGCTTAAGCTGCGAAGAATGTGAATAACAAATTGAATTTTAATGGCATGTTGTTTATCGGTTGCTTCAAAACAGATCATGAATGAAAAGGGAATGCTAGCTATAATCGTAACTGGAAAAATGGGTAGCTCCATCTTAGGAGCCCTTAAAGGCCGCATATAACATGGCTACAAGCAACGCACCGGTCTACCTACATTAAAGATTTTTGATAGCTTTCATTTGATCAAAAAAAAACAATCATTTCGTAATCAAAAAACAAGTAAAACGCCATAGCGGGCCACCAATAAATACCCCACACAAGCCTGCAATTATTCATATAATGACTTTACAAAATAAGGCGTTATATGGGAAGTGATCGAAAAAGTTGTCCAATTTGAAGCATTTTCAACAGCGTTCACCCTTGAGGCAAAACACGTCGATGGACCAAATTTTACCATAATATCTCAAAAATTGCGGCCCATAGGTTGAACACAAAAGCACAAGACGGGCTAGAGGACGGACAAACCCGAATCAATTCAGAAAGTGGTCTATCTAAAGTCCTTCTACATGTTGCATAGTTAATAAACCCTTGTATTACAACTGGTGCAGGTAGTAATAATTACCATTCGTTACTTTCTTTCTCTTTATTGGTGTACACCGAACTTGAATCCAGGTTGAATAGGTTTCTTCCCCTGTTTTAGCTGAAAACGTAATAATCTGTTTAAGCAACGTTGAGAACTAAATGAAATGCAGGCACTCAGTGCCAGAACACAGATGTCATGATAAAGAGGTGAGTATCGAAATCGTATGAGTTCGATGTTACGAATTCTAAATCGCGTTAGTTTTCAAATCAGTACGGCTTCCCGTATCACAAAAGAATAAAATGTCGTTTTTTAAAACCTAGATTTTGTAGAGGTAAAGTGTTAACTAGGAAAAAGGTCAATCAAATTTTCATCTTCAGAGGAATTTGTTTATGAAATTGTCTTCAGGATTGTTTGCGGCGACGACATCTCTCACACATGAAGAAAAGCGGTAAAATATAGATTGTCCAGAAAAGCAGAAAAGTTGAATTACCATTCAAGGAAGCAAGGCACTTCAAAAAAGTATGGGCCGTGTTCAACGTCCGCAAGTTCCCGCGACAAGAGGCAAAAGACCACAGCTAATGATCGCGAGTATTTCAATTGCTAAGCTTTGTAACAACAAGTATGTTTTAAATAAAGTTGAATTCTGATCAAAAAATTTACAAAATTTATTTATACACCTATTATCTTAGTTTGTCCCATATACCAAAGTTAAAATTTCTTTAAATTGTGAAATATTTTCCGAAGATTACACCCTTAAAAATGAGCTGATATTTGTAATGTTCACTTTCCGGCCTCGCGTTGTCTGTTGAAAATATTCATAGATACTTTTACTGAAACAAACGCAGAACAGGAGGAGTGAATTCTGTCACTTTCGGCATAGAAAATAACTTCATCTAAGGTGCTTTTGCTAATTCAGGTAAACATTTTGAGTCAGTAGCGGAAGCATTCTAAAGTTCTTTTATGCCATCCACTATACATTACAAGAAACAGAAATAGCCATTACCAACAAGAAGGCATAGAGAGAGCTTGAAAGGAAGAGAAAGAGAGAGAGAGAGAGAGAGAGAGAGAGGCAAAAAAAACACCAATTGTTATATTCGGAACAATATATTTTGTAATACTTGTTGAATTTTTTCAATTTTTTTTTTTGTTTATTTAGAAATACAAAAAATCCTCTGTTATTAATATTACTAAAGTACATATCGGTTATATTTATGTTGTGGAATTTTTGTTCATTACTGTTTTAATTATGTATGCGGTCAGATAAAATTTATTTTAAATTACAAAAAAAAAAAGGGGTGTTCAATGCATTATTCAATGATTATGTGTTTAATAAAAATAATGATAATAATGATAATTTTAAAAAATATTTTTTTCTTAAAGATGGGGATCAAAGAAACATTTCTTGGCATTAATTGTTCTTATTGTTCATACATACACACATATATATATATATATACGTACATACATACATATATATATATATATTACATATACATACATATGTATATGAAATGTAAAACATATATGTATATATATATAAAGATATATAGAGACGAAAAGTGGGAAGAAAAAGATATAAAATTCAGACTACTAGAGAAAAAAAAGTTACGTTAAAATCTAGAAATAGTATTAAATTATTATTATTAGTGCTTAAATATATTCATATGTGGGGATGAAGATTATTTTTATATGCACTTTTTTAGCATAAACTTTACATTTAAATAAGTTATCAGACAAGTGAATAGATAAATAGATGGAGCCTACAGGGCGAAAGATTTGCAGTTCATTCTATTAGTTCCTTTTTGTTCTTCAGTTTTGTATTAATTTGGTTAAAAATATAAGAAAAATTTACATGAATTAGTAACAAAAATAATACATATATATATATATATATAAATACATATACATATATATATATATATAAAAGAAGGATTACACTTTAAACTTATAACATAATGTTAATAGAGCAGGGCGGGAAGGGAGAGGGGAATTGAAGGATTTAACGGTATATACGAATAGTTTAACATTTTTCTTACAAAGACTTTACTAATCAAGCATTGCGTTACCAGCTTTTTGTTTTTAGTTACTTATTAATTTTTTTTTTTTTAATATTAATTTTAATTAATGGTTTCCCTTTAACGTTTATAATCCATTCAAGGTGTTTTTGTTTTATCATTTAATTCTGTGGCATAATGAGAGCTTAATTACAAAGTTATAAAAAAAAGGAGACACTAATAGAAAAGAAAATGGAAAAAATATAATTAAAAAAATAAAAATACATCCTTAAAATAAATTTCACTTTTGTTTCGCTTAATTTAGATAACCAAAGCCATGTCCTTTTTACTGGGCAAATTCACTTTTTTGCCCTGCCACAATGAATTGTGTATTGTAAACGCATCTATTGTAACCGTTAAATGTTTCGTATGGACTTGAGAGAAACATTTGCCTCCTGAGTTATATCTATTCATAAAAAAGAATAAAACAAATATTTTAATATTTTATATCTTCTCATAAGAATCAAACGATCAAATGAGCAACATTTCCAGACAATTTCAGTTCATTCTTTTATTGAAGTTATGTGCAGTATCTGAACTCATCAAATATCTCAAAAAAATGGGTAAATAAATAAATAAGTATTCATTAATATGCGAGGAAGTTCCGAGTGCATTATGAGCAAAGGAAACTAAAACGAATAAGTTATTTTTTGATACATTTCGTTTTCACATTTCTAGCAGATTCCCAGTTTCCAGTTTTAAATAGCATCAAAGGTTCCGCAAATGCAAACTGGTCTGCGTACGATTAAGCTGTCCGTGTCGACCGCTACGCTAAAAAGTGCGTAAAGTTACTCATCATACACGGAGTAAGTGTAATATGAAATTACGCTGCAGTGACATACGCACATTCCAGAAACCTTGTTAGGACAAATACACATTCATAATGAGAAAATTTTATGAGGAAATTGGGCAAAGACGGATGGACGCGTATATTCGTTATAACGCAAAATTTTGCATTTTTTACATAACGTGTATACTCGTCGTACACAGTTAACTGGTTAATATTGCCAACATATGTGAAACATATGGGAAATCAAAATTTGGCATCTGTTGCTGTTAAAAGTCCAGTCATGATTCTTCGAAAATGAGGTTGGTCAAGAAACGATTGTTACTGGCGCTCGATATCGCACTATGATAACCCAGTTTTATCCGCCTAAACTGGACGATGTTGATGTGAAAGGCAATTGATGCCAACGCGGCCTTACGACGTGCCATACATCGCGCGAAAAGCTCAATTAATACGCCAGATATCCCCTAATTGGGTACTCTCACGTTTCTGTGATCAGAATTTCGATAAAAGAGCCAACAAAACCATGGGGGCCATAAGTCCGATGTGCTACTCCACACATAGCGTTATCCTACACACATTATGATTTAATAAAAAAATTACAATTAAAAAAAAATTTTCTTTTATTAAGTTCAACTCTTGCTTGGATTATGGCACCCGCTGTCTTCGAGAATGACTTATGATATCTCTTGTTCGGCATTTTAACTTTTTGAAATGTTCACCCTGTTGCTGTTGTAAGGCGTTTACATAAATTTACTGGATATTTTACATTCCATACTTTACCATTCTTCGCCACTTTCGAGATATGAAATCTCGCGAACTAAATGTGAGTTAATGGTATTTTCATTGCCAACCCGTAATTATAGCTGTTTATTTATTTTTGGCATAATAATACTCAAGTTACCCTCCATTTGCATGTGCCGCCTTGGAAAATTTAAAAAACAAAGTGAGTACTATTTTTCTGTTGGCCTGGCCCCATTCCTTCGCCTAAGTTCAGCAAGCTCCAGCACAAACGGTTTCCGCAAAGCTATGTAGTTCTGCCAGCATCCACTTGGACTGTATTTGAAACACTATCCGGAAAGTGACTGGCTTTTTATTGCCGACGCTTCAAATATTTCGCATTATTTCTTAGCCACCACTCCACCTTGAGTATTTTCTGAATAGAAATAAACGCTTTAAGGGGATGGATTAGGTGCATGTAAGTAATACATCGGTTTCAGCGAAGAAAACCGTCATCAGTCCAAGGCTTTTCTAAAATTTGATGCCTTTTTTATAGAATGACTTATGTGAGTAGCCTCAAAACATGCTTCAGTTTCGTAGATAAAATCACATCATCTCAGCAGTTTCGTCTGAAGCATCATTTTCAAATTGGCAAGCAAATAATAGTCGCTGCTGAAGAATACGATAAGTTCGTTAGCAATTCGAGATTCAATTCATGCGGTTCTGCTCGCTTTCCGAAAGGGTAATACAGCCCAGTTTCGTCACTTCTACCATCAAATTTTTTTCAGTGAAAACACTGCGTTTTACTATCCTTGAGGTTTCAACTATACCTCGCAACTTTACTGTTCAATTATCGAGAGTAATCTTTAGGACCGTTTCATATTCTCCTCTAGTGTAATCACAGTTTGGTGAACGTCCATTGCGTTTAGTATCATCGGTGCCCGCACGACCTCGTTTTTATTTTGCGATGTCCATATGTCATTTTCACGACTTGTTTTTTCTTCCTTTTGACAACAGCGGCTAAATGGTTTCTTAATTCTCAATCTTGTCCTAAAACTCTATTCCATCCCGTCATCACTCCCTTCAAGTAGGAAAAGCCTCTTATCCCAATAATTTTTTCACATATTTTACGCCATGCTTTGAATACATTCTGAATAACTTCCCTGTTTTTACTACACTTCTAGTGGTACTTTGGTCAATGGTTGATGATCCTTCCCTAAGGGCAGAGTGCCATGAATTTGAAAATTGAATTGAACCTCTTCTTTGACTTCGAAAGAAAAATGAACTGGATCATCTGGTCTTTAATTCAAGAGATGTTTTTTTTTTGCAATTTTTTGTATTTGACACTTACTTGAAGAATTTGTCAAACATGACTTCATCCACTTGACTAGGACCTGTGCCGTACAGTTTGAAGACTTGTTCTGTTTCCGGTGTATAACTATATAAAGCCCGAAATTGGCAGCCAGCATCACGGAAGAGTATTAGGAAATGTTTGGCCTCTGAGCGAGCTATCTTTTCAAGTACTTTTTGTTTGGCTTCACGATTAACGGCGCCCGGGAAGACGCAATATTCGACAGCATTCAAAATAATGCCACGATTTGATTTGGCAGCCGGCTGTTTATACAATTTAGGACCTAAGAATCAATCATACATCAAACGATGCAACATTTAATCAAAAAATTAATTTATATTAATCTACGACTTGGGTGTTAGTTTTCAAATACTTAAAAAATCAATACAAATATATGTATATATATAATATATAGATAACAGCAACAAAACAGCAATAAAAATCAGACAAACACAAAACAAAACAAGTGAAAAAATAAATTAAAAATATTTCATTGCATATGAAACTAAAACTAATGGCAAAACGTTTCATCAAATTAAATCTAGAGAGACAGAGAGAGAGACAGATAGAGCTAAAGGATTAGTAGATCTCAAGGCAAGTTGATTAATATTCAAAAAGGAAATGCAACGGCATCAGGCCATTAGGAAGATAAGAGCAAACAACTTATTTATAGAAAAATTTTAAAAAATTTCATTAAGAAAAGTATGAATCAAGTATGAATGAAGATAGACCCGATTCTCCTAAACAAACCTAAGTATCCTCCTGACGCTTGCTTTTAAGCTCCCAAAAAAAAAAAAACAATAATAACAGTAATAATAATTATAAATAAGAAAATAATAATTTTAAATAAATAAATAAAACAAAAAAATTTTAGGTGAGTTTTGGGTTTTTTTAATATAAAAAATAAAGAATATGTTTTAATGATGTGTTTCGATTAATTTTTTTGTTTTACTTTTGAATTTTTTTAATTCATTTTTTTTGTTTTTTTTTTTTTTATTTCATTTGTATACCCACCATAGAAGATCGAAGCAGGCATACTAGATGTACGCTTGTGCTGTAACATCCAACTAGAGCAAAACCTTAGAAATCTTCTCTAAAACATATGTGTTATATTAACTCGGATCTTATTCTGAGTCGATTTCGGCCTCCCATGCTTCCTGTTTCGTTTTTTGGCTCACTTTCCGTAACAGAAATTTAAACGGACGGAGATCGAAAGCATGCCATCGCTAACCTTAGTCGTTCGTAGTAGTCGCAGACCAAATTTGAAGTGTTAGTTGTAACTTTAACCGAAGTTAACCTAACTTAAATTCGGTATATATATTAGGCAAACCCATCTAAATTCACTTTGATGATCAAAATGATGACATTTGGAAGTAGGCGTAACCGTTGATAGATGGATGGACAGGAAGACAGGTATAAATCATACCCCACCATCATATGTGGAGTTCATACACATACATTCTTAGTAAATGATTTAAAGCTTATGCTTGAAAATGAATGAATGAAAAATGAAACTCGTCCACAAAAGGTTGGGTTTGACAATGGGTGTAGGCCCTTGACAATATTTATATACGTACTTCGAAACTATAGGAGGGGGTATCAAATTTAGTATTGTATACAAATATTTACTAGCGTCGTCTAAACTTGACTGTATAGTAATAACTTTTATATAAAAATAAGTGTGTGCAGCGTAGCGTATAGGTTGTAGCAAGTATCGACTTAAAACTTGCCGCAAGGATCTTGTTCAGAGCGATCGCCTAAAATTGACAGGCCTATAGTTAACAAAATCTCTAAAAAAAATGTTGTGTACTGATTACAGATGATGAATATTTATAACGACTCGCCCTTAAGCGAATGTATAGTTTTTCTTATTTGTTCTTTTTAAAACACATACGAACCCGAATAATCCATCATTGAATTTGGTGTCGAAGACGATACATCACTTGATCCATCATCCATACCACGTCGTTTCGATATCAGACCGGGTGGCAATGAACCTGGTCCCGAAGGCGAAGGCATTTGCCGACTTAATGTAGCCATGCCTGGGGACGGAGCCCGACGTGGTGGTGTGGCTCTTCCTATGCCGGAGTCTTTTTATTTTAATTTTTTTTTTTTTTTTTTTTTTTTTTCATTCAAAAACATGCACACAATCATCGTAGCAACCAACGACCATATTTGCCAATATTTGCAAACGTCACAACGAGGAAGAGAAGCAACAACACGCAACAATAACGTTCGTTATTCCATTACGGATATTTAAGCCAATATTTCACGGGAAAAATAGAAATAATAGAAATTCATGGTGATTTAAACATGAGATCTCCACAATTTTTTTTTGTTTTTGTTTTTTTGTATTTTTTTTATTTACAGATATTAATTATATATGGAGAAGATGATGTTTTTTCCGCGGTGTTAATTGCACAGTTGTTTTCATATTTAATTTTTATTATATTTGTTAGTAAGTTGAGAATTATTTTATTTTTTTTGTTTTTGTTCATGATTTTGTTTATGAAAAAGAAGAAAGAAACAGTTGCAGGGAAATTAGTCAATTGCTTAAAATTAAAGTTTATGTTACGTAAATAATTTTTTTTTGCAAAAAAAGAAGAAAACAAATCAAAAGCTTGATGTAAATTTTAAGCGTGTGTTGTTTTTTTTATATTTCTATAAAATTTTAAAAAGATGCTTAAGTGAACTTTGTATGTTAACCGGAAGCCGTAAATTTTTTAAATAATGCAAATAGAAATATGTAAATAAATAAAAGCAGAGTTTCCCCACCAAAAAAAAAAAAGCAGAAATGCAGAAGAAGAATTAAAAAGCCTTACAGGTGCTGGATAATCTACGGTGGAGCCTACTGGTTATTCCCTATTTTTCGTAATTACCTAAAGGAGTCCTTGAAAAAAGGCGAAGAAATACCAAAAGCAGATTATCTGAGTCATTCAAAATGTATCATCCAATAAAAATATAAATGTAATTTGGCAGATAAGTGCAACAACTAGAATTGTTATCCCAAATGAAGGAAATGGTAAGGAACCACTTCTTATTAACCTTATTTTTCTTGACTCTAACGGCGTAAAGTTTGTAATCTTGAAAGACGGATGGACGAATATCGCCTTTAATAATACCTATCCATTACGAGGACCGAATTGCAATTACGAAATACTTCTAAGAAATATCCTTACCGCTGCAGTGGACATAAATAAAAACTCCACGACTCGCTAATATTAGTTTTAAACCTAACACAAAACTTTCTTGATGAAAAAAGGAGACGTGTAAACGATTGCGTTAAATATTCAAGTTTTAGGGTCTGAAAATTACAGTCGTTTCAACTTTCACTAGCACACATTTGCAATAAGGTTGTGACGAAATGGATAGGTGTCGTTAACGCTTTTCCTATTGTTCATAACGCAGGCAACGGACTTCCATGTGTCATAAAATGTGAAAATAATGAATAGCTGATCAGCCCGAGAGCACAAAATAACCTCGCCTACTACAATTCTTCATTTCTCCTAATAATAAGGTGTCATGCCTTCATGTCTTTGCATACTATTCGTGAAGTGACGTAATCTTAGTTTACTTAAATTAATCTTCTTATCAAAGATATTTTCACTTTTCACCGGTTTTAGTTATGACTTAAAAATTAAAGTGCGTTCCCGTATACGCGCTTTAGTCTTGTTAGGAACAATGATATAGAAGTGGAGACCGAAACCGCTTTTTCGATACACTTTGAAAATTCCTAAATTTTCTTATGAAACGACTTTTTCAAAATAAAGCGCTGCAAGTGATCGGTCCAATCCATTTCAAATTTATATACGGAAGTGTAAGGTATAAAAACAAAAATCTTTTCATATAAAAAGTATTTAAGCCATTTGTCGATAAGCCATAAATTGCCTGATGTTATGCATACAGGGCCGAGGTACTAAGTTTGTGCGAACGTAAGCAAAATCAGAAAGACTTGAGTTTGATACACCTTTTATTAAGTAACCCATCTCTGGATCAATTTCTAAATCGATTTAAACTTGTGCCGCAATTGTCTATTATTTTGATAAAAACTGGCGCAGTAACAGGTTTTGGAGCAACGACGAACCAACCATGTTAAAATTGAATTAACTTATACGAATTTAACAATCGCTTACGGTACAATCTTTTATTTGACAAAGGGAGATTTAACGGTTGGCCTTCCCTGACTATGGCGTTTCAAATTGCTTTTAATAAACAAAATTAAATTAGGCGCGAGAAAGCATCAAAAATGGCAAAAAAAAGCGCTTAACTACAAAGCCATTTTATGAGCAGTATGCGAAGAAGATGATGCCAACTCCGGCCGAGCCAATCCCTAATAAAAAATGTAGTAACGAAAGAAATGGTGCTTCTTGATACAGAAATCGTAATCACGAAAGAAATTAGTAAAGAAAAAAAAAATTTTAAAAAAAAGTTTGATTAAAGATGTCCCGAAACCGTCTGAGCTTCCCAACTGAGTTTTTTTTCCCGCGAACCGTACAACATTGTGATGCAGCAAATTTCTTATTATTGTTCGGACTTTCTAGCCTCGAAAGTAAGATTTCTTCAACAAGCGATTAAACGGAATCTTAAACTAAAAACCACATGACACCTTTGCTTACAGAGAGGTGGGTTATATTGAAATTAAAAATGTTGCATTGTCAAAAAAAGTGAACTTTTGGAGAAATGCAATTTTCTTTCACACTTCATCTACATCGCTTGTGGTACGAGCGCATATTAAGTTTGTGCGGATGTATGCAATGCCTAAAAGGACGTGAGGTAGACGCGGTTTTTATTATACGGATCGATTTACAATCATTTTCTGAATTTATGGATGTTTGTCTGTTCGTCTATTCGGCATTTGGGTTTAATCCACCGCAACTTTTGATATGTGTTGAGGAAATTCTGTACACTGACGTTTTTGGGCCTAACGACGAACGCTATTGAAAATGTTTCGGATCCGATGATTATTTCGACCACTTCCTCCTTATATTGAGAATTCGAATATGGTGGTGTAGGGTATTTAATAGCAGGCCGTACTCCACTGTACTGTTTTCACTTGTTATATCTAGATGGCTTCGTAAAACCCGTATAAGCCCAGTAATCATTTTCGCAAATAAAAAGTTTTAATTCTGTCTTGTTTTACTTTTTGCCGATCTATTCATCAGTGGTAACGAAGTTTATGAGTTAAATTTCTGCAAATTTAAAAAATCATTTATGAACTTTTCGTAGTTCAAATAGTGTTATGCAAAGTAACGTATAAGGAATCGGGTCCTAAGAAATTATAAATTTATTATATAAAAACATGTTCAGCAACAAATGACAACAATTAGCTAAAGAAAAAGAATAAAATTGCACAACATTTACATAAAAGAGTACACAAACAAGTATGCAAACATAAAAAAAATCAAAAAGTATTAAAATTAATGTTAAACTTAAAATATGGACAGACATGTGCAGAAGTAAAGGAGTTATTAAGAATTCCGGTTTACGACTTCTAGAAGAGCACTTAATGTGAATCTTTGATTCTTACATTCTCGCACTGGAAATATATATTCATTTCATTTAAATCATTTACCCTTCTCAGCTTTTACATGGTCCTTGGAAATATTGACTAACTTTAATATAGTTACGAAAATCGCACATCTGACGATTTGAGTTTGCTTGACAGCTCGTCAATTTTCTAAGATCCCGAATTTCAAAAATAATGAAACCAAATGTACATTCGTGACGCTGTAGGATTAGGGATTAGCGATTAACACAAAAAGTCACAATGACATTAGGACCTCGTGACTTGCTTGTGATGCCAATCGACCCGCCTGCATTTACCGGAACATCCAAAGACAACAAAGATTCAATCTAAGACGAACATAGTTGTTTTTATTTTATTTTATAAAGAGAAAGTTTTGAGATAGTAGTCGTGACATTGGCAGATCAAAGAGCAGACAGACTGAGATCTAGCCATATCTGCCTTCCTATGTTGATTAATGCTTACAATATTTAAAAATTTTCCAAGATCCACTAGAGGCATCTTAAAGCTTTAGAAATCTTTGACAATCGCTCTCCTATTGACAGGGACTTCATTAGTTTAAGATCAAAGCTATTTATCTAGGATTCATTTTAAGGCGAATACATAACTTTTTTGTTTTATATATGTTTATCTAACGGATTTGAATAAAATGTAAACTAATCGGATGCCAAATGCTTTGAATGTAATGAAACAATTTTCCAGAAATAAATATTTCAAAAAAAATTTTAATGAAAAATCGAACTTGTAACCAAACACCGAAATGCAATTTACGTTTATTAAATAGTTTAGTGGGGTAAGTGTATTCATCTAAGAGATATGTGAAACATGTTACATATTTACATACAAACATTTATATTGTTATTTATTTATTTTATTTGTTTATTTATTTTTTTATTTATTTTTTTTTTTTTGATTATATTTTATGAGATAATAATTAAATATAAAATGAAGACAATGTTTCAAAGAAGTAAGAAGATAACGAAAGAAAAAAAACAATTATAATTAAATGAAAATTTGTGAGAGAAACTCTTACCGCACAAGTTCATAAGCGAATTCGATTTTCGACCGCGAAAATTTAGAGAACTTCCTTTGGCTACAGATATACGTGATAGAGTGCGACCCCGTTCGACAACATTCGGTTCTGGAAAAATTTGCCCACATTACATGTTTAAAAAAACATGTTTTGGAGGGTTTTTTGATTGTTTTTCATTTATTTTTTGTTTTTAAATTTCAAACAAAATCAATTTTATAAATAATATATATAGGTTGAGTATAAATGAAATCTAATAATTTGAAGATTTTATAGATTAAAAAATTGAAAACAAAAAAAAAAACCACAAAGATGTGTTTGAAAATATGAAATTAACGAAAAGTCCATCCCATAGCCGTTGGTTTTGTGTTAACTTAATACCGGATAATAATTCATGTATTTCTATATATATGTATGCTATTACGATTATACACCAAACTCAATCAAACCGTTAAAAAGATAAATATCTACTTATAAATATATCAAAAAAAAACAGAGGGAGGAGAGAAAATCTTGCAAAAATATAACATAAAGAAGAATAGCATGCTTTCAACGATCATTGCTTATAATAATATCATTAGGTAACATAAACAACCACACACACAAGCAAAACTAATTCAGTGCTGTTGAAACCATAAACTAAAATTAAAATCGAAACCAAAAACGAAAACAAAAAGCCAAAGCCAAGTTTTTTATTGCTTTAACTTAATCGTATAAGTAATATTTGTAGGTGTGCGTTTGGGTGGTGAGTGCATAGTTTTATGAAGTACTGAGTTTCAAATTATGTAGCGAGGCTTTTAATTATAAGAGTTTAAAATAAATTCAAACCAAATGAACATCGAAACCATAAACAAAAAACCAAATTAAATAATAATTAATTAGTGCATTATTAAATTTATAATCCGCCCACCACCAACCTTTCGATAATTTATAAGATCCACGGCGTCCAATCGGTGTGGAACTTGTGCTAGGATATTCATCTGGCGATTCTGTCGGTTCGAAAAGATAACGTTAACACACAATTTTATTTATATTCAATCAATCGCAGTAACAATAATATATATATAAAAAAAAAAAATAGATAGTGACCACTATTGAAAGCCGCAAACGTATTTGTCATATAATGGGAAAAGCTTAGGAACGCTAACAACTTTTTCTCTCCGATTGTTAATAGCAAAAATATATGTCAACAAAACACCATCAAAAAGAAAATATTAAGAATGAAAGAAAAAAATATGAGAAAAATTATAATGATTACCTTTAACTGTTAGAGAGTCTTGAGAGCCTCTGTAATAATCTCGTCTCATCGAATTAGAACTCAACTGGCCATAACCTTGTTTGGCATCATTTATTAACGAAACGAAAAGCAAACGTAATAACGCATAAACAGCAACAGTCATGCAATAATGAAACGAAAGCATAAATATATGAGCGAAATATAAATACAAATCAATACAAAGTAAATGAGTAAAAATTTAAATAATACAATTGAAAAATAATAAATTGTAACAAAGAATTAATTTATTCTACAAAAAATCGATTGAACAACACTTCACACGAAACATATGCATACAAATATTGGCTTGTTCGGAAAGTAATTGCGTTTTTGAACTAACAGTTGCATAAGTATATAGTTTTTGAAAAATAATCTTCATTTAAAATCTACGCAGTGAAGTTGAAAAGCGCAGCCTCGGTTTAACGAACCAAGTAATTTTACTCAAGTTACGTTTTGCAGAGTTGCATTATTTACGGTTGGTGTCGTAAATAATTGACAATTATGATTGAAATGACATCAACAACAATAAATAATCGATTTTTAGTGTTCTTAGTGTTTCTACTCTATACCTACTCTAGAAATAAAGCTGTCGGATTCAATTAACCAGAATGACGTGGCGATGAAATTTCCTCCCTTCCTACACTTAAGAATTTATAGACTAGATGATGAATGACCTTCAAACCGATTAGTTGATATGAACGCAATTAAAAAACCGCGTGATGAAAAACGAATTAAAACAAGGGATGCTTGCATACAATCAAGTATAACCTCGCAGAGAAGACGAAATAACCCTATAACGTATGTACTTTCCCTTCCTATTAAGTTCCCTCGACTAGCTCGGTTATTAGCGAACAGATTAAGTGCACGAAATAATTATGGATGTGATCTGAAAAGGATTGCGTAGATATGATGCAACAATTCGCGTTCAAATCTTGCGGCTATCAAGAATCTATATAGCTTTTATTGTGCTCTATATAATCTAAAGACATTTTGATATTTGTGAAATTTTAAAGTTTAGACTCGGTTACCAATCGAAATTACTTTCCGAATAACATAATTATCTAGCATAGAGCAAGCTGACACTACATAAGGTAGTAATATTCTGAATTCAAAAAGTAAATTAAAGGGAGATTTCAACTATAAAAGTGCAAAGAAAATCGCGATAATGTCGACGAAAATTTTCTGTATGCCAAACTTACCCGTTATATTACTACTGGAACCTTTTTTGCCACGACTAGAGATACTGGATGCTTCACTTATGTCTACTGAACCATCGTCTACGTGTATGGTTTTTGGGCGGGGACGTGTACTTTTCTGGGTACGTGTCCTTGTTACTGTTGTTTGTGAGACAGGTTTATGCATTAAATCGGAACGATGATCTAGTGTTTTACCCTAAAAATAAAACAAGATCGAATTAAACCATCGCTAGCTCGCTTTCTCCAATTTCTGTGCAAAATACTTCTCTTTCAGCTTCTTCTAAAGCTTTCTTAAGTCTGTGTTGTTCTAGGATGGCCGCTCTGCGTGCCATTTGTTCTTCTTTTTTACGTTGCTTCTCCTCTTCTTTTTCACGTTCTAATTCTCGTTTTCTAGCGGCCTCTTGCTCTTTACGCTCTTTCGCTTCTTCTTGCTGTTGACGTCTCTGCAAAGACATTAGCATGATTTTCTCTTTGCGACGTTCCATTTCGTCCACAGACTCCTAAATATTACCAATAAATTCATTAATTCATAAAAATAAAAACATTTCGTTACAATTCAAACACCTTACCGGATCCAACGAAGATACATCCGTGCCAATAACCAAAGCCTGACTTTTACTGTCGGCCAATTGTTGGCGTGTAATGACTGGACTACTTTTCCTTTGCAGTGTAGGTGAGGCGGTGATTGCTTGTTTTGGCGTTGGCGGTGGTGTTTGCAATTGGCTGCAATCTATGTTATGATTATTGTGGCTATTGTTTATAAGCTTTGCATGCTCGTTTTTGTTATCGTTATTCCCCATTGCCATCACCTGACTTAATTGTATGGGACTGTCTGTGTATTTATTGTAAGTGGCTTTACCACTATTGTTATTTAAATTCAATTTTTGACTACCAGTTGCATTGATTTCCGCGTTACGGTGATTATATATTTTCGGACGTAATTTTGGCTCAACTATCACACCAATACCGTCTTCGTAAAATGAATTAATATCGACTTTTGGGGAGACTTGATGATCAACACTATCCATGCTTTTCTCTTTTTTAGGTGAACGTTTAGCTCTCAACGGAGGCTTAGGTCTTTTAGGCTGATCGTCATCAAAGGAAATGTAAAACCCTTTTTCGTTCGTATTCCTATCCGATGCACGCGGATCCTATAATCATAGAATTGATAACAAAACTATTTTCGTGGGCATAGTTGAGAATTTACTACTTACTTGGAAGCTATTGGCATGTAAGTGGGGACGTTGTGGCGAAGGTATTCTGTAGGTTAAGTTTCCGCTAGTAATGTTTAACTTCTGAGGCATCATTTCATTATAATCCTCAGCACTGTTGTTACGTTCAAAGCATTGCTGCTGCTGATGCTGTTGATTATGATGTATAGGAAAACTGTACTCTGATAGGCCGGTATTCTGCATTTTTTCTAAAAGACTACGATCAAGCTCATCGACATCATCTTCATCGCCTATAAAACAAATACTTTGTGGTGCCATCACATCGTCCGGTGGTGTAGGTGCGGACGATGCTTTTGGCGTCGCAACATTTGGCGAGCGAATATTTTCTCTTAAATTAGTCATTGAATGCTGTCTCTGTACATTATTAACTCCACCGCCCGCTGGTACACGCTGGCTATGTATGGGTGATGAGTGTATAGGATACGTTTGGCTATCGCCGTTTTGTTGAATAGAAGAACGCTGTTGCTGATGTTGCATGTTGCTGTCCATTTGTGGACTGCCCCAGGCGGAGCTGCCGTCATCCGACCTTTGAGAAGGAGGTGGCTGGGACTTTCTCGGTGTTTGCCAAGCGTTCACGTCAATCATTTGGGAATGATCGAACGACGACTGAGCCCAAGTTCTCCTTTGGTTTGAATATTGCTGCGATCCAGATTGCAATTGCGGTTGCGATAGCGGTGGTGGTTGTTGTTCGTGGACATAATAATTATTCGGTTGTGGTGACATATTCGGCTCGCGTACCATCATTGATTGTGGCGGAATATAGTCGTCGTAAACGCTTTGACGAGGAATGTACGTTGGATGCGGCTGTTGTTGTTGTTGCTGTTGCTGTTGCTGATGCGTCTGGTTACTGTACGTTGGAGGTCCACCAATATATGTGTGATTGCTATTATTATAAGGCACGGCATTGTTATCGGCACTGACATTGTAATGCATGGGAATAGCGTTGTACTGGGGCACGGGCTGCTGTTGAGCGTACATATATTGACCAGCATCGTTTATAAATTGTAGCGGCATTGCCGGTGGCATTTGTTGCTGTTGATAGGGATCACGACTAGGCGGACGCGAATAAGGATTGAGCCCGGAATTGTTAAAAGCCTGCGGCAGGTGAGGTGATGAACCATAATTGGCTTGATGACTTAGGGGACGCGGTGAGTAAGGATCGGCTAAATGTTGCTGTGAACCGAAATTCTGTTGCTGCTGGTAAAAGAGAAATACAATGAAAAGTGAAAGATGACCTTGAACAATTGAAAAAACCGAAGGTGTAAACCGATCGATATAACCCGTCGTTCGGAAAGCAACGTATATTTTAGTATAAAAAAAAAAAAAAAACTACTTTCCAAACTTTTCAACGTCTGAACAATTTACTTTGAGTTTTAATTTCATTCTTGCGATTTCAATGTAGCCTATGTTATAATGTATTTAATGCCGGCGAAAGACATACTTTAGTGTGTTTAAATGGATTAATATAGGAAAACATGAAATTTGATGTCAAAGTATTTACCGTTATATTAATTTTTAGCCTTTTATTAGTGTTTACCTGATTTAGCATATTAGCAATTTGTTGGGCCTGTAATAATTGTTGAGCCTGCATCTGTTGGGCCTGCTGACTGGCTAGTCTTTGTATATCGTGTTGAAGATCTTGCAGATTCATATTCATGATAGCGATTTGCTGTTGTGCAGTAAACGTATGAACGCAATGACATATACACACATTACAGGAGATTTAACATTACAGAGGAGAAAGAAACGGGGTTTAATGTAGCAAGAAAAATTACGTGAGAACAGGAAAATAATTTTGTTTTGCTTTTATATATATGTAGTAAGTTAACAAACACGTATATATATATATATATATAAAATTTAAAATTGAACAAAAAATTTAATTTGTTAAGGTGTTTTTTATTTTAGCACATTCCATCGTGCACTACAACTAATGATTAATTTATGATTTATGATTATTGAATGCTGTGTAAAACCAAATACTAGTTTAACATAGTGTACTAAGTTCATGTAAGTCACAATACCTGATATTTATCCAATTCGTTTGGATCGATGTCAGAGGTACGTTTAGAATCATTACTCATAGTCTCCCACTTCATATAATCGCCTTCTAAATCGTCCTGGCTCATCTGTATTTAATAGATTTTATCATTATTATTATTGATAGAAAATATTCAAAGAATTTTTGCTTATATTTCATACTTTTTCCTGATAACGCATCAAGGCCGTCTCAATCCTTCGTCTTTTCTCTTCCAATTTCATGCGCATGTTCGAGAGTTTGTAAGCACTGTCTAGTGAACGTGTATCATCATCGAACAAATCTGCAAAAAAAATAGCAATTGTAAAAAATAATTTGCCGCTGAAGGCATTGAAAAAAATCTGTACGAAGTTTTATCCTAATTTTGAGACGATTGTTGCATTGATTGCTAGACGAATTTCCCATTCTTCCTATAGGTCTTTCGAGAAATTATTATCCATTACATACGAGTATATATCAACTTAAATGCAACTATAGAATAGTTCATAATAGTGCTTAGATCCTAAACAAATCCTACTTCATTCTTCCTTTGCCCCTTACACCATCGTGCCCACGCTGGCCAAACACGAAAAAGCTTATACAGCACATATAGAAATAAGAAGCATTGTATAAACGCTGCGCTTTAATTTGTGTAATTATTTATAGCGATAAATACTATATATACCAGGAAACTAGCCAGAGGTTACCTCGACAGTAGCCGCAATACAAATCCCATCTGTCCTATGGGAGCGATACAACTGTACCAATAGCAAGTTGCAACCAAATTTAAGCAATAAATGCGATTTTCTTGTCATATTTTATACAACAATAGTCTGTCCTTTGCAGCTTCGCATAAGCAGAGCTTGCTATCTTAAAAGCCCCACTTGACATGAGTCATAAATTTAGCGCCAATACAGTAATTACACCTGTAATAATGAAGGAATAATTCAAAGTGCTGCGAAAAAAGTTCGTCTCGGTGTCTACTCCACACATATATAAAGTTCAAAAAACACACTTACAAAGCAATAATATAGCTTCTGCATGATCGCTAACTTACACTACACATTTTACAGAGCATCAAGGAAGGATACATATTCCAACTCATTGAATCATCAATAGATGGTTATTTGGAAATATTCCTCAGAACGCACCTTGTATGCTCGTGTCAATACTACATATATATGTGTAGGAGGTGAGCACGTTATTAGGACTGTCGGCAAGAGTTTTAGTGACGATCAGAATTTATCGGTTGCCCGCTTTTCCGTAAAACAGGTTTGCGGCATAATTTTAATTTAACGTGCGGTCAAGTTCATTTTAATTAAAAAACTAAAGCCGAAAGATTAAAAAAATCGATTTACTGAAGATGAAGCTCCGGCGGAGTTCTAACTGACCTGATTTTGTTTGTGCTGTGCAAATACAACTGATGTCGTCTTGTTTCTAATTTCTGTTTAACTGAAATCATTTCAAGTTGCAAGTTTGCTATTTAGGAAAAGAATGGGACTTTTGCGCAAAGCGTAAGCAATCTTGTTCAATACTAATTTCCTATATTCTCTCAGGCAAGAAATTGTTTATTCCATGTTCTACTGCACGCAACATTTTTTTTTTTTTTTTTTTGTGTTTAAATCATATTTAAATCAAATAATGTTACCATTTTGATTATTTTGCCAATTCGACGATTTCATGTGCATACTAGCGTTTGAGGACTTTCTTGTTAGTGTAGCATTTGGATCACGCGGCGGCTCATCTGTTATATCAGGACTATTGGAATGCTTTTGTGTTTGGTTATTATTAGTAGAAGTCATGCTAGTGCGACTTTGCGAATTACCAGCCAAGGACACGTTGTCATAGCTGGGCTGCCTTTTTAGGGTTTGCTGTTGCTCTTGTTGCTGCTGTTGTTGCTTTTCGGTATCGTGATCTTGTTTTTCAGATCCTGAGTCAGTATCATAACCCAACTGCAAAGTGCCACGAGCATCAATAATGGACGAACGAACTGCTGCAACGGGTTCTAAAAAAAAAAAAAAAAAAAGGTCCATAAAATAAAATAAAAAGCTGAAAAGAATTTATGTAAACATAAAAACATCTAATAATACATATGAAAGCCGCACTAAACTACAATCATTTACTATAAGATTTGCAAACAACCTTTGAATGTTTGCCATTCGTGTCCTAAAACAGAAACGATGTCATTAAACTTGTCTTGTTGCTAACGCTCGACGATCGCGTTTACTTCTTCAAACATTAGAAATTTCTTCGTCACTTAACTTGTTATTCCTTTCGCAACCTATACATAATTATCGTACCGTCACTTAAAGTAAACGTGTTTTTGATTAATGTAACATTTGCGAATAGATTAATTGCATTAAACGGGTCAACTACCCCTTTGTTATTTCAGTGTCGAAAAACTGAAATAGAAAGGAGTGGATAGAGTAAAATGGGTAGAGATTAACAGGCGTAAAACTGATTGATTTCTATAGGTCGTTGTCGACGTCGACAAAGGTGCCTGTATCGCCAACGGCCCTGCCTGATGTTCTGACCATTACTTACTGAAAAAGCATTACGCTTTTCAACTAGCTATGCAGTGTACTTGGTTTTTCCTCCCAAAAGTTCGCAATTAATCTTATCAACTTTACGTGTATTTCCGCCAATATGTATTCATTGCAATCAATAAGTGACGATATCTTAAACTTTGCAACAAGTTCAAATTAGTTAACGTGCTTCATAAAGTCCCCGCAAGTGCTTTATAAACTCCTTAGAAGAAACGTTAATGATACCATTTACATATGCTTCTCTGGAAAGAATACACATTTAAGGTCCATTTTGAAAATTGTGCTGCTGCGGCATGGACAAAGAGTTTCCTGCACTAAATTAATACTGCCCATGACAGGTGATATCCACTTCGTTCGAGAATATCAAATGTAATAAATCGTGGGTTTCGCTCTAGTGAAGTCTCTCAATATTGATGGCACGACCAATCGCTTCGGAAAAAAGACAATACTCTGCCTTTGGGGCAAGAAGAAAGTAGTCGTGTAGTTGCGCTGAAACGAGGCGAATACGTCATTGCATATTGTCAACATGAATCATCAGTTCGAAAAACGGATAAATTGGGGCACGAGACGCAGAGCACGGAGCACGGAGCACGATCGAGTATAGTTGCGGTAGGGAGGAAGGGCAAAACTAGTTCGATGAACGTTCTCGGTACGAAGACGCGTCATTTTATCGCCGTGGTGTGCACGCACGACCGCTGGGATGTCGTCAAGAAGGAACGCTACTTTGAATAAATCATTTTCTATATTTCTTTTGAAAATGTTATACTTTCATTGATCAAAAAATCCGAACGTTTAATTGTGCAACCGATAACGTCTGCGAAAGATACTTACAAAAGATACTATAAGTATATGAGAAGGCAATAAAAACTTATATACTAAGAGCAATTTAAACGAATTAAAATATCTTCAAATTGTCAAAAAGAGGTACCAATTGTCTTAAACCAATTCACGAGTATTAGAAAAGAACTAATGAACTAAAAAAAATATTTTTTTCTTATGTCAACGTAAAAGTGAACACTTTCTCTTCATTTTTCCTAGAAGATAGTCACAATCCTTAATAGGAATTTTGGCACGGCAAAGGAAAAAATTAATACCTATTGTAGTATTGGACAGTTTACGTTCTCTATCACGTTCACGTTCAAATCGATCAATGGCATTTAGTTGATCCTGCGACCCGCCAAAATTCTCAATAGTTAGTTGGGAATCTTCGCTGGAAGAATTGCGGCGAGAACGACGACCTATTTATTAATTAAATTGAAAAAAAGTATGCATTTAATCGCAAGTAGAAAATAAATAAAAAATTTATAAACAATCTACCTGCATAGCTGGGACGACGATTTTGATCCCAATTACTAGGTCTGCCGGCAGGCACATTATCACCTGTATAAGGTAAAATGTAATTAAACTATCGTTTATTCTTTAATTTAAAGTCAATTTATTCAAGAGAAAATAATGAAAAGAAAAATAAAACAAAAAATTAAAGAAAATAAAAAAGGATTCTGCTTAAATTGCTTTTAAAATTCTTAGTGAAAGTTAGGTGCAAGTTAGTTTTTTTTTTTTTGATTTTTTTTTTAAACAAACCTCTTTCATCAGCTTTGGTTTCATGATTGTTTTTCTCTTTTGCTTGACGTAAACGTGCTGGCATTAGAGGATCCTGTTGTTGTTGTTGTTGCTGTTGTTGCATATGCATGGATGATAATGTGGTAATGCCACGTGATTTGTGCACAATAAATGCTAATAATTTGATGTGTTATGCAAAATATAAAATAAAAATTTTTTTGATAACAAAAATATTAAAAATAAAAGTTTGCTACATTAAATTATCAAATATTTTTCTAATTTAAAGGAACAAAAAAAAAAAAAAAAAAAAAAAAAAGCAGAAAGCATTTCCATCGAAACGCCAATTTCGAAAATTACCTTCGTTATCGTAATGAGTATTTTCAACGTTTATGTGATAATCAGATTGTTGCAGTTGTTGAGATGAAATCTGTGGCTGTGGCGGTGGCTGTTGTTGTTGCTGAATGGTTTGAGGTACTGGTTTGTGTATGAAACCACTTGAAGAATTTGTGTATGTAACTAAGTGAAAAAAGGGGGAAAAAAAGAACCAAATGTTGCGCAATTGAAAAATTTTTAAAACAGAAGACCAAACTTATGTAAAGACGAATATATATCAAGAATTTCGAAATGAACTAAAAGCAACTCATAAACAGCACAAAAAAAAAATAAATAAATTAATAAATAAATGAATAAAAATTAAGCCAAAATCGATGAGAATGACATGAACACAATTAATGCATACATACAGATGAGTGTCATTTGCATGAACACGTTGGAGAAGTGGAGGATTTCGAAATCTTACGTTAATGAAGTTAACAATAAAAATTTATGTCCCAACGCGCTTTACTCAATCCATCACTAGTAGTAAGCATTGGCTGCTTTGTGGATGATAGAAATGCCTAACTAAGACTTTGAATCTTTAATGCGTCGTACAAACCAGCGCATACATGGTTTGCCGTGTTCTAAAGCGCCAACCGATTGCTTTTCCTTTTATAAACCATTAATATTGTTACAATAATGAGCCATGATGAGCAAACTTATGGCTTTGCAATTCTCATGACTACATTCCAAATTAAGAGAATAATATTATCATCTAATCCAAAACACGTTCGAATAAGCACCACTGCCCACTGTAGTTAACCAGTACATAAAAAATGCAATGAATCTTTTAATTAGTGAGCGTCTCACTGCCAACTGTGTGCTTGAACCTTTCTTTATACTGACTTTCCCAATAGCTCGTGCAATTGTTATTATTTGCTGCTTTTATGGCCATATTTACTTTATATATATATATATATATATATATGTATATTTCAAAAAACGTCATTAATAGAAAATTTGAACTTTTTAACTATTGCCAGTGAATAATGACGTTTTTTGAAACTTAATGTGTATCCATCAACTAAGAACGCATCTGTATAGCTAAGTTGAGGCAACTAGTAACATCTAATCCAATATGTGGATGGCTGGCAACGGCTGCCACGTTTTAAATCGTGGCTTTTGTCGTGACTTCTCGCTTCGGTGTCGTTTGAATATTTTGGCTTCGAGCGCGACTTACTCGAAGCCCTGAGAAACTATGGGATCTACATTTCATTCCGGGTACCTTTCACTACAGAGCAAAGCTTAGCGGTAATACTTTAACGTGGAGAAATCACAGTTGAACAAATATTCAAAAGACATGCTGAATTTTTCTTTGAGGTAAGCTGACAAAGATAAACCCACATCCTACTTCTGGCATATGAGAAGAGTTTTGTATTTCCAATCGCAACAGATGGCTTCGATAAATGCTGGTAGCTTGATTAAACTTGCAGTTAATTTAAGAAGTTAAAGATAAGAGTGCGATAAGTTGCAGCTTCGAAAACTCAGTCAATGGTACGATTCGCGGACAATGATATATTGGCCATTAGATTGCTAATATCTTCAATTTCCGTTTCCTTATCAATATGTCTACGTACGAGATTTCTAGATAGAAATATACGGACACCGCAACGAAAAAAGGACAAGGAAAAGGAAAGGATTTATAGTAAAATCATTCCTGAAAAAAACAAGACCGTACCTATCATCAGGTTTATTTTTATGCAGCTTGTAGAAATTAAACGGATTGAAAATCGAAATGTTAATCCAAGTCTATGGGTTCGTATATTATTTTCGCTTTAGGGAAGCCGAACCTCTAAAGTTTTATTCTGTTAGCAAGCAATCATTGGGACTTTCCGAGCATGTAATAAAGTCATTTAGAAATGTTGGGCCCATAACGAGAGGCCTCAATATTACATTACTTGAAACTATCTAGTGATGGATTTGAAATTCAAAGTAAAAATTTAATATTATTTGGTTATTTAGGAAAAAAATTTTAATTTACTTTAAACATTTTCGGGTTATTATAAAAACAAAAAAAAAAAAGAAGGAAGTTATTTGGTATATTGTAAAAAATTTTGATTATATATTAAAGAAACACACACACAAACAAATTTAAAGAGATTTCGTTAATATAATTTAATAAGGATAACGCAAGGGATTTGTGGCCTTAAGAGGTGATATGAAAGAGAAAAAAAGGCAAAATATCTAAGGACGCTATCAACACAATATTGATTGATATCTTTTGAAATGGATGAGAGAGAAAAAAGGTAATGGGATAAAAATCTAAGAGCGGTGCCAACACACTATTTCTATATACAAGTGTGAATGATGGACTGAAGTATTCCGTTTTTGTTAACGAAAAAGTAAGAAAGGTTCTATTAACAAGTAAACCATTTTAAACAAATTACGATATAAATACTACATGTAATGTAATGTGAATATAAATAAAACATGTTATTATGTGACTGTGATTGTGTGTGCTTGAGGTTAAGCGACAGGTGTGTGTTAATGAGTTAATGAACGATTAGAAGGGCAGTGAATGTTAATGTAATAATAGAAAAAAAAAAAAAAAAAGGAAAAAAGAAAAAAGAAACCCACAATAAAAGTCAATCCAACTATAAATGAAAGCTTTAAAGAAACGTGCTACTGATTACTTTGGTTAGTGGTTAGGTTTGCCGAACCAAAACAAAAGACAAGAAAAAAAAAAAAGAGCAAAGAAAAAAGAGAATAATGAAAGGAAACGAATTCAATCAAGCATTAAATGAGGATTAATCGTATGAAACGTAAAAAGTACACAAGATAAATGAAACGTTGACTTTGAATATTTGATTAATGCAGATGGAATATGAAAATCTAAAGACTTGATGACTAGAGATTAAATGGGGATACAAGCTTTCTTTCTTTCTTTCTATATACATATGTATATATAAATGTATATATGTATATATGTATATATATATATATATATATGTATATGCAACAAGAGACTCTTTAACAACAGAAATGTATAATAAATATGAAAAAACATAACAGTAATAATTAATAAAATATTAAAATTTGAATTTATCACCGTAACCAAACAAAACATAAACGATAAATTAAATTAAATTAAATAAAAAATATAAAATTAGAAAAAGATAAAAAAAAAAACAACGGAAACTTAAACAAAAATTTATAAACTTTGTTGGTTTGTTTAAATAAAGACCTTGAAATTGAGGTCGTGTTGTTGGTGAACCGGTAGGTTGATCTAAATCACTTCTTAAATCTGGTATCGGTGTTACGGTTGGCATAGTTAAACCGCGACGATGATAAAATCCATGTTCATTGGCACCTGCATTTTGTTTAGCGATGACTTCTGTGCGGTTTTCATTTAAAAAATGTATTTTTTTTTATTTATTTATCATTATTTTATTTTTTATTTTTTTTTTTTAAATAAAGTCATTCAATTTCATTTAAGAAGATATTTTATTATAGTCAAAGTATAGAAAAGAGAGAAAAAAAAGAGAGAGAAAGAATGGGAATAGAGCAGAAAGTTTAAGTAAATAAATTAGAAATTTATTTAATTATAACGTATTTTGCTGCTGTAGTGTATTATGAAATTCATATACAGCGTCTTCTTGGACGTACAAATCAGTGCAAATGTTTTTATATTGCAGCTAAGTGGAGAGATGATTGGGAGCTGGGCCAGTTGAAAAGTTCGCGAAGTCACATTTGTGAAACAATAGGAGGAAAGGATTACAATATGTACAACTTTTTACTATCTACAAGCGCCTATAAAATTTCAAGCCGATCAAATTTATTGAAAATCAGAAGAGCATAAATAAATCCTACGTAGTAAAAAAAAAATATGTACAATGATTCACTTTCTTGCGATAAAGAGGATTGAGTGACAGAATTTGCAATAATGACGCAAAAAGGACCACGTACGTGATGAATATAATTTCTAGGCGAGTCCAAGCTCACATCTACGTTTTATTTTTGTTTTTTTTGATAATTGTAGGTGAATGCTTAGCAAGTGTGGTTGTTTGTAACACCCAGAAGGACCTGTGGCGAACCTACTTTTCATTATACCGATCGAGTCAGAAAGTAATTCTGCTTTGTATGTCCATATATCAGTCTTGTTTACTTGTGCTCAATCCAAAGGCCGCAATCTGTGAGATGTTTTGTTTGTTTGAAATTTCACATACCGACCTGTTTTGCCCCAAGGAAAATCGCTATTGAAAGTGGCTCCGATCGGACCATCTTTTCGACTACACCGTTATTTTGAATAGTCGTTATGTTAAGCGAACTGGTATAGTGTATATTATGGAGGAGTGTGTCCTACTATAGAGCTTTAACTTGTAAAATTTGAAATCTTAGGCCGTAAAAAATATTTTAGGTTCTTTGGGTAAAATTTTTATATGGTGATTCTGCTTTCAACGGACAGACGAGCAGAATGATGTAAGTGAATTGGTTACATTATTCGCGCCGACGTACGATGTACGCAATGCGTATTTGAAACTGTTATATATAGTTGGCAAGTGGGGGTATATATAAAAACTAGAAGATAACAAATATTTGTGGGGAAGCGGTTGAGTGATCATTTTCTCCTTTCTTCTATTTAATTGCAGCTAAGGATTAGCGGAGTAACTCGAGCATACCATTTAATAAGATCGTATGTTGACAAGCAGGTGTAGGATAACTATTGACAGATCTATAACATTTTGGGATAGTATATATCCCCGAACAAGGTGCGCCATTAAAGCAACTATAAGTTGCAGTTAAAGACTAGTACTATCTAAAATTCGTATGATTAATCAATAGCGGCCTTGTGTATATATCGTTCTACGAACTTACCGAGTGACGCGTTATAGACTATGTAATAAGGGACGATAGGCTATTAAATGAATGGCTAAGTCTCATCGACTTAAACTCATATGTTGAAATTTTGGAAAGGAATTGAGTTTGAGAAAACCATGTGCAAACTAGCTGTAATTTTTGATAAATTTTAATTCAAACAGTCTTCTTTTGGAAAAAATTTCAAAGACTTGCTGCTGTTCTCTTCTTTTCTTGCGAGTTGATATTGAAAAAGAAAAAACAAATTTCTAAGATACTCAAACGGACAAACATCACAATTTATCAACTAGTTGTACGTTTATAAAACCTTTTGAGAATTGGTATAAATAAATTTTAGAGGAGAGCTAGAAAGAGAAAGAATCTTCAAATTAATAGGCATTGTTTCAACTATGAAAATGTTTTATCCTTTTCCGTCCCGCAAACTGTTCAACAAACCTGGTAATGTTTACACATACATGTACCACATAGAGAGATGATATCAACAAGAGTTTTATATGAATAGCAAATCCAAAGGACACACATTTCAGTCTACGCCATTCGTGTTTTGTACAATTGTGAGTTATTTCTTTGTGTTCTTTACACAATAAATATGTTTACGTAAACATAAGTACATATATATAAGATGGTAGCGTAACGTATTCTTACAATGGTACTAATTTTTTTTTTCTCTGGCAAAACGAAAAGTTTGCTTTAACCTTCATCCTGTTGCTAGATTGATGATTACTTGGAAAATGTTCTTTTTTCCATATTAAGCGATCTCACTTGGTATGGCTCTGTGTGTGTTTCTTTAGTTACAAGACACATATGAAAAGTGATACGTATATATAGAATTAAATCCACATTTAATAACCATACAGACATCGACAAACAGTAGATTTAGATGTTTTTGTCTTCTTATTGTTATTATTATTTGTTTTTTTTTTTTTAAATAAATTAGTAACGAAAATAAAATCAATGAAAATTTAGTAAATTAAATAGTAAAAATAAAAAATAAATAAATAAATAAATAAAGTTTATTTGCATATAAAAGCCCACAACGCAATCTAATGAATGTAAAAATAAAGTTCGGTTTTTGAAATGTTGCAATAGTTTTCTGTCTTTGTAGTTATTATGCTTTTATGAGCACTAAAACAAAGCTCGACAAGTGCTGCTGTTTTCTTCTTGGTGTTAATTAAAAAAAAAAAAAAAAAAAAAAAAAATGAAAAACCTCTCTTTTATCTCTCCATACCAATACCTTTTGCCACAGATTGCGATCGTATATATATAAATATTTACACTTACATATCTAAGAGCCCATATTCCTCGAGACAATAAAACGAGAGAAAAAACAATTAGCTTACCTAGCGAGTCCATGCCGGGATAGTTCACACAATTGGCCGGATGAATTTCAAAGAGGTTAAACAAGTCAGCCAATAATACTAACAAATTTAATTTCATTGATCTAAAAAATGAAATTTTATGAATCGATATTTTTTTCACTTCTAAAGCAACTGTCAACTGCTCAACGAATATATTTACCCTCTCATATATGTAATATCTTCTGGAAGCATATGGAACACATTATAGGGTAGATGTCTTTCGGAGAAATTACTGACTATTAATACATTGTGTATGGAATCCTCCACTGCTGGCAAGTAATTGATACGCACATCCGTCCATTGCACTGCTTTAGGGCAATAATAAGAGAGGAGCAGAGCTAAACAAATACCATCACAAAGATCTTGAAAATCTCGCACTGGTGGTATGTCGGGTGTTTGCAATCGCTTGCCCTACAATCAGAAATGAATGTAACAAATTTGTAAAAAGCAATAAATTCTGTAAGAAAACCGCAGAAGAGTGTATACTTTCTTATTAACTTACTTACGTACATACATATATACATAATATTAATGTTACGAACAATATTTATATTGTTTCTATAATTAACGCAAATATTTTCTTTTCCTAAGGGCGTAGTGGTAGGTCGCTACAATACAAATTAAAAGAAAATCCATTCTGTAATCGTTGCTTTCCTCAGTATGGGAACAATTACGTCAACATTGTTTAGAATGTATAAATCAATATTCTTCTGTGTTCAGCATCATTTCCAATTTCCCCCAGTACGGTTTGCACAAGCACTGCACATCTCATGTCATGATACTATTATCCTTATCGAATGCTTTTAAGCAGTCTGCATGGAAAGCATGCGCTACCGCTATTACTATTGCTAATACGGCTGTTACTGCTACTATTATCATTCTTATTATCCTCATCTCTATCACTATTACTTTTGTTTATACCGTTGCTAATACTATCTCTATTACTCCCTTCCCTTTCACTATCACCATCACTGCTGCTATTACTATTGCTACTACTACTATTGTCTTCACGTCAAATGCACGTAAGGCGCGTACATGTCAATCAAAATTTTTAATTTTAGTCTGTTCGAATTTCAATAATAATAGGTCGACTTAAAAACTAAAAATTTTAATAGAATGTAAACTAAATTTTATTCAGTGGCATAATTTCTTTATATTACCGGTAAGCTTGCTTATAACCTAAAAGAACAATTCGGTTAAATTTCTTTGTGTTGAAGTTATTGTTACGATTTATTTAATAAAAATGGGCTCTTATTTTTTTATTTTGATATTACTGTGGAATTTATTGTGCAACTAAGCCCTGTGTGTCATTAAGCACATTAGTTAATATTATTATTATTACTTCCACTATGAAGGCTTACACTCACTATGCCCATTATTATCACTATCACTCTCACTCTAGCTGTTAGTCTTACTGTTTATTACCATTGCTCTTACTTTCACTATTTTTTCTTTACTATTTATCGTATTTGTTATTTCATTCTATTACTATTCTATTTACTAATTTTTTTCTATTGTTACAGTCGTTATTAGTGTTACCACGCCTATTGCCATTACTATCACTAGCGATTATTACTAATATCAATGATTATTACATATCATTCCCATATCACTGCAATAAAAGGCAAACCTTATTTTGGTTTAAAAAGAATCAAATAGTTCGGAATAGTCTCGAAACGGCCTTTCGTAAATTTAATATAAATTTGAATAGGAAGCGTAAAAATATCTCGTGATATCAAAAAAAATTTTAAAGTGGCTCTTAGTTTAAAAAGTTCCCTAACTTGTTTGCGAACTTTGTGGACGCAAAATTCATTAAATAAATGCAGTGAGAGAAAAGTAAATACAAATACAAAATACAAAACTATGACCTGAAGTCGTCTACCAATGTAAATAAACTATAAATGATATATATATTCATTGCCATCGCAAAGTTTTTAGTTCAAAAATTTACTAAAGTGATTTCATTTAGTGGAATCATAAGTGTCCAATTACACTTATGTACGTCATAGAAGCGCGCGTGTAAATTACACTATAAGTTACTTTTAGTATTTGCCTTAAAAGCAGTAGCGGTAGAAAGTTAAAAAATTATTAAACAATACTTTAACTAAAAAAAAAAAAAGTTTTCTAACTTCTGGTTATCTTAATCGTCAGCCCACTTGATAGAAGTAGCGAATAGTAAAGCTAATGGAAGAAAAAAAATAATAATAGTAGAAGGCTAACATTTTTATGTATTGCATTTAGGCAATTTCTATTTACATGCAGTGAATTTTTGGGGCTAATTATTATAATAATATTACGTACAATGAAGATTTAATTACTTAACGATTTCTTATTAATAAAATTGTATACCTGTTCATCGGTTACACCTGTAGATATATCACGTTCGACGCGTTTCTTAAGCGCTGAACAAGTATAAGAAACCCATGATAAAAGCGTCTGCTCAGTATTGGCGCCGGCTGGACTTTGATAATTGCTACCAGAAATTCTAGAATTTCGTTATAAAAACTCGCGTGTTATTATTTTCATATCATTTATTCTTGAGAATAGAATTCAATCTACCTTTTTATGGCATTATTAACTCGATCGCCAGATGCTATTTCCTTCGCAAACAACAACATTAACGATTCTATGACGGCCATATGAGCCATCTAAAAGAAAAAAATCAGAAAAAATTCAATCAAATCGGTTATGAAATTTTTTGCGAGGATTGACGACAATACTTACTATTCGTAAAGGATTTGTTTGAATTAGAACAGTCTCTGTTAGGGGCATGTCTTTGGATTCATTAACAGGGACACCTTTGCGTGCCAGCGTCTGCAGTATAGACCAATGATTTAGACTTTGATAATTGGGATCCGAATACAAATTCGATAAGGTTTGACAATAGAGCGTCGCGTTACCCAAATCTACAATTATTTTCGGTTTTAGTCGTTCTTGATTTTCGTGATCACGATAGAATGGCTCCTTTAAATTATCCGGCACACGATTGTTATAGGCTTTCGATAGCAGCCACTTGACCGAAGCGCGATGTCTGGCCTGTTAAAGAAAAGCATTACAAAACACTTATTATAACCAGCGATTACTTTACATATACATGCCGGTTTTTTTTTTTTTGTTATGATTATTTTAAAAGAAAATTAAAAATAGAAAAAAAAAAATACAAAGCATTGCATGTTTTCTTTCGTTTTTTCTTTCTCCTCCAGTTGCACAGTATACAGAATGCTGTGCACTGCACAATTAATCATTTACTGTAAATGGTTCCAGCTTTCTGGGCACAGATAATCTTCTTGATTTTTATTGTTCTGCAATAATTTTGTACTCGTTTTAGCGAATATGTATAAACGATTATTAAGAACTCTAATGCACTGCACACAGAGAATGAGAGTAAGGAAGGAAGACAGAGAGAAAAAGCAATTCTGCCCAGAGCCTGAATACCGCTATTAATAGGATATGTATGACTCTATTAATGCGAAATGATGTCAATTCATTAGTTGTAGTTGCAAACAAATTAAATAAAAAATTAAAAAAACTTCTGCAAATCTATACAAATATGAATAGAAAGGTAGCGGCATATATAATAATATATACACAAAGACTACACTATGTAGTAGACAAGCCCTTCCTTCTACTTTTATCAAAATGTACATTACACATTATGCCTTTGTCTGGCATTTTATATTCATTACGGTCGGTATATTAAATTAGTCAGGCTAGTGAAGGAAAGCATACAAGTTTGCACTGCTGTACCCATCAACATGTTCAGGAAAATCGATGACCATGAAAACACATTTAACATAGCATTCACAAACTTAATTTACGATTTAAAATCTGATTTCGAATCCTTCCTTTATGTACACATATATATATATACGTATTTTAGATATGGCAGCACATTTTCGTATGGGTTGCACTGAAAAATATACCGCAATGCAGTTACACTTGCAGCGCAGGTTACACTTCTCTTAGTCTCTTACTATATTCTACGCCGCTTCCCGTATGAGCTACAGAAGTTTGCGCGATTGTTTGCAACATCTACAAGAGGATGAGATGGACCCGTCTTTTATTTAATCCATCGATACAAAATTACTTTCTGCATCGATTTAAGCTTATCCGTCCATCCGACTTGTTTGCTTGTGCCCAGCCTATAAGTCGCAATTTTTGAGGTATTTCGATGCAATTTATTAGGCTTTACTTTCTGAATCAATCTGAGCCTCTCTGTCCGTCCGTCTGTCTTCTTTTCTTATGTTCAACCTACAGGCCGCAAGTTTTCGGATATTTTTTTGAAGTTTGGTACACTGCCGTGTTCTTGGCCCAAAAACGAATGCTATTGAAAATGGTTCGGATCGTTCCACTTTTTCGATGGCTTCCCATATGACGCTTTATTATGAAATACCGCCATATGAATAATGCAGGATAGTGTAGGGCATTTTCTGGTGGGCTGTGGTCTAATAAAGTCTTTTTGCTTGTTTTCAGTAAAATATTCATTCTTTCGTATACTCATGTCTTATTATTAAAAGTCGCAAATCAATAAGCGTGAGGTACATAACCGTTCTATTTAAAGCGAAACTAATTTTTTTTTATTATTACTAACTTTTATAGTTGTTTCGCTATTACAAAATCTATGCTGTATATGGTGAATTTATCAATTAAAATTTAAGCTTTGGACATACGCAGAAAGGGTATTGAGACAATTCCTAACTCAACTCAACTATAAAAGCCTTACAAAATCGATAGTTATTCAATAGATTCAGTAACATGAGCTCTTAATATGCGAAATTCTTAGCTATAACCGTAACTCCCATAGCCACGAATAAGGCGTAAGAGAGTTTTATCTTCAAATGTATGAAGCCAAAGCTACAAAAGACAAAACAAATAAATTAATGATGAATGAGAGATGGTCAAAAGTATGAGGGTCAAGTTATACCGTTATTATTACGAATCTCATTAGGACTGTTTAGGCAAATTTTCTTACTTAGGATGTTTGTTAAAAAAGTTGCTTACTATAATCTGTTAGCGTTTCTATACCCGATAGCTGAAGAAATTGAGACTGTTCTCTTTTATAATACCCCCCCACTGTAAGATGGAAGCGTACTCATTTTGTTTTTTTTTTCTCATAATGTATAAAACACCCGGAAGAAAACTTCAGAGACTCTACAGGGCATATATATTCTTGACCAGCGTGGCATTCGGAGTTGTTTTCGCCATGTCTGTCCGTTTGTGTGTGTGTGTGTGTTATGTTTGTTGTTGGCACTCTCCTGGTCAAAAAAATGGAGATATCGCCTTCAAATTTGGAAGTGTTTGCACTGAGGTTGGCATTGAAAATTAGCCAAATTGGCCAGGGCAGGAGCCACAGTGGAGCATAAAAAGCGAATATAATCTGCTTAGTTGTTTTAAGTTGATTTGTCAACATCTGTTATCTTGACAGAATTTTGCTTTGACTAAATTAATTGGAATGTTAAAACAAATGGTCGACAACCTTCGCATATAACGTTCAGACAGACTAAGGGTCTTTGTCCTTTCCACATTTTGAATGGCAATAATATCCCCGATAACAATCGTCGCGTATGAAATCTCGGATTATAAATAATGATCAACGACTGCGTTAGAGAGACAATACAATATGCTCGCTCACGCAAGCGACTCAGCTTAACTCAGCAAGACGCTCTGCCGCCTAGCTTTGGATAACAGTGCCAGTGATAGTGGACACTAATGTAACTAAAATATTGAATTATTGCTCAAAAACTAAAGTAAAGCTCTTCGTCTAATTGTTACCACGCTATGGTTCGTCTGCAAAAAAACTATCCATGATAATGTTATTAAAAATCAAATTCAATTTTCAAATTTAAAGTCAACCGATGGACTGAGTAATCATGCAAATCTCTTCCAGATGAATCCAATGAAAAAACAAGGTTCGAAAGGCATAATATAATGGATCTGCAATTAAGAAATTTCATTATTTGTGTTCCTTAAATTAATTCCCCTTTTTTATTTACATAAACATCTCTCTTTAATGCCATATTCTTCGCATTGGGATCAATAATCTCCGGCTTTCCACAACATTTACGTATTATCTTTATTGAATAAATTAGAAATAATATATCAATATGTGCTTTGGCTCGAACAGGATCGTACGGGTATTAAAAGCGGATCACGAAAGACTGTTCGTTGCAATGAGCGCGCGGGATTCCGCTTAAGAGGAGTATAACCTTTTTTTTAAATATGATAAAATTAAGGAGAGCGTATTATTATTAAATTGTTCTTAAAGAAATTATGAAATTAACATCCGACATTAAGAGGATTATCAAAAACTCCTATTAAGAAAAATTACAAAATTAAATTAAATTATTCTTATATTCTTATTAAATTATTTCAATTCAAAAGTAATGTCTTCTATGGTATCGCCACATCCTTGCATTCTTCTGTTACGCCCTGTGATACGAGGGTATATTAAATTTGTAGGTGTTCAACACTCAGAAAGATTTGAGACACATCCTCCTTTTATTATACCGGTCGAACGGGAGAGTATTTGTAAAGTTGTCCATCTCTCCCCACTGTCTCTCTCGTTTTCTTGTGTTAAATCTACAGGTCGCAATTTCCGAAATACTTCGATGAAGTTTGGTCGATGCATGTGTTGGCCCAATGTCGAAGGCTATTAAAAAAATCATTATATGAATAATTGTATTAAGCGATGCAGTGTAGAGTATTTAGCGGTGCAGAGTGTCCGCCATTCTAGCGTTTTTGCTTGCTTTAAAGTGCGGGCGCACGTTTCAACAACTGATGCCACACTGAAGAGATGGAAGGAGATCGCTAAATTGATTCAGAATACTTAGCAGGAGTTTCTTGAGTTTATTTCTTTAATTTACCTAGTTTGAGGAGGACAATTTTTTGGACCCACGTACTGCCTATGCTCCTTTGCAGCGAAGATAAGAATATATAATGTAAGTGTGGAAGAAGAGATCTCACAAAGAAAGTTGTAAAATATTAAGATTAATTTTCACCGTTTGGAAAAATTATTTCTCACCTTCTTTGTCTTCTTCTTTTTAAACAAAATATTCTGATCCTCTTAGTATTGTTATATCGAAGAGGAAGTATATTGAAAGTGAAGGAAGGCAGAAAGAAAATCAAATAAATTTCTTTTGCTTTTTTTCATTTTTTCATCAAATTATATCTAACTGCCTTAGTTGATGATCGCTGATTGGAATTGTAAAATAAAGTAAATTAACTAATTAGAGCGGAGAGTAATCCAAATCTTCATAGAAAAATCATTACAATTTGATTGGGCAATTGTTCCCGATGGTCAAATTACACACTCACATATAACAACAACTTTTATGCGATTTGACATGAGCTGAGCAGACGGACATCAAAAATACACCTGAAGCCAACAATAACTTTCTTAATGGAGAGTAGTTTGTTGGTCCAAAAAAAATCAGTTTTCTTCAATTAAATATATTTGCTCATGCAGATATATCTTTCAATGACCTAATCCAAGGTTTTACTGTACAAACTATTAAAATATGTATTATAAGTATATTATCAGGTGTGTTCATTATATTGGATCAATTTTTTTGTCGCAAATGTCTTTCATTAAGTAATAAATAAGGGCTAATAAGAACTGTTAACGGGTGTTTCAGGAGTGCGTAGATAAAACACATACATCATAGACACTATAGAATAGATTTTACAGTAATGATGATCTCTAAGCTGGAAGAAGATAACAATGTACTGTAGAAGAAATGCATTTTGATCTTGTGATGCTTGTAGTAGAAGCTATACACGTGCAGGATACTGTTCGCATTGACAACGAAAAAAAAAACGAACACATATCCTTCTTAACAATTTTAAAAAGAGAAATTTTCAGATAAATAGCATTTTCGACCCCTAAAACAAGTATAGTTTTTCTAATTGAGAATTACATCAAAAAAGCAGAATAAAGCTTAATACAGCACACAATGAGCTCATATCGAAGGCAGACAAAACAATTGAAGTGTACGTTTTTGAATTTATTTCATATCAACAGCTTAATGCCATCACTCACGTCAGGTAGCTTCATATTTTAAACCCAATATTGCAAGTAAGTAAATTTTATATATGTATGTGTGTATTGATATTTATATATTTATATATCAACAGCTATATACTAGAGAAATAAATAAATAAATGAATGAATGAATGAACGTATGTATTGAAATTGTTATTATACAATAACAAAACCGATAACAAAAATAAAATAAAAACTAGAATAGCAGAAAAAATGTTGTCAGATACTCTTTTGGCAATAGATGTAGGCGAACGATACCAACACAGCACAACTACGTACAAGCTAGACAACTAAACAACTTGGTAAGAATGTTATATTCCAAAGAGATTTATTGCTCCTATATTATATATATATATATATATATATATATATGTATATATATATATATGTATATATATATATATGTATAAAAATACATGTACATGCCATATACACCTGGTGGGCAGGCAACAAACCAGCAGACAACGTAAGAAATGTAATTGAAGAAAAACAAGTAAAGGAGAAAAAACCGCAGATTAATTAAATCTCTATATAAACGATAAACGGACGGACGCATGGATACATTATAAACGAACAAAGCCAAAACTGTTAACTGCACATGATAATGCTGCACATGCAACACAATTAAGATGCCTCTGAACATGAACTGTTTTTACAATGAATACTTATGTTAGGAAAATTATTTTACAATTATTTAAGCAAACCGCAGAAACACCGCCAACAGCAACAACAACAATAATAACAATAACGCCAACAACAACAACAACAACGATATTAATTACTAGTTACATATATAAAAGTGTGGATAAGTGAACTTACCTGACGTATTTCTAATGTTTCGTCCATTATGCGATGTTTCTTTTTTTCCTCTTGATTTAATACACTTTTATTAATTATATCTTATTTTAAAGAATTTATGATATTATTATTACTCTTCGCCGCTCAATAGGTCGGCCACTCAGTTAATCAATCACTCACACACCGCGAGTACTTAGTCTTTAGTACAATACGAATGAACAAAAGTGCAATAACAAAAATGAGCCGTTGCTGTTGTAAGTCGCAGCCGTTACCGTAACAGCTTCGCGAGCAGCACAGTGGACGGCCGCTGCACAGCTTATCTGTATGAATAAAGTCGCGAGAGGAGGAGTGTGTAACAACTCTACTGGTTTTTGTTGTCTTCTGACGTTTTGGTCAAGACAGATTTTCAAGTGCTTTTGCGTCCGCTTACTTTCACCGTGACACGAACAACTTTTTTTTTTTTCTGCACTTGCCTTACTAAAATTTACAAAAAATCGAAGAGATTCCTTTTCTTTTTTTCCTAATACGAAGATTTTCGGTCAGACCACTTTCAGATACGTTCTGTAACTATTACTGAGAGCTAATATTAAACTTTTTTAGAAATTAATGAAAAATGTTTTGTTATATTTCTCTTGAGGCAACAAAAACAAAAAAAAATGATTCACTCACAACGCGGTGGGCGTAAAAAAAAGGTTTAGCAGTAAACCGTCGCTCCGTTGTCTTAGCCGTCGCACACGACATAGATAAAAAGAAGTTCCTCTGCGTTGTCAGCTGTTACACTCTTCGCAATTGAAACTTTTGTACGCCCGTACTTTTGTACACAGCACTCATTAATACACTTGATCGGTACGAATAATTGATAATCGCAAATTTTTATTTAGAATTTATTTCGGCAACTTTAAGAAATTACTTTATTTTATACGAAGCACGAAAAAAGGCAGATCTTTTATTTTCCTCTTTAGTATTTTCTTACTCTTACTGTGACCGATTCTGCACACATATGTAATTCGCCGTAAATTTTTTTTCCCGTTTATGCTCTATCTCTTTTGTGCGCTCATATACTAAATGACATAGCCAATTTTTGATCTCTTTCGTTCATTTTCCTTTAAATAATTTTTCCGCAACTCAACCGAAACAGTTAAATATTAAGGAATTCAGCAAATTGAACATATATCTTTTTTAACTATTCATAATTTTTCAATACTTTGGACTTTAATTTGTACAAATTTTCTCAGGAATTTTTTTCACACAAACCGTTGTACCTGTTTTTATCGATTAGAGTTACCAAACACTATCAATTCCGTTTAACGTTGATGATAAGGTTGCCTCAACGGGCATGAAATTTTTCGTAACTGTCAATAAGAAAAAGAGTTGACTCTCTTACAAAATTTTTTTCTGTATCTGGAAAAAATTCTTTTTCGAGAATTTTTCTCTTTAGAGTACATTTTCCCAAAATAGCAAGTATTAATGTAAGAATAAGTTATTGATATTATCATTATTATTATTACTATTCATCATCATTACTATTCATATCATTATTATTATTATTATTACTACTATTGTAATTTTTCATCTCGAAGATACGAGTTCTTCGATAAAGTAGGGAAAAAGACTCATTCAGTAATGTACGGGACAAATCAAAAGACAAAACGTTTTTCACATAACTAAAATTCTCGGTAATAAAATAATTTAACTCTGCAATTTGAATATTGTTGATGCCAAGCTGTAAACGACTCTTTGCTAGTTCAGGCGAGCGTTTTTAACCATTTAAGGCTGCATTTTATCGGTACCTTATAAAGTAAACTAAAATTAAAGATATTTCTTCGTTCCCATTGCCAACGAAAATGCATTTTTAGCTTTTACTCAATGTCAATTGTCAAAAAGGCAAGGCAGTAGCGAAATAAACTGCTAAATTGCAATGCCGCCGGCATTTATATCTGTTAAATTAAAACAATGTAAAAAGATAAAAAAGAATTAAAAAGCTCTGTTAACATGACATATCAAAGCAAAAGAAACTTTTTGAAATCTCAAACCTATACAACCAAACAATTGCTTTTCGTTCTTTGTTTAACTTTATTGAATATGTTTGGTTATTACAAAAAATACAATATTACAATTTAAAAATTATTCGAGCGTAAATATGCGAAAAATTTGCTTGTCTTTGATTTATCATATTCTTATGTGTATATTATATGTATATTATTTAGTATATTATTTAGTATATTAAATAGTATTCCCGATGCAGGAACATTTTGCGATAAAGACAAATGTACATCGTCAATTCCAGGCGGAGTATCATATTAATTAATTAAATAATAATATATTAAAAAGTAGACTTTTTTCATGAAAACTCCTACGTCGGATGATGTTGAAAATATAGACGTACTCAGCGCAAATTTGATACAGTCAAGTTGGTATTATTAACCAGTTTACAATCTCCTGCATTACCTCTTATCGAGATGTTGTAAATATTGCAGATGTTGTTGTTTTTGTAATTGTCGTTGTTGCTGCTGCTAACCTAGTTTGAAGAAAAAATTAAAGTGCATATCGCGACATAACCTAGACATGCAGAAAGAATATCGTATGGATGAACGGATGTTACTAAATCGATCTAACAACTTGGAGCAGCATATATGCGTTGTATGGGAAGATAAATATATCATTTCCCTTTTTCGTTATTGCTATAAATTTTTAAATGTTTTCATGACAGCTCATTTATATGATGGAATCTAAGGGAAAGACCTATTTGATTTAAGTTTTACATCAGAAACGCTTACGAACCAATTTTCATCATAAAATGTTAAACATCGAATATTTTTGCAGTAAAAGCACTTATTTGTCAATAAGTGAGTTCCAGAAAAAAACCTACGTTGTCCAAATTTCGTAAAATTATGATTTATGTCAAATTTTTATCATGCCCGAAATTTCATTGGGAAATATTGAAAATTAGAAATTTTTACCATATAGAGATTGAGTTTCCGAAAGAACGTTTCTATGACAGCCGGTTCAAGAATTTGCCCCATCCGATTACAATTTTTTCCACCAATTTGGAAAGCTTGAATACTATTACGCAGCGATTTTTGTTGCGATTAGCTGAAAATTACTATATTTTTCAAATAAAGGTTTATCAAAGTAAGGCGTTATATTAGGAGTGGTCGATCAGTACCATTTTTAATAGCATTCGACCTTGGGCCAAACACATTAGTGTATCAAATTTCATCAAAACACCTGACGGACCTTTAGGGTGACCACAAGAATGCATGAAATAGTTCTGAATTTATCTGGGTGTTACGTACGTCCGGACAAACGGAAACGTGTGTGTTGCTCAAAAAGAAACCACAAGTTAGTTTGACACAGGTATAGTTTGATTATAAAGTATAGTTTTCTTACCGTCGCTAGAGGGTGCTCTTAACATTTAAATCAAATAACTCAAAGTATTTCCGCGATACATATACAAACAAAATAAAATTTTTCATTTCTGTTTTGCAATACTTTTGAAACTGTAACAGGGTTAACTAAACTTTATCGTTAGCAGAAGCATTGCTAGAATTGTGATTCAGTATATTTATGGTTTATTTAAAGTTGAAAATGATCGAAAATTAAAAATGAGTCTCTTTGTAACCTAAAAACGTTTTGTTTTTGAAGCTTTTACTGCATCGTCCTTCAATATCAAAGCAATTTATGAACGTTATTGCGATCTTTTCTATCAGTAAATGCTATTTATATATCGAACCTTTAAAATGTCAAAGTCCAGCTCAAGCAGAATATTTTGCTGCGTCATACCAGACGTTGTCACCGTTTGTCCACATAGGTGGACATCCATAAAATGCAAGATCAATGATAACGATATCAAAATTGCGATCAAACGATTCGTTCAGCAAAACTAGGAAGAAATGTGAAAAAGTTGCGATGAACCATGTTTCAGTTTCCAAACAGGAAAACTCCGTGCTCACTGAATTTAGGAAATTGGAGTGATTTTTCCAACATTGTGGTAAATGAAAGTTAGTGGGCCTAAAGAAACATTTTGTGTTTTAAGGAATGAATTTCTTAATTAAGGATTCAACTAACCACAATCGTTTGCTTAGCAAAATTTGAATTGACACTTTAACAGACGAGATAGTCCTAGACGGAAATGAAGCCAATTTTACTTTTGCGGCCAGGTAACTATTTATGTTCGTCACAGAGATGTCAGGCGCCGACAAGCAGACGTACAAACCGTAGGATTTATCGATCGATCAGATACTAAATTTTATTTATAATTTACCTCAGTCTGTGTGTTGGCCACACCGAACTTTCTTGATTTTTCTTATATATAAAAAGTGAAAAGCTTTCATCTGCGTAAACACAGGATGTCTCATAAATGAATAAAAGTAAAAGTTAAAGAGTAAATAGGTAGGCAACAAACTTATGACAGTTTAAAAATGACAACAACTTTTAATTTTTTAAACTTGAAAAATCGCAAAAAGAAGAATGTATAAAAAGTGTGCGGAAGTAAGGCGTGCCAGTTGCAAAGTGTGCAGAAGTAAAGCGCGCCAGTTCTAGCGCAAGTTTTCTTAAGAAGCAGGAGTTTATGCTCGTCAGAATACTGTCCAAAAAAGTGTACAAAGTGTACACGCATTATGGGGGAAAGCGCAACTTTTATATATTATCAATGGTTTGTTGCACTCTACACCACTTTTGGTCTCAGGGTATATTATGTTTGTGCAGATGTATGTAACGTCCAGAAGGAGTTGAAATAAATTTACTTTTTTTTTTCTTATTCAGCGTCTCCTCCTGAATCGATCTAAGCTTGTTTCTCCGTCCGTCCGTCTATCCCTCTGGTTTCAGTCCATGTATTTTTGTGTTCAACCTACCTAGGCTGCGGATTGGTGGAATTTGTAACCAATGACGGGTTTTCGCCCAGAAACGAAATCTATTGCAAGTAATTCGGATCGAAACACTGTTGTGACCGCGTCGCTTAGAACGCCTTACTTTATAAAAGTCGTTGTATAAATAAAGAAAATTGCAAATTGTTAATGATTAAGAAGGTAACTCTCCTACATTAGGATAGGATGGGTACTTTTAAGAAGAAGAAGAGTTGAAGTTGGCAGGATTTCTTGCAAAAAAGAGCGAATTAATATTTCGCAATTGCTACGGGGCAACCAACAACTTTGTCGTGCATTCACTTCCTTCGATGTTATACCCATCACCGAAGGATGAGCTTTATATTCATTTTCTCGAAACGTTTGCAACGCCCAGAAGGAAGCATCAGACATCCCACATAGCATACATATTCTTGATCAGTATCAAATTTTCTAAATCGATTTAAGCTTGCTCGTCAATAACGTTCATTTACATCAATTGCAATACAACAATAATTGTTACGGATAAAAAACGCAAATTTTTGTTTACAATTCCTCGACACAAGTGGACAATTTGAATCAGATAGGGCGACTTTTTGAGGTAGATTTGAACCATATCAGTCGACAGAGATGCTTAAATAACTTCCCAAACGAGGTCTTTAATGGGACATGTGCCCTTAACCTGTAAACATTTTAGCGTATTAAGCACAGTGATGTAGAGAGAGAGAGAGAGAGAGTGCCTTTCGATAAAACAAAACTACATAACGGCTGCATGGCCCGCTGGCTGTATATGAGCGAATAGTCAAGTGGACGATTGAAATCGAATTCTGAGATAGAACGACTTCATACATCACATAGCACAAGCCAGCAACTTCTTCTTTTTGACTTTTCGTGGCCTAGTGATCTTCTCTTGCCAACGAAATTGATGCTGAAAAATTTCATTTTGACTATTGATGCGGAACACCATCATCGGATACGGGTGATGCGACTGTATTGTAACTAGAAAACACATTTGCGTTGTGCTTTCTTGTGACCGTTAATTTGAGACTTGTTTGACTTATTTAATATCGCAGAGGTTTCTTACTCGGTGTCTCATCTATGAAAGCAAATCAGACTCAATATCGAAAAGGATAAATAGTTCGGTTGTATAGTTCGGTTCATGTTCATGAATAAAATTATTATTGTTATTATTATTATCCGCAAAACTGTGCCGAAAATCTATGCAAATCCAAAAAAATGACTGAATTCACTTTTGTTAATCATTTCTCATAATATTTTTATTATATAATTTTTGTTTCATTTCTTTTTATTGGAAATATCGTAAAATTTATCGATTTTATATTTATTTCATTTCAATTATCATATTATTATTATTGTTATTCTTATTATTATTTTTTTTTAATAAATATATGTTTATGTTATATTTTTATAATAAAAATCTAAAATTATTATAAATTGATGTTTTTTTTTTTTTTGCTTCAATTTTATTTAAATTAACTTTATTGAAAAATGTGTTTAATATGGGTGTGTGTAAATAAATAGTTTACAAAAATTCAAAGCCTTTACATTCTTCACATTTATTTTTATTCTTTTAAACAATCGATTATCAAATGAGAAGCTAAAGTGTTTAAATAATCAACAATTATTTAATATATGTTGCTCAACTTAAACTAATTAACATTATTAAATGATTCGTTATATACAAATGCAAACGCGAACATATGTAAGAGTAGTTGCTAATGCAACGGCACATCAAAAAAACTGCCAAACTAAGTTTTTGATATGTGAATGCTTTTGTGTGAAACTGTAGTAAGTAAATATTTAAGTTTTGTATAAAATTGTTAACGGCAATTATTATTAATATTTATTTTAAAGAGATATGCATTTTTGTTTTTTTTTTTTTTTTGTATATATTAATTTTTGTAAATTTATTCAACACAATTATACCCACCAACCATAGGTTAAGCCGGTTACTTACTTAAGATCAACAGGTATATATGCAACAGTTATTGATGCAATCTTCTAAAGGCCTACGCTGACAAAGCAAGTTATGCTCATTGGCGGTGTAAGGAGTTTCAGTTATGTCACTTTGCTCTAGGAGAAGCGTAGGAGAGAAGTCATTTTTAATAGCACACTGGCGACGAAGATTGATAGAGAAACACCGAGACGAAGACCAGCTTGATAGAAAAGCTTTTTGGATTTTATGACGAGACAGCATATCAAACAATTTACCTCATTACGAGTTCATACCTATGCGGGATATAAATGGACTTTTGAATGCGTAAATATATGAAAATCTAAATGTATTATGCTTGCATGTATTCTGATCATTTTTTTCACTTGAAAAATATATTTATCGAGAACAATCTCTACGTATTAGTCGAAATATTTTCCACACTTTTCTCATCGTTCTGGCAACATGACCGCACCGTGTCGAAATACGAAACGATATTAGTTTGTCAGCGATCCACCCTTCGACTCATTTTCACACTTCTTCAGAACTTCGAAACTATTTGCCAGCTAAACAGTCTGGCCAGCTGTACCAATCTGGACAAGTGGTTATCAGAAGCCAACATTTCCGGTAAGCACACTGGTTGGCGAAGAACTTCCCATTCGAGCTCCAACAGTGTATCAGCGTTTGTAGTTTGAGAGCTTTTGCAGCGCTTTACCGACTTTTATTGTGCAAGAGGATGACTTTGCGACCGTTAACCGCTATTGCTGCTCTCTTTTGTAGTAAAATGTCGTTCAATTTGTTCGTTTGACTTTGATGGACAACCGCATCGCTTTTAGTAATAGTCGAAATAGTAGGCTACACCTTACGCTCTGCAAACCTTTATGGCCGGGAGTATTCCATTGCAGAGTGGTCGTGGATGGCAGGTTGTCGCAGTAGATACACTTTTCCATGCCAGTCACAATACGACAAAGAAAATTTTTTCGGCGTTATTTTGTCCGGCAAGCAATGGAACCATGATATTCAAACGGCTTGCTATGGCATCTTCAGTCGAGTCGTACGGTAGCCATGCTCGCTCATTTTGGACCTTTCCCAACGCATCTAAAAGTCTGAAAACAGTCGATTTATTAATTGCTAAAGGGTCCGAAAGTTATTTGAGGGTTTGACGCTTTGGGTTTTCATTCAATAAATTTTGCAGTCATTGTCCTCGACCTTTTTGGATCCTTCAGCCCGTTCTTTGAAGCAGCTTCGCTATAAGCTTCGCTATAAGTGTTTGATGGGCTACGGTAGCAGATTTCTTCAAATCAAAAACAAAAGCAACGAATGTCGAAAACGCAATTTCGAGTGATCCCTGATTAGCGTCTGTATGCACTGAATAACTCAATAATGCTGAATGGAATGAAGTGTTATTTTATGCACAGAAAAATCAACATCACCGAATTTAACCGTTGCGCGTATTGATACTTGTGTCACTTTAGTGTTCTCATCAGATCCGATGTCGCTGATCAAAATAGATGCAAATATCTAGTGTATTGCTGTTTGAATCGGCCGGCTCGATCAATCCGGGGTAAGCAACGACACGACACGATTATGTCTTCTATAATGGGAACTGATTAATTAACTGATCAATTTGTCAAAGTTATTCCAAAGTTAGTTGCGGCGAACTCATAGTCATCTGGAAGATTCGCGTAGAAAAGACTTGAGCATCTAACTGACCAATTTTTTGGTGAGTATGGCAAAATAGGGAGGGATTGCAATAGACAAGGATCATATCCAGCTCTTGGATGCTCCGTCGAGTGTGCCCATAATAGCTTCGATATCAAAATAGGCAAGATTTCATGAAAATCGACAATTCCTTGGGCCGGGTCAAACGAAAACTGAAATTAGTTAGCAAGCGGTTGCAATCGACACAAAGCGACGAGCAACGTTAAGTTGTTGGGCAAGGCTTAAATAGGTTAAGCTTTCATAAGCCTGTCAATATTTAGTGGTAAGGTTGTTGCAACGTTGAAGAAGAAGAAGAAAAAATAGAATTGCTATTTTTAATTTGACATCACTTTCGTAAAACATACAGACAAGCGGATGTTTTCTCTTTGAGATTAGCATGACTACTTTCGTGTTCATGAACTAAAAACTTGACTTGAACTGAAGTCCTTCTGCATCGAACAGATTTAATAACTTATAGAATTGCATATGTATTGGGTAGTCTCCACAATATTAAATTAAGTATTTATATCTTTTCTGTTTTCATATCCTTACTAAGGAAAATCACGTTTCACCGAAATGTCTTCCAGTTACCAAGGAATAGTGGGCATAAATGATTCGCTCTTAAGCGAATAAAATTCTTCTATTTTAATAACTATTACTATTTAATTCTTTTTTTTTTACAATTTAAAAAATTTTATTATTTTGATATTATGTTTACTTTATTTTTGATTTGCAAACTTGGCTTTTATTCTGTCATAAATTTTCGTTTCGATACTATTTTATCCAAATATATATTTTCGCAGGCAAGTGGGGCGTACCCAAGCAAAAGCACTCTGCATGTTGTTGTTTACTAAAAAATAGTAATAAATTATAAAAAAAGTGATGCAATTTTAGGAAATGATGAAAGTTTTTATTTTCGCAACTGCATTACATATATATTCTGTAACCGTCTGGAGCTTGACAGTGGCTTTTGGAATTTGGAAGACGAGATGTTGACTATTTATGTATATATCCTATACCGATTGATGTACGATATTTGATTGCGAAGATTCATTTCTTCGACATTTCATAGTATTGCACGTAACCCCTCGTAATTTTATAGGCCTTGGCAGCACTTTGTAGATGATTATACCAATTGAATGTTACGTAGCCACGCACTCCTTTCCTACCGCCATTCTCAGTGTATTTTAAATAAACTTTCAGTCGAGTAAAAGACAGATTGTTTGTTTGTGGTTGACTTCTGTTCGTGTTGTGAAAGGAGTATAAGATTATTTTGGCGGAGGAAATTATAATAGGTATCATTGGAGAAAGCTGCGAATTGCTTAGAATGCAATATATCTGTAGAGCTCAGTGTACCTAATTGATTTTCATAGTGAACCTTGGAAAGTTTTCCGGTTTCATTTTGTTAATCATATGATTGTCTTTATCAACTCTTTTAACAGTTGGCAGGTAACCGGAAGGAATCTCTTGGTTCAATTTAAGTAAAGCGGTAAGAGTATAACTGGATGTTCGGAAAATGCATTTTCTCTTAGGCGGACGATAAATGTATCTAACCGTCAGTTTAATTTTCATTGGAAACGGCCCTTAATGGACAAACAATTGGCTCTTCGAACTTACGAGTTGAAGACAAAACTAAAATGAAAGAAATTTCCTTTTTTGTCGCTTATGTGGCCTGAGGACTTATGAAAGGGATAAGAAGGCAAATTTGAGAATATCTTTGCTCTTCTCGACAAGATTTCAAACAAACAGACAGACTCGACTGGCTCAACACGGCTTTGCCTGCGCACCAAGAATACATATCTTGCGTAACTTCTCTAATGGATATTTTTACAGGTTACAAGCATTTGACAAGTTTGATAAATCAATGTCCTCTCGCCTTTTTTTTTTTCTAAATTTTTCTCTAATTTCATTTCATATACATATATATACATATATGTATATTTTTGCGAGGACACAGAATTTATATAATTTTCTTATATTGAAATGAAATGAAAACATAATCGAAAATTGTTAGCATAAAAGTTATTGATAAAAAACCCTTTGTTAGAAAAGCAGACATGTTTACATAACCTAATCCATTCTCTTTAAATGTACAAATTGTAATTATTTATATATTTAAATAATCGATTTGTTTGATATTTTTTCTTAGCTAATTTTATAAATATATTATATATATATATATATATATATATAATATATGTATATATACAATATAAATATTAAAACATGATAGAGTTGTAAATATTATTTTTTGAAAAATTGTTCTCTTATTTTATATTATTAAGAATTCAAGACTTTAAAAATTGCGTTTACATTTTTATTTTTTTTTATAAATTTGTTTATTTATTTATTTCTTTCTAATAATCTTTTGTTTGATATGCTTTGAAATTATGCTTCTATGCAAATTTTTTTAATAATATATAATATAATGGGTTATGAATTTTAATCATCTATATACATAATATATATGTACATATGTACGCATGCTATGTATGCACGTGTGAATTTTTGCTTTCATTGTTCGTATACATATTTTTGTGAATGATGAAAATCATTCGTATGTGAAAATCTTTTAAATTAATTTGTCGTGTGAAATATTTTCAGGCGATAATATCAAGAAGACTTTCAGACTTCTACGCTCAATGAGTTGAAGATCAGAAGTAAAGTAAATCTGTACAATATTTATATATATATTAGGTATTAAATACGTATACATATACATACGCATACATATACGCTATTTTATAAAGCATTGCACAGTGTTTTAGGTATTTTTGGCCAATTCGTAGTAAGCCTATCGATTAATAATGAAAATTTATTTGCAACTATGTGTGTTAAGATACATGTGTCGTATCCTCGTAAGAGTACACTGATCCGCACGCACTAACTGGCCAGCTTTTATCTTTTGAACATTTGTTGAAAACTTAACGATATGCTTAGCCAACCACTTAATTATGTATAACGAATATATACGTCATGATCGATTCCAGTCGTCCTCGTCGGATTTCCTCACCAAATTTTTTCATTCAAAATAATGTATTTTAGAAAATAATTTTGTCATTTTGTCAAGTCTCTTCTAAGTCTATCTAATCTTATATTACACATGCTCTATGTTTGACGAGTGTGCGAGTATATCGCACAGTTAAAACATGTCAAGTATGAAAATTTGAATTTTTCATTTTTATAACATCTCTGAAGAAAACCGTTTTTTTTTTATCTAAGCCAAGAAACTAATTCTACATACTTTTGCTCTTTCCATTGATGTCTCCTGAAAATATGCTATTTATTAGAAGAGCTAAGATCAGCTAGAGATATGAAATTGGGTTTTAGTGTCTTTTTGCCTTTACTTAACATTGTGTGAGAAATACGTTATATTTCAGTGTTCTAACTTGAACCGAAGGCGTATAAGCGCTCTTAACTACAAGTTTAATTAATTAACTACTTTTCTCATCAATAATTATGATTTTCGTAAGTGTTAGTTAGATCGTTGTTATTGAATTTTTTCACTTATTGTGAATGACTGCCGTATTACATATTATTCAACCCACGGTTGCTTTATCAGCCAAGCGATAGATAACTGGAAGAAAACAGTTAAATTTCAATAGCAGTTAGAGCAGTTACAGGGGAACAGATTTGCTATTAACTGACAGTTAAGTTTTTATTGAAATGACCCTTAGATAAAGAAATCAATGTCGCTCATTTTTTCTTATTTCATGGCATTGTTGTGAAGTTTAGCTATTTTTCAGAAAAATCAGATCCGTTTAATTTGACTGTTATTAATTGTTCAGATATATTTAGAGTTTAATTAACATTGATTTTAATTCTTCTTAACTTCAATGTCAAAAGTTCATAAGCAAGAAAAGAAATTATTTTTAAAAATTTACACTTAAAACTCATTCTGATAGTTAAAGATGACGTGATCATTTACATACGTTGACTTATTTATCATAGAATGCTGGTAATGAAGCGGGGAAAAATCTGATTACAACTGCCTTCATCTGCCTGAATCTGTTCTAAAGCTGACCAAATTAATTGGAAAGTATTTTTTCTTTTTTAACCTTAAGTTATCTCAGGATAGAAGTGATATTAAATTGATCGTTATTTTCCAATCGTTCAAGTCTTGGTTCACTAACTTAATTAAAAAAAAATGTGATAATTAAAACCTAAGCAGCTGAGTAAAGAGATTCCGTTGGAACGACTTCCACAAGTCATATGGAAAGGTACAAAAATTTTGCCAAAAGGTTTGCACAAAACGATTTTTAAGGTTTCTTTTGAAATTTTCATTATTAACCGGTATACTTACGTATGGGGGAAGAAAATTTGGCAAACTTTTTGCAAGATCTTATAGCGCAAATATTACACAAAATTTTTCAATTATTGAGAAAAAAAAATTTTTTGTGTATAAAAGTTTACCAATTTAATAATAATATTATTTTGTTGATGTAACCAATTGACTGCTAACGCTGTTGCTGCTGCTATAACCTTGTGTATTACAAGTGGGCAGAGTGAACGGATTAAAGCTTAGGCTGCTAACTCCTGCAATAATAATAATATAAAGAAGAAAATCATTTTTAATCTTAAAAAGGAATAAATCAAAATCTGTGTAAGTAAGAAAATTAGAATTATTTCAGGATGAATTTTAGTTACCCGCCACCATCAGTTCAAACCTATACATGTATATCCATATTTACGAAAATTTCAAGCAGACTTTTTTCACCGAACAATTTGAAAAGCAGTAACTAAAGCATTGAAGGTTACTATGTCTCTTTTTGGAGATAGTCGTTTGAATCGAAGTACCTGCGGGAAATTCAACAAACTTAAAATATTCGTCGCACGAGTGACCGTTCCGCCAGGTCGTCAAGGCTGTAACTTGTAGTTTACAGTTTTGCCAACCAACTTTGACAGCTTGTTATCGTCCAATGGCTTAATATTTTGTCGTTCTGTTTGTTTTGTTCGGAAGTTACACGTGTTGCCCGTGGAAGCAAATTATTCCAATCTCTAAAAAAGATTATCAACTCCGATTGGTCGGAGATTTGTACTGTCGTGAAGTACGAGTTCCTACGTGGGACTGCGGCATCGCAGACCGCGCGAATATTAATAGTGTATCTGGTTCCAGTATAAATTCGCATCGATAACTTTGATCTTACAAATAAGTCACGCGGTCGCCCGGAATCAAGTAATCATTTGTGATGAGCAATGGGTTCATTAATGACAACCACAAAGGTACAGCGCAGTGATGAATCACCAAAACATACTCCAAAGTGGTCTAGCGCAGGTATTGTTCATTGTTGATTTTATGAAACCGGGCGCATCGATCCCAACAGAAACATACACCGTAACCCACAAGGCGAAATTATGCTTAAAGGAAAACAGTTCAGATTGGCCCACAGATCGACTCCTATCTTATTGCAAGATAACGCCAGACCACGCATTGAGCAAATGGCCTTGGCAAAGTTACAAGAATTCAAGGAAAGCTTGTTCATCATCCTCCTCCTCACTCCTCAGGTCGCAATTTGGGAAAAATTTCGATTCCGATAATGCAGTAAAACTGGTCTTCCAGGAATTCATAGAATCTCGCCCGACCGGGTTTTATACCAGCGCCCTGAAGAAGTCGCTGTTTAAATGGCAACAGTGTGTAGACAATATGGGCGCAGATTTTGATAATAAAATAATTTTCTACATAAATAAGTCATCAGCAAACTTAGCCCTTTTTGTTACAAGTTTCATCCTGGGGGACCTAATATCACATCACACAAAGGAACAGATGAAGGCTCTGATTTCAAGCTCCATTTGTGATTTATGGTGTAGGGTCGGTTAAGTTTTTGCGCTTCTATGCAATATGTAAAACCCACAAGTACTTAAGACAGTTCCACTTTCTGTTACTCGTTTTCTGAATCAAGTCCAGCTTGCCCGTTTTCTTGTTTGTCTGTCCACGTTTTTTGTGTTCAGCCTAAGGGTCCCGATCTTGAAATATTTGCAAAGCTTATGCATTACTCTGAGTAGATCTAAGTTATTTATTTGTTCACTATCTAAGATATTTAAGATGCTCAGCGTTTCAACAGCAGACGGATGTGAAAAAATTCCATAGGTTTCCAAATCCTGTGCGATACATTTTGAAGTTCCAATAAATATATAGTGGGCCTATCGAAATCGTTCGAATGCGTAGTATGTCCGAAGTAACGTGCTGAAAGTGAATAGTAAGAGAATTGTGCGAGCTTTGGCTTCAATAAGGAAGTTTGAAGTCCTGCTTACTCTGATCCAAGCGAAAAATTAGTTACAATCGAAATAATGGGCAACCTTTCTCCGCTAAATCATCGCGTCAATGTCTCGGTCTCCCATTTAGAGTTTAGCAATCGCGTTGAAGAAATACAAATTTCTTGCTGGAGGCTTTAGGAGTCGCCGGCGGGCGAACGGGTAAACAGATGCGCAGAAAGGCAAGAACTCTTTAACAAGTGATAGAAACTTCTATTAAAGTTTTTCCTTTTTTGCACATTTTAATAGCAGGTGGGGGAAGAGGAATAGTTTTAGGATCAAATCGTCTTTGAGTCCAAAAATGTCTGACGTTCTAACAGAGTGTGGATCAACTGGAGCGACATCTGCTGTACATTTTAAGGCATTGATAGTAAAGTTATGAAATTTTAGCCAAGAGGTGGATCTTTAAAGGTCCGCTTTTGTGGGTGTGGCATATCTATCTTGTTATCTTCATTTACCTAAAAATCCGCAGGTTATGTGATAGTCCGCATATATGATAGTACACATATAGATATTATTATGTGATAGTACACATATAGTTATTATCAAAAGGTAGGTAGGTAAGGGTGTCGTATGTCAAGTCTATGTATCTCTAAGACTTATATCTGATGTCTACAAACCGAATGACTATCTTAGCATACCTATACAGTACGGTGGCGGGGCAAAAATATTTGTTTAGTTCAAATAAATGAATACAATTTCACATTGACAGGCATATACGATAATTGAATTTTGTACCGAAAGAAAAAAGATGTACAAAAAATTTAGCAAAAATTGAATAAATTAAAAAGAACAAAAAAAAAAAAAACAACAACTATTAAAATTAATTACAAGCATAGAATTTTTTTTTGCTATTTTAAAAAAAACACACAGAAAATAATAAAGAAAACAAAATCTGAATGAAAATGAAAAACCAAAAAAAAATAAGAAAAAGAAAAAAAAATCAGATTTGTTGGAAAATAATTTATAAAAAAAGTAACAAAGTACCGTTTAGTGGTGTAAAGTGTTTACGGTCACTGGCGCCTGGTTTTAGATGGCAGAGCTGGTGAATGTTTATATATATATATATATATATATATATGTGTATACGTATATTTATATACACATACATACACATATGCATATGCAAAGGTTTTTATCACTTTTATTATTTCTCTTAAATGTAGTGATTCTGCTGGTCGTTCGATTTTATTGTTTTTCTTTCTTACATCTTCTTTTTTTCTTTTTTTTTTGTTTTTTTTAAATAGCTCTCTCCGAGTTACTTGTGCATATAGTTTTCGATTTTTAGCGCTTTTTATCATACTGGTTGCTGTTTTACTTCCTCCGCCATTTGTTTTCTGCAGCAATTTATTATTACGTTTAGCTGCAGCTCATGTACTGGCTGATCTATCTATTATTTCGGTTGCAAATTTAAACTACGCTCTGCTGTTTTCTCGTTTCTTTGTGTTTTTTATTTTATTTAATATTTAAACGGCTGCAGTAGCTGCGGCTGCAGGATTATGCCAGGGTTGGTGATGATGATGATAGTGATGAGGATGCGTATGATGATGCTGAACCAAAGCCTGATGCCAGGTTGTGGACACTGTTGAAATTAATGGCGAAAAGGCACTAGCTGAGCATTGATTTGTTTTCATTGTGTTTTTTTTATTTACTTATTTTTTTTTTTTGATTTTGTTTTGTTTATTATTATTATGATTTTTTTTTGTGACAATTTTTTTTTTTATTTTGATATAATGTGTAGATCATGTTTAACATGTGAAAAGTGTAAAATTATATTAAAATGTTTTTTAAAAAATAAAAATTTAAACAAATTCATAAAAACAAAACATAAAAAAAATGATATCAGATTAAAACTTTGGGGAAAAAAAGCTATTTAAAATACATATATATATATGTATATATATATATATATTTATATAAAATATAAATAAAGTATAATTAAAAGATTAAAAAAAAAAAAAAAAATTCAAATCATTTAAAGTATTGAAGAGGTAGATGGCTTCTATGACTTTTCTAAGAAGCAGTGGTTCTCTCATTTCTAAATTTCGCTCACTTTATTTATGCTTCATCAACTTTTTCTTTTAATATTGTCGTAATTTCTACTTCAAATTAAAGAATATTCGCCCGAAAATTAATTGAATGGATAGCTCTCACAATAAGTGTGGTCATATCAAACGCATGACGCAGCTTTGAGTCCACTTTTTTTTTCGGCTCCTTCGACGAATTTTTTTTTATATTTGTTCTTATAGAATGGACTGAAAAATTCTTCTTCAAGGTGAAAATTTGTTTCCGGAAACTAGAAAAAGTACAGCTGCGTTCGGCCACATTAGCTGGCTAATGTAACGTCCGCGTAACGTTCCGAAGCTCTCGTCGCTTTACCCTTTTTCATTCCATAGGAGAATATCAGTAAGAACGCTATGAAAGCATTTAAGGAGTACTTCCAACCGCATGTGTATAACAGTTTAATGCGTTAATATAATTACTAATGATATTGATCTACTTATGGTGAATAGAGTTGTCAACAATTTTTAGGCCCTTGTAAGCCGTTTCACATATAACAATATTATATTGGGTCAAGGCCGACCTTACCAGAACACATACTTTCATGCAAAGATACACCTTCTTTGAAAGACCGCGTATTGGAGGATGCCCAAAACTTCACAGGGCGTGACAAAAATTTAGCAAATTAAATTTATTTAGTGAAGATTTTCTTATCTTTCCATTTCCATCATCGATTATAAAAATTAGACTTTCCCCCCACATAAGAGCTTGCCGTTTATGATAACCCATATATGCTAGGGTCCAAAAGACAAATGTATCCGATCCCTACGCCCTGCCGTTAATCGTGCCCTACATCACTTGTGGTACAGTGTCCATCAAGTTTGTGGGGATGTATGCAACGCCCAGATAGTTTTAATATAGATCCATCTTTCATTATACTGATCTATTCAAAATCATCTAAGCATGACCACTTTTTTGTGCTTTAAATGAAGTCAACGTTTTGCATATCTCTTTGTTTATTATGTAAGTTTTTGCGGATCTATGGAACATCCGGAAGGACTTCAGATAGACCCTTTATTTATTATAAGTTTCGTCGTTCGCCTGTCCGCGTTGTTTTCTTTTCTTCAACCTACAGATTGGAATTTTGGAGATATTTCGATAAAACTGTCAGTGCATCGACACATTTTGGCCCAATGAAAAACGCTATTGAAAATTACCAGGATCTGACCACTTTTTGCACGCCGCTGCACACAACACTTTATCAATAACTACGCAGTCGTATATGGTGTGGTATGGCATTTAACGGCGGGCCATGCCTCACTATAGTGTTTTTATTTGATGATTATAACGTTGATGAAATCTTTTGCTTGCAGAACTACGTAGGGATTTCTCAAAACCTATTTTTCCTTAAAGAAATCTGTTTTTTATCGGCTTCGCCTATCAAAGCGGAGTATATTCGATTATTTCTTAATAACAGAGTGGATTGAAAAATAAAATTCAAGAACCTCTACTTAAAAAAATTCTCTTTCAAAAATCAACTGAAAAAGTTTTTCTTTAACGTTGAAACAAAATACTGACTTGATGTTGAATTAAACACACTGCCCGGAGATGATGATAATGTGCCCATATTGGGTGTTGGTCCATAGCCATTTGAAGCGGCCGCGGCGACTGCCGTTGTAGTTGCACCGTACGAGCCCCCTGAACTGTGGGGTGTGGAAGCACTGCTACAATAGCCACCGCGTGGACTAACGCTACTCGATTGTGCCCGTTGATAATCATCTTCGGTCCATTGGCCGGTACCATCTTGTACACTCACAGCCAACTGGCCGGCGTAGGAGTTAAAACCAGTCGAGCCACCAGGCGATCTAATATACAGAAGAATGTGTTAACGGAAGGGAAAAATTTAAAAGTATTTCTTACCTTGGCATTGAATATAAAGCTTCTACTAAGTCAGCTGCTCTTTTTAGAATAATTTCTTTTTGTAATTTTTCCGGATCACCAGGATGACGTGGTATTAACTTTTGTAATCGCTGAAAACCATAATCAATGGTCGGTTCGTTAAGGGCTGCGTAAACCAAAGTAAAAATTAATGCATTATAGGATTTGCGAATGTAAGCGCGGAATATATTTATTTGAACTTACAAACGTAGACAAAGCGACCGGGTGATCCTTTGCAGAATTGTTTACTCTTATATGATAAGGTGACTTCAACTACACCGGGTATATGACGTGGCGGGGTTTGAACTCGTATAGCATGAGAAGTGATTAACTCGCTCCATACCAGCATGGTGCCAAACACCACTTGAAGGCCATCAAAGAAATTATCACCCACTATAATAACGGTGGCGCCACCTGTCGTCCACCCTTCGCTTGGTGATATGGCTTTAATGCAAGGTGTAGCCACTGGCAAAGGCGGATATAGACCTAAAATAATATAAAAAAACCGAAAGTCCCAAACAAATTAACTAAAATTACATAATTCATTATTTAAGGAGCTTAAATGGCCAGAAGGTTAGGTGGGATCGCATTTGGGATTTTGCCAATTATTTCCAATTAAATAAAATTATTTATTACTTGTTTTTTTTTTTTTTTTTTTTTAACAAAAAATGTAAATAAAATGTTTAAAGAAAAAAACAACAACAAAACAATTTTTATTAAGTAATAGAATTTTGTTTACAGACCATCATAGGTACTGTCAGGCGCTAAGGGATGTCCCGTTATGGACAGGGAACTATTGCCTGTACCTTCCGTGGTATCCAAACGTTTTGCCCTCCGGCCGTGCTTTGAATTGTTATGCACGAACATATTATCCGAAATGGCCAACAATGGACCCTCAACGCTCACTTGCGTGGATATGACAACCTGTAGTTAAATACGGAAATAATGAAACGATTAAAGGAGAACGAAAAAAAAGAAAACATACATTTAATATATACGTAGATGTGTGTGCGTATTTTGAGAGAAAAAAGAAATGCTTCTAATTGTTTTTATCTGCCGTAAAAACAAAAAAAAAAAAAAAAAAAAACAAAAAATAATTTTTTTTATTTTTTCTGTGATTTTTTATCCATATTTTTTTTTTTTTCTACTTTTTTGTGTCCGTTCTGTATGCATAAATTACCTGAAATCTGCGCATATCCCTTGGGTTGCCTGCATTTTTTAAGCAATTTTGGTTGCATTTTAAAAAGAATTTCAGGAAAAATCTGTAATAAATGAAAAGCAAGCAAGAAGTTAAAAAAAAAAAATCATAATGAATAAAATATTATTATTCAGCTTAAAGCTTTAAAACTTTTTTTTAAATTTTCTTTAAAAAACATCAGCTTGTTAGAAACTTTTTCAGGGAAATTGAAAAATTCAAAGATCGGACAAAGTCATGTCAGGATTATGTAGAGCTTATTGGAGCGAATTTAAGGCCTTTAAGATGTTTAAGGTGGTGAAGAGTGACTTAAAATATTAAAAGCGAGTTTCTTTCAGTGCTTTATGTCACTCATCTTTTTGTACGCTTGTTATTAAGAAGAGCCTTAGCCAAAGCAAGAGATTTTATTGCAAAAATCCCAAAGCATTTCAACGCGTAATTAACATGAAGGATTGTTTTAAACAAAAATATCACCTTTTATTTTCATGTTTAAAAATAGCACTTACAGTCCACAAAGTGCGTCCAAAAGATACTTTTGAACAATGAAAATTCCTTTAGAAATATCTAAAGTGTTTTCTTTATACCGCAGCGGCAATAAGCTTTACTCACGAAGTCATCTAATCAAAGATGTGCTTGGTTCATTGTTGCCGCAATAAGTTTCAACAATTACTGCATACCTTCCAACTACATATGCATTGAGTTTCATAAATAACATGAAGAGCTCCAACCAATATATTGTGAAAGGTAACAATAAAAGCCGACTCAACATCAAACAAGTAAAAAAATTATATCTTTGTACCCACTACCGACATCTTTTATACCCACCACTGTTATCCTACAATACGGCAAAAGTGAAGGAACTAAATTTTCATGTGGGTGCGGCTATTTTTTTCTATTTTCAAAACAAAAGGTTTTATCGCATAAGCGTGTGGGCCTTACAGGCAAAATTCAACTCACTTCCAAACTCTCTTGCAAATTTGCTGGCGATATTTTCATTCTCGTGTGAACGGGAGAGTGTGTATTATAAATACTACGTAGATAGACGGAGCAGACGGACATGTTTAGGTGCTGTCGAAATTTGAAACTGGCCAAGAATATATGCTTTATGGGGATTTTGAACTTGTTTCTGCGCTTTATAAACATATTGAAAAAAATTAAATTTTGATAGGGTATTATATTGAGTAGGCGTGGTTAATTTTCAATTTTTGTACAGGTGCTATAGCATCGCCTATAGTTTGCGAGTAACGAGCAAAGAACCAATTTTTTATTCCTTTTGAAGAACAAAGATGTTTATATAATGCTGCGGGCGTTTCGCTCGACCGATTTGGCCCATTTTCATTGCAAACGTGCGCGCAAAAATTACCAATTTTTCTACCAAGGAGCTTCATTTTTCGAGCCGGGAGTATATTTACAACATACATTACACAGATGGACAGAGAAACAGATTGACTGATTCCTCATCGTCCTTCGGATGGCTATAATAAGAAAAATCGATCGTCTTCGTAATTAGCATGAGTGTGTGAATGCAAGCTAAGCGAATATTTACGATATACACTTGTCGGTATACTAATGTCAATCTTGATCAATAGAAAACGCGCGAATTACATTGACCAGATAGAACTTCTATAATAAACGAGACCCCTAATCAGCTACGTCTACTTGCCAAGTGAGGAAAACGAATACGCTCCAAATGACAACGTATTGAAAAAGGAGTTCGATTCAAAACTCAAGCGGAAGTGTGTTTTATTCACGTCGACTTTCGGAACCACAAACTGGGTGACCCTGCATAAACATATACGTATATTGGCACCAAGATTTGGTGGTTTTTTTGACAAAACTTAGTAAGGGAACATTGACTGCCTATTAACAAGTAATATCGGCATCCATTCTATACTTTCCACATCCACGCTTTCTATTCTTACTATTTTTTCTTCATTTTTTGCTTATTTGACTAAGCATTCATTTTGTTCATGATTTAATGATTTGCCGGCCAAAGCGAGTTGCTACTATGGACGCAAATAGCACGTGCCCTTTCTCCGACTTTGTTTTCGATAATACATATATCGATTTCTTTTTATTTCCTTTTTGGTGCAGGAGGTGGATGACGTTTAATTTGCTTATAAGTATTATGCTCTCATTAGTTTTTCTTTTGGTTTCGTATGTCAAAAATTATTACATTATACTTGTGTAGCTTAACTGCCTCTCTCGCATTGCATAGTTGCTTAAACAAATGAAACAGATGTTTGCCTTTAGGCAATAATACAAACTGACTAATATTTCCCTGTAAGAGGGACATAAGTACGCATAGACATGTATTTATATAATTTATTAGAAGAAGGGCACTCGACATGTTTTAACGGAACACGACTGCTGCTCAGTTATTTACTTTACATATTTTTGTTGTGGCGGCGTAACTGTTGTTGTTGTTTGTTTCGTTCTGAAGCAATAAGTGCAACAAAGTCATAGAAAAGTAAAGTTTTAACGATATCAAGTGCGCACCCAATAACCCCAGGGCGACAAATTGAATTCACGCGTTTAAATGAATTTGCCAAAGGGTCCATTTAACATTTAACTACCGACTGATAAACATACAGTACACAGCAGGATATCACACTGGTTTGACAACAACAACAAAAATAGCAAGAAGCAGAATGAAAAAAAAAAGAAAAAAAGAAAAAACAACACAAACATTAATACCAGCTAAAAATTTAAATAGTAAAAGAATCCGAATCCACTCATTCAAAACGGTTATCATCCTAGTAATGATAAAACGCCCCTGTTATTAAACTGTATACTGTATGGCGCAACAGCCATATACACTGGTTATTATATGAAGTGCCAAACAAATTATTTACATATATATACGCATGAATATATGCACATATATATATATATATATATATATTATATATGGTAAATGTTATGCAGAGAGGGTTGGGTTGTGAAAAATGAAGATGAGAAACCTAATTGCAAAAATCTTCAAACTCTATAAATCAGTTTAATGATGATCAGCTTCAAAGACAAATATAAATAAAAAAAAATAAAAAATGGTAATTATGATAATAAAATAGAAAGCAAAAAAAAGAGAAGCTCTTAGGCCAGCTTTAGACAACGTTTGGATGCCCTACAGTTAAGTAAATTATGGAAAATAAAATTCGTAGCGGCGACGTAAAATATATGAAGAAAAAAAACCGTAATATAGTAAGAAGGTGGTTAAGCTAAGTATAAATGAATCATTTTTTCTTATGATAAAGCTCGACCGTCTACGAAAAATCGATTTGCGATACGTTGAAAGCGCTCTACTGGGAAGTGCTAATCCATGCATCTCACTCACCAGATTCTACTCTTTCCGACTATCGCCTCTTTGCACGATGGACGGGTTAGCCACTGGCTGAGTAGCGCTTTTCTTCTTAGGAAGATGTAATGTAGCGAAAACGCAATAAATGGGTCCGATAACTTGACGTTTGTTAGCTTTACTTTAATTCTGACTCTCTGACTTAGCTGAACTGTGGTCAGTGTCTTATATAATAAATTGTTACGCTAGCTTAAGCAAAATAGTTGTTCTAAAGTAGGTCATTACTAAAGTTACATTTAGTGCGGATTATAACTAAAGTCGGTTATCTTAACTGCGTTATAGCTAGATTTACATTATGTGGACATATGAGAAAGTGTAAATATAGCATAAATGATTAATAAGTGAGTAGAATACGATGAATCGATAATGCTACAGTAAAGAAAGTTAGTTCGCGTCAAAGAAAGCGAATTTTTCTGACAAAATAACCACAAAAATGAGAAAAACATATAACCAATGGCGGAGCATATCTTCAATAGGTGCAGTTTTATCATTCGTAGAAATTTAAGGCGTTTTTTTCGAAAAAAATCCGCTTTTCATATTTATGCACCTGACGTATGTCTGAATGTGCTTTCCACGCTCTGCTACCTATAATCTGCCCTGAGCTCTGATCTACTTGTAGCAGACAGCCCTGATTTGCTGATCAAATTAAAAAAAAAATTGAATAAGTTATCAAAGATCTGTCAGTCCATCCATCCATACTCCCGTCTGTCCATTCGCCTATCCATCCGTCTGACCGACCCTCGATCCATCCCTCTCTCCATTTCACATCGATGTCAAGTTCACGATAAACAAAAAACAAAACTTTGAAGCGTACATTGCCCAAAGATTTGCCAATTTGCAGTTTGGATTACCTTGCTTAACTTGTAATTGTTCGAAATTGGCTGCATGTCGTAGGCCAATCGAGATTATCCTTGATCTCTTCGCTCAGGCAGTTGCTACTATTTCCTAATAATTTGCTTTGCGTTTCTTCCCTCCAAATACCAGTAAAAAATTGTGCGCATTAAAAGTAATATCTCGTTACGTTGACTAAATTTGTGTCAAAAAACTGAAAAAATTCACTCATATGTAAATTCTTACATACCTTATGAAAGTACAAGATTTAATGTGAATAGAAGATGTTTTCCTAAATATTTTGAAAACAAAACGAAGTTATGGCAGTTGCCGCAAAATAAGCCCCTCTTTCCTTGCTGATCGTATCGCCACACGCCCCGATTTCGCACTTAGAATAATACAGTAAAAGTGGTCTAAATACATGACTCAACATCTAGTGAACATCGTAGGATTTTTAAAAAAAAATTGCTTATAAGAAAATGGGATCGATTTGAATAAAAAGAGGAGCTGGCAGATAAGCTTAACTTTTTATCTGAATTTTTGTGAATACTAAGCGAAAGTACATGCTTACAAACAAATGAATGGATACGTAACCCTGAACCCTAATTAATTCGAGTTTCGTTTTGGTTTACTTTTGAATAAAGCGATTTGCAAGCAGAATCGCGGTCAGATAACTTCAAATCTGGTATTCTCTCTGGTATTCGGAGTTAGAACAGAAGAAATGACAAAACTAATACGCTACCTTTAAGAAGTAAAGCATGAAAAAAGAAAATTGTCATGTAGTGACAATTAGCCGTAATCGTAACATCTCGATGACTTTAACAGTTATAAGCATAAGCATATGCGCACATGTATATGTGTGTGCATGTGTTTGTAAACATCAGTGTGTTTGCTATTAATTTGTAATTTTTGAAAGCCTTGAAAAATACCAGATGGGATTTCAATGTTCGTCATCATTGGACAGCGGAATGCCTGCTAATCGCTCGTAGAACACAACCATAGAACATTACAAGGTGTTCACAACAGTATTTTTTAAAAAATGTAAAACTCTTTTTAGTCTTTTCAGTTGTGCCAGAGAGTCCATGAAATAGCCGATCTGTGCGTGTGCATGCGAAAAACTTGAAAAAACTCGATATTCGACTTCTGGCGCATTTTGGATTTCAAAGTAGTATATAAGAAATGCCAAGTCTTTCGCTAACTGTGGACCCGTTGATATCATTCGCACGTCAAATCGAGCCGTCGGATAATTTCGTTTCAAAAGTTCAAACAAATGGCGAATCATTGATCCCAAAAATGCCTCCCTGATGCGAAGTGGCGTAAGGCAAGTCGTTCTTGTTAAAACAAATGACTTGCATTTTTTAAACTACAGTCCAGTAGGGCTCTTTATTTAAACGAAACGCAATTCTTTCACATTTCGCTTGCTGGAAAGAGGAGAGCAGTGGCCCGAGCATTTTTTCCCACGTTTTTGGTTCTACTACGGTAATCAAAAGAAATATTCGCATTAATCTTAATTTCTCGCGAAATAATGTCCGTTGCAATCCTTCGGAGGCTTCGTAGCCCGCATTGTATCAATCACCTATAACGCATTGTTAAATTCCTGTGATTATGATATATGATCGGTGCAGGGAATGAATGACTTCAATCTTGCCACCAAATATCGTGCACAACTTTGTAGCGGATATTTTGGGAATGGTGCCCTATTGCATGCATGCAGGAACGTTGGGGCCCAAGATGTAAAATAAGTGTAAGAAGTGCGTAGGCAAGGAGGGGGGAAGGACGGAGAAAAGAGAAAGTAGTATATATGCTCGACTTGGGCGGGAAAGGCCGCAGTAGGTGGGTTGGAGTTTTCGCAGTGGCTATTGGGCTAATGTTTTGGCCTTGAGACTTCATTCTAGGAAAAGTTTTACGATCAAATTCATAATTTCAAAAGATAGACTTGATTAAATCGATTTGGTGCTAATCAAGAGTCTATAAGTACGAACAATATATGTGTACATGTAAATATAAAAACTAGAATTACTTGGCAAGGTTAAGATGCATGATAATAATAAACTACCATATGTATCCTGTCTGGCGATATTTCTACGCACTTCACTACATAGCAAAGGATTGCAGCTTTTGGGGATGGACTTATTTTTGCCACAAGCAGTAGCATACATGACATATTGTTTTACAAACGCTACGGATTGATAAGCAGCATGATATACTGACTTGATTCATCTCTTTAAGTCTATTTAATTCTCGCTTCTTGTTACAATATGTGAGATGAGAAATGGAAATGGAAAACCAGAAGTCGGTGTATATTTCTTACACTAATACTGAATTTAAAATAATAAAAAATAAGTGCCATCGCGCAGAATAGCAAAGAAAAATGGTAATCTGGAACTAAAAGCTGAATGTGAGAATGAATCTTAGATAAGCTCTAATAGGCATAGCAGGTCTTATATATATATATATATATATAATAATAATAATAATAATATAATAATAATAATTTTCTTCTGTCTCTCTGGCCTTCTATTAAATTGTTGTTTATGTTGTTTATGGCAAAACCACGCTAAAACAATAAACCTTGATCAAGCTAAGCTCCAAAATTACTTAAAATGAATTAGGAGTGGGCCCTTAGTTTCTCAGATATTATATTTATGTAATATGTGTGTAATAGTGTGTAGCATAGCTTTCAGTTGTGGTAGTACAATCACCCCCAAAATGATGCCAAATCGTAGAAAACCACAGGTTGGAATAAATTGGCAGCACTTTTGCCGAGTTCTCCGTAGAACTTGAATAGAAAAAGATCGCTAAAGACTGATTTTGAAATATAATAAATATAAGAGACTATACAATTTTGGTAAAAGTTCCTATCAACCAAAAGTTAAGCTGCAGTTATCCTGGGGTCCTAAACGAAGTTATTTTTATATAATATTTATTTATTTTGATTATAGAAGTAGTGTTCTTCACTTGGGTTTATTTCTCTTCTGAGGCATTTGTTTAGGTGCACTTTTCTCTTCTTGGGTGAACAGCTTCTACAACGCAAAGATATGTTAAGTAGGTACGGATATAGACAACAGCCAGAAGGGCTGCAGATAACCGATCGAATCGATTTGAAACGATCTAAGCTTGTCCGCCTGTCTATTTGTCTAATTTTTTTGTGTTCAACCTAAGAGCCGCCATTTTTGACTGGCATTTTTTGGCTCAAGCATGAAAACGATTCGGATCGGACCACTTTTTCGACCACTTCGCATATAACGCCTTATTTCGAAAAGTCACAATTTGAGCACGTGAAGGGGGTATAAGAAATTTAACTATGGGTCCGTTATATGTTTCTACTGTTGGCATGTTTGTGTTTATGTATGCAGCGAAAACTTTCGCGTCACTCACAATAATTTCACTCCCGATAATTTATCCAGAATTGTTTTAGGTAAGCTATGCAGAATTGCTCTGCATAAGACATCTGCAATGACGTTATGCGATACATGTGAGGCGATATAGACTGTGTATCGTACGTATAGATCTCCGCCATGTTTACCTTGTCACCAAATAACTCCTGTGAACTAAATGTGGACAGTAAAAGAATCGATGCACTCCGAATGCAACATAGTTGCTCTTGTATGTACGCATTTAAAGCGATAGGTATTTCGGATTGGCTCCAAGGAAAACTTGAGTTCCGTTCTCGTCTGACTAATTTTTTTCTTTTTTTTCTTTTTTAATAATAGAAAACATTTTTTATTCCATTTTTTATTTCTTGTCACAAATAACACTTTACATGAGATTTTTATTTCGATTATTGATTAAAATGAATTTGACTTACATGTGTGTGCCTGTGTATGCATACTTGTGTAAGCATAAATATATAACACATTGCCTGACTAATTAACGAAACTTGAGCGCAGCGTATACATATATGAGCTCACCACAATGCCTACGCATTTACGATATTCAGATGATATAAAAACATACAAAAACGAGCATCCCTTGAGATTATTATTAAAAATAAAAAAAATAAAAATCTTCTTTTTTTAAATTAAAGGTTTGAACAGTTGTGTAAATATCTGTTCATATTTTGCTGGTTTCTGTCTGTTCTAACGAAAAAAAAAAAAAAATCTATAAATCTACTTTGTATATACATTAGATGCACTTAGATATATGTATGTGTTCGCGTAGTTGATTTCAGAGTATTTCTTAGGTATCGAGTTACAAGTGAACTTACAATTGCTCGAGATAAGGTACCGCGTGAATGTAATTTGAATACCACAGTAACTGGAAAACCAATTGTATTTATATTGTTATCCTGCATCTACATATCCATACATTCACTTATCCGTCCATATCCTTAGATGTGTTGATGATAGTCTTCATTACCTATAAATGTATTCCTTTACTATCGTTATCCGTGCTCAGCTACATCTGTACGCATTCATTTAAATGCGATTGCTTTGTAAGCGTTATCTCCTCCTCATCGTCTGCCTTTCCTATCTATTACATGAATAATTTACATTTTGTTGGTAATAAATTTTCTAAAATTTGTTCTCATTTCTGTTTATAACGTTTCCTCGAAAAGATTTTTTGTTTTTCCTCTTTCAGACCCTCAAGCCGCTGAATGATTTCTCTTAATTTTTTCGTTGCATACATGCATACGTTATGAAAAGTAATTGCTTTGCCTTGCTTTAGTACATTTTTTTCTCGGATAATTTTAGCTCATGTTGCACTTGGAGCTATTAACTTGTCATTAAAATCTTTTTAGTTTCGAACAAGTGTCAAATTATTATGAATAATTTTATGTACGTTTTAAATTTCTATACATTAAGTGTTATGTCACAATTACGACCATGCAGAGACGTCATCGAAGAATAGAAATAAACTAGTCTCACGTCTATGACAGAATGTAGAAAAAAAAAAAAAAAAAACAATTTAAAGGGAGGCATGCACATATCATGCATATATTTGTCCATATGTGCACTTTACTCAACCATTTTCATCGATCATTTTTTATCATTTTATGGGCAAAAAAACTGAAGCAAGTGATTTTCACGGGCCAGTTTTACACCATAAGAGCAATCTGCAGAGAGGGAAAAAGAATTTCGTCGGACAGAACAAGGTCTGAACTATATTCGGGATGTATTAAAATGCCCATCTTCAAAGCATTGTCTTTGCTGAAAGTTGAAGTGGCCTTTCCTATTAACCAGTTCCGGTCGGTTTTCCCCCATTGCACCGTTTATTTTTAGAAAAATCATTTGCCTTTGTAACCTAAAGGAGTTGACGATACACAATTGCATTCCGCTCTCACCAAACAAACAATCAATGATATTGCATGCCGTCAAGCTGATTTTGCTACCGGCTTTGTGCAATTGCATCCATTATCCGCTACCCGTGATCCAATTTCCATGGTCTATTATTAATCTGGTTGAAAATTTTTGATTTTTGCTCTCTGCCTATTTTTGGGTCGCGTCTACTGCAAATGATTCAAAATTGTATTTTAACTAATGTGTGGTTCATTTTAGGCAGCAACGTTTTAAGACAATATGAACGACTACTCGAACGCTCGGAACGCGGCGCGGTTTTTCGCTTCTAAATGTCCAGAGTAGAAATAAGTGAACCATTTGCGTTATGGTGCTTTTGATAACACATTTTCGTGATGAACGACACAAATTTTTTTTGCAAGATTGGAAATCGAACTTTCCGGAATTTGTAGCCCATTTCGAAAGAGCAATTACTTTACTTCGCATTAGCAAACTATTTGCGAACTGCCACGTTTCGCACGCTCGACACTTTCCATTTGAAGTCTTCCTGCATCTCGCTCTGTCCCTACATTCATTGGGGATTTGTGGGCATATCCATAAGGTAAAGTTAGTGAGTCCTAGTATCTAGCGAAAGATCTCAAGCTAACTAGGGGGGAGTTTTGATTATCCAGCACTTAAGTGAAATATGAAATGATCAACAATGGATGATAGTTAAGGGAAATAATGGAGATAGTTGGTTAGCATGAGTGTTACTAATTAGATCCACTAAATGCTGAGCGAGTTATAATTTGATCTCGATACTTATTAGACTACCGAGTATGGGAAATTCATTGCTATTTTGCGTTATAAACAAACAAGTCCTTCTAGAAATCCTTTTGAAAATGTTTAATTTTAATAGAAGTGCCCAATTTCAGATCGTAGTGGATTCTATATAACAATAATAATGAAAATATATATATATATCCTTCTGTAGAGACAGACATATTATGTACCAATGTGACCAAAAATTGTTAAGACTAAGCTTTGTGCAACTATAGGTAACTGAACGTCTTTCGTGGGCCAGTCTGTTAATAAGAAATATTATTGGAGTGTTGTGCTCCCTTTGCCTAAACCTATTCGCCTGAATTATTGTCAGATAAGTCTGGCTTTTTGCGTGACGACAATGCGCTTTATCATATTGAGCTTGTCTTTCTCGACTTTTCCATCATACACTCAGCTCATATCATTCCTTATGGCTTATAGCTCCTGATTCAGCTAAGCTAGCTCTGTCTAATTTCTGATTATGTCCGAAATTTATGAACATCTTCTTCGCTATTAGGTATTACTATTACTACCTAATTGGTGATGTTGATATGAAATTTGACCCGTGATCTTGGTCGCCAATATAACAAAAAGGAATTATTGGTTTGAAAAACTCGCGCAATTAGATGGAACGGTCTTATTACATACTTTAGATCAAAGTATTGTAATTCCTACATGTATTCATTGGCCATCAACATTCAAGATTCTGCATCAATTTCGATCTGCCTATCGATCGTCTACTGTTGACCATTTCACATATACAAATTATTCATAGATGGCCACGGATATGGTCGGGATTCAGCAACAACTCTTCCCATAACAAGTGAAACCGCGCTAGTTACAAGCCATAGCAAATATTGATCTGGAATTTGATATCAATGTTCCAAGAAGCTATTGTAGATTCCTGTCGTAATTATTATGGGTCCGTTACTCTATTACTCTCAAGTCATACGGCGAGCGTAACTTGTTGATAAGTGAGTATAGAGCGCATTAAATGTTCAGATTGCCATTGTACGAAGCGAATTACTGCAACATGTAGTTAAACAAGTTTTGCTAAATGTGTGGTCCCTGTACGATATTTCATGTAAGAAAATTGCGGAATTTAACCGAACCCTGTACGCAAAGCGGTCAAAGCTTGTAACCGCAAAGCGGTCGTAGAAGTAATGGAAGGTATGCCTTCATAAAGACGCCTTTTATGCTGGTGCTGGAATGCTATCGTGTCGTGTTAACTCAGGAAATTAACGCACCTGCACTTTTCAGTGTTTTTGACGTAAAAAGTGCTACTGCATGGCTGATTTCAAAGACGATTAGTTTTGTCCTTTACTATGCAAACGTGATAACAAACGTGATCGGACATCATGGATGCTCTTTGCGCAGCAAAAGAACACAATTTTCGGAGAAGGAGCATTCAGTCTTCACTTGGAAGTCTTAACTTAAGTAATTAATTAAGAGTACTACAGGTTGTAGCTAACATAGCCCCGAACAAAAGCAGGGAAAGCTGAGTAGTCACAGTGCGAGGAATGCGGTCCGCTTGGAAGATAAGACAAAGTACTTCTTCGATGAGTAAATTGCTTGTAATTCTCATTAACAACTCTTTACGCTTTTTATGCAGACTAGAATTAATCTTTGGAGAGAAGGTAAAAAACAAATACAAATCTTTTCCCCGTTTTTCCCTTTTTTTATTATAAATTTCACATAAACTCCTTATTTAAATCTTTAAGAATTATTTCATGAATAAAACTTTATGTGCATGTTTGTATATATACGCATGTTTTTTTTTTTTATATATTTGTTTGTGTAGGACAATACATGTATGCGGCTCGTAGTAATACAAATCTATATGTGTTTATATTTAACATCAATATTTTTGGGGTATTTTTCTTGGTCCCAACAGCATGCGTTTGAGTCCCAAAGCAACCACCAAACAAAGAAAAAAGGGAAAAGTGTAACTTCACCGAGACTTTTTAACAAATAAACAAAAAAACACCCTTCCCTTCAAAAGTATAACAAAACAAATACTAAGGTCTAATAGACATACACAGATGTGTGGGTTATAATCGAGTCGATGAGGTAGGTAAGCGTGTATAGCTTTATTGCGTTATCTAGACTGGACTTTGGGAATAGAATGGACAAAAGCTAAGGTTTAGATCGAGGAAAATGATACGTTAAAGGGGGCAGCATTACAGAGCGGCGCAGCGAGAAAAGCTTGAGAACTATTACTAAATAGAAATAAGAAGAGAAACAAAGAAAGCTGTCTCTGTAGGAAGGCAGTCACGTTTACTTTGCACGAAAACAGAAAAAGGAATAATATTAAAATTACTTTAGTTGTTTACAATGCCTATAAAAAAGTGTTATAATAATTTTAATTATTTGTTTATGTTTGATTACGCACTTATCCCTGCCCGTCGTGAATATTTATGAGTAGAACTTTTCGAGTGAAATTTTGTCTTTTTTCTCCGCACAAAATGCACTCAAGAGTATATTCAGCCGGCGAGCAACAGGACGCTTAAAATGCTAAACTTGTTAAAGAAATAATTTCGATAAAAAGAAAGACAACAACAAACAACTCTTACTTTCTTTACCTTGGAAAGAGCTTACAGATGTGTCCTTTAATGTTTGAGTAGAAACGCTCTCACTTGGATGCTTATGTACAGAAATTCTTTAAAAAAGTGAAAGTTGTTCAGGAAGCTTTTTTTTTTTTTAAACGTCATCAGATCGATTTTCCTCGAGGCAATAAACTCTCAACAAGTTTTGTTAAGAGACCTTTAAAAACATGTTTTTGCCGCGTGTTGTTGCTTTTTCTTGTCTTTGTTTGTAAATATCTATGTGCCGGTGTTGTTTATCCAGTGCCCGTCGCTGAAGGGTTTTTACACGATACAAAAATCCCTAAGAAACTCTCGCGACAAGTGTTTTACAAGCGTAACAAAAATATAAAGAAACCCCATAAAATATGTTAAAAGTCGTAGAAAGTGCCGTAGAAAGCTTTAAAACAAAATGGTGGTGTGACAATGGCAACAATAATGGCGTAATAAAGCAGAAAAAGAAGGGAGTCGATGATATGACTTTTAACTATTGTACGTATGTCTATCACGAGAATGGCGTCGTTGAGTTTTCACATATTCGCCGTCAGACAGTACTGTGTATTGATCTAATGATTACTTTTACTATATTATATAATAAGTACCTTATGTCCAGTTAGGCTGTTGAAGTGGACCACTTAATAATGTGACTTAGCTCAGGCCTATTGTAAAACCGAGTTTTTAATTCGTAAGATGGAGTGCGAGAATTTAACTTGAATGCTTGCTTAAAAAAATTATCTGATGTGTAGCTTAGGGATTTAGGACCGTCAAATAAAGCTATTCCTTAAATATTAAGTCTTTAAACGCTACACGCACAGTTGTAGCACAGGGTACATTAAGTTAGTGCGGACGTATGTAACATGCAGAAGGGCTTAAGATAGACCCATCTTTTATTAGACCGATCGATTCTGAATAGCATTTTTTTTTCATCTAACGACTTTCCAGAATAGGGCGAAAAAATTGAACCGAACCGAACCATTTTGATAAAGGTTCGTGCTTGGACCAAAGCACGTCTGTGTATCAAATTTCATCAAAATATCTCAAATATTGGGGCCTGCATCTTGAACACAAAAATACATGCATAGACATCAGACGGATAGGCGAAGAGATGAAGGGACAGACGGACAAAAAGGGAGTAGTCTTATCATTTTAGACACTAATAAATGTAAGCGCTATCGCAAAAAGCAAGCTTTTAAAATTGTCGTTTTGCTTGAAAAGATTGTGCACTTTTGTGTATTATTATCAGAAAGAGTGAATAAGGGTATTAGGGGAACTGGTATACGGCATTGCCCGACTATTATATTCTCTCTCTTATTTTTTTCACTTTTATGTGCAAATAGCGCGGTAAAAAAGCTGGTGACTGCATGGCTTGGATTCATTTAGGTTTTTGGTAATCGAGTAGTCGACAGACCAATGTGCGGGAACCCTAATTCTTCTGACAGAGTGAGCTAAAATAAATGCTACCGCTGCTGACGTACCTGATCTAGGAAGGTGTCAGTCCTCTCCCTACATATCAATCGGATTATTTTGGTGTGATAGAAAGCCTCTTCCTAGGACCATATGTTTTTGAACGCATTGAACGAGTCTTTGGAGTACGTTGGAATAAGTAGTTCGGGTGGCCCGTGATTGTCTGCTCAAGGATGAGGGCACACTTACGGGCGAGCTCGTACACTGTAGTGTCTCCGATATCAAGATTGTACGTCATTATAAAGTTGGCAAGACGATCGAAGACGTGTTTTAAGGGAGTGGCTACGTCAGCCAATCAGTTTGAATAATCTTCACTACCAGACAACATAATCTTCACGACTGATCGTTAAGAATGTGGTGCCACATCTTGGAACCAAAATCGGTCGCCGTTTGGGGCATAGTCTCTTAGCATTTAGAAGGGGATTTCAAAAAATCCATTCAATCATGCAGTTAGTTAATACCTTCCTGCCTTTCAGAATAACAGGAACAAAATTCTCATTCATGGCAAATTCAAATTACAAGACAAAAAGGCAGAGATATCTGCATCTGAACCAAAATACAAGTGCTAGCGCTTGATTCAGTTTTTTCAGATATAGTGAAGCCCATAGGCATTTTGGTCACAAGGTCAATCCATCATTTCTATCTTTCTGAGAAAAGTAAGATGAACAGATAGACAGAAAAGCTTGATCGATTCAGAAAATGTTGCCCAGTCCGTTGAAAATTTTTTGCAAGAATGAGTAACTGATTAATGACATATTTTGTAAGTTTCACTTTCAATAAATTCCGGTAATTTACTCTCCCTTTCTTCATCTTACGTAGTAACGTAATATCAATACTTCTTGTGTTACGTCAAATCTGTAGAAAACTTGTTCGAAAGATGAGAAAAGGCAAGGTTTCAAAGCTTTTGATAGAAGTTGAATATAATCTCCTTTCTGGTTTTCTCCCTTTTGTACACATTTTTTAACCGCTGTCTATGTATTAAGCTTGCTACGTGAGGCACATTCCTACAGTGTTCTCGAAGGATCAAATCTTTCAGAAGAACTTAAATTTTCTTACTTCTTGTTGTTAACTTTTCAAATATTTTACTAAAACTTTGAAAAAATTTCAAAAGACGCCTTCAACCCTCTTCCGATAAATTTTCCTTGAAGCCACTGCACAAAAATAAACGAAATCATGTAAACGTAACTTTGTACTAATTGTGTTTATATTTATTTGCAAGTCGTGTACGAAAAAGTGATTTCATGCAGACATTGTTAAATGATGGCCTCCGCATAAAATTTAAATTAATTTCTTTTTTATTTTGCGTAAAGTGATATGAAACTTGAATATCTTTTATTTTTTACATTGTTCTCTTCATTTAAATTCGTTGACCTTTTCTTTTTCACTAAAGGTCAATTTACCATCAAAACGAAATTAATCTTCTGAAGTTTTAAAACACGTTCTCTTCGGATTAACAAACTTATTTAACACCTCATTGGCTTTGAGAGATGCAAATAAGGAAAAGTTCGAAAAATGTTAAAGTTTCAGAGATGAGTTCGGAACATATTGAATCTTTCTTTAAAAGGCTAAAGAATATTTGCGGCTATAATTCGAACAATTTAAAGTTTAGTGGCAGTGAGTGGTATTGGATAATATGCAAGAAAATTTATAGCCCGCCATTAGAATGAAGCTATGTAAAGTAAATAAGATTGTGAGTGTACTTCAAAACACATATCACAATTTTACATATTTTGTGTTTATGGGCAATCTTTGCTCCATATCTGCCATCGAAGGGAGTGGGGAATGTAGCGGTTAGAGTTAATGCACATATGTCCTTGAGAAACAAAAGAGCACCAATAAGCGTAGTAATATCTCTGCATCCACCCGTACGTCCGTCCATACATCGCAAACTGAAAAGCAGACAATTTGCTTGAAAGCATTTACTTATACGTAAGCACGCATAAGCTGAAGAATTGCTCGTGCAATTTTAAAACACTTTCATTAATGTAGGCCGCGATCGAACTACAAATTTTTATAACTTCTTTTAAGCACAGAATCGTCAGGATTCGTATTTATAAGAGGATGTTTTTGGTTAAAAAGTTACGTTTCGGATTAAATGTGGAACTCTTCTAGAGCCGCACCAATGAAAATAGAAAGGCAAAGTAAATATACTCTAGAACTTTTCATAATCTGGACTTAATGGTCCCTTTTTCTTCTCCTTTCTTTTCTTCCCTGTTTTCTTATGTGATCTAATTTAATCCAATATATTTTTGATTTATATAATCTGATCTTCTCTCTAGTATTTCCTCTCCTCTGCGTTGCTTCTCGTGCCTACTCTTTTCGTTTCATTTCTGACCATCCCCCAGTTTATCTGATCTTATCTTAACCTTTTTTAACCTTTTCCTTGTGTTCTTTCGTTGGCTAATTTTATTCTTATTTTATCTTTTTTTTTTTTTTTTATAGCATACACTACTACCTGTGCGGACATTTCCAACATTCAGAAGTACCTCAATTCGGAATCACTTTCTGCATCGTTCTAAGCTGTCTCTCCATCCGTCCGTCTTGTATTCTTTTGATAATGGCTCGTATCGAACCGCGTTTTCAACGCCTTGTTTTGAAATCTCTTTACTAATAGAGAGAGATTTAAGCGAAATGTTGTAGGGCATCTAATAGCGGACTGTGTCCCGCTATAGTGATTTTACTTGCTTTTCCTTTATTTGCTTTGGCTTTCGGTTAATTTCCTTCTTTTTTTTTTCTTCTTCCTTTCCTTTCTTTGTTTTTCCTTTCTTTAATTATCTTTTTTAGCTTTCCTATCATTTCCTCTCTTCTATGTTTCCATTCTTTGTTTTTTCTTTTCACTTGTTCGCCGCTTAACTTCTTTTTCGCAGGGCTCTTTTTTTAATTAATTATAGTAAATTTTGTAAATTGCGGACACTTATCCGTCCTCTGTATTATAGTTGCGATCTTCCCTGGCGTAAAAGAAATCCGTACAATTTGTAGATTTTCCTCCATTACCGCTTTTTCGTTGAATTGCGTTGTAAAATTTTCTTGATTATCTTTTAATCAGAGAATAAGAGAATTTCTCAGCTCTGAGCTGTTGCCTCCCTAGAGAGAAATGGTTGTGGCATAAAATGAGAGCATCTACAAATGACTTTTACAATTTTTCCATATAATCGTTTTAAGTCTTCAAATCCTTGTGGATGGGAGTTGCAATGCCTATGCAAGGTGGATTTAAGTGTTAGCCAACGATTTACTGTCCATTTACGAAAACTCAATTAATTAAAAGAAAAATTTCTAAATTCTTTGATAACAAACTTGGTAGGCGAGAGAATGCTAACCAAGTAAGTTGAAGTATAAGTCTTTGGTTTCAGTGCAAAGCAGCCAAAATCGTTAATGATGTTTTACATTGATGCGATGCCAGTACGCATTGCGATGTGATTCATTATTTATTATATGTGAGAACAACAATTAAATCTGTTGTCTTTTCTTGTTTACTGCATATAATGTACATGTGTACGCGTACGAGTGTACATACAGACAATATGTTGTATATTTTTTGTGAAAATGTTTTTGGAATGTCTTGCTGAGACAATCTAGCAAATTAAGCAACTTGGGTGGTCCGTACGTCTGCTGTAAAACCTAAACGGGCAGATTGCACTTGGGATGCCAACCGCAAATGGTCACAAGCACTTGAAGTGTGCCGAGCTGAACGTTCAACGAAATACCCTGAGTAGACAACGTAAATGTGCACAAAACATCTCGTATATACATAAGAAATTGATATCAAAAAGCTTTGGCGGCGGCAGGTTATATAGAAAACTTAAAAGCCCCCAACCAGCTAACCCATCCAACAGCCAGTCCATCAGCCGGTATTTGATCAAGGATTTCTAAAAGGTTAAGCGAAAAAACAAAAATAAAAAATAAATAAATAAAAAAAAAAAAAAAAGTAAAAAAGAACGAAACAAAACACTTCTCTCTTCTGTGTTTGTATTGCGTGACAAAGAACATGATCCGTCAACGAGCAAAGGTAGCAGCCGGTAGTAACAGCGAGCGTTTAACTTTAAGTAAAATAAAAACTTAAAGCAAGCTAAACTAAACCATCCATCCGACAACAAACCAATCATTCATACCATTTTCCGATAATTGCATTTTTTCCATACAATTCATAATGATTTCATTACTCAACGTGATGTTATTAAACAATGTACGCCGGCTTAGTTAAAGTCAGAGAATACGCATACGCATACACATACGCAAGTGTGTGCTAAGCATGTGTTCATGTGTAGTTATCGCGGTTACTAACAGCGAATACAAAGCAGTTTCGACTCTTGTCCAGGCCGACAGGCCATGCCATGCCATGCCATGCATATGGCGGCAGGTAATTGTAATTATGCCTTAACTGGCATATTAATTAAATGTTCTCGCGCGATAACATTCTCTCTCGTTTTAAATTCTCTTTATTCAATATTTCAGTCTCTTTATATATACATACATATATAAATCATTATTTCGTTTCCCTCTTTCCCTCTTTCCCTCTTTCTCTCTCATTCATCTCATTCATCTCTTTATTCCCATTTTTGTTAATTGTTGGTTGATAATTTTACGCTCAAATCACAAACTTTGTGCAAATTTGGTAACATCATCATCTTGTTAAACCGCAACCAAATAATATCGCTACGAGGCTTAAACTTGTTAATGATCCTCCGTTGAAATGTGTTGTCGATGGTGAGCAAACAATAAAAAAAAAAAAAAACAAGAAAAAGAAATATCAGCAACAACAACAACAAAAATAGAACAACAAACATTCTTATGGTGGATTTATAGGATGTCGGAATGTGTCACAAGAACTGAGTAGTCTGACATCGGAATGTCTCACGTCCCCAGCAACATGCAATATTTACGATTATTAATTCTTGTACTGCTAACCAATCATTATAAGGATTTCGATATTGATGTGTACATATGTATGTATGTATGTAAGCATTTTTAGTACAACCAACCTGCTGCCACCAAAAGTATTTGATTTGATTTGTTTTCTTTTTGTCTTTCTCTTTTTTTGTTCGTTCGCTCTAACAAGTCCTAAATTTAGTTGCCTTCACGAAAATGGTTAATCCGCAGCGGCATTGCTTGTGATTTTGTGGCTTTTTGCCATTATTTCTGGATTTTTACACTACTCATAAACTTGGCTAAGCTAGTGTTGGTACGTTGGTACGCTGGTGCGCGTACAATGCATGCATATAAAAATGCATTCAAGCAGAAAATCTGGTAACAACCATGTTTGTCATGTTGATCGTCATCATGATTTTTACTCAAACTTGATCGCTAGCTACTGACTGACGTTTGTCGGCATAGCCAGTAATCATCAATCAAAGAGTCATAAGCTCCTGTTCAACTCTCTCTCTCTCTTTCTTTTTTTTTAGTTTAACTACCTCCGTTTCTCCCTTAAGTTCTCGTTTTGTTTACTTTAAATACGCGAGGAAGCCTACAGGTAGAAATTGGTTTACATTACTGGGAGGTTTTCGTAGATGCACACATTCATCCACTACTATTTATTGGTAATGTGCGGGGTCGGGGAAATGCTGATGTTCATTAAAAGTGCCGTTATTCAAGGCCTCCACTCCGTTTTCTCTATTATAATCTCCATAAGTCTGTTTTTATCCACTGGAAATTCTATGCGTTTCCAGGCAGACGCAGTCGTTTCCTTGTAATGCGGCATTTGGTGCACTTGGACTCAAGCTATGCTTTTATATGCCTGGAAATCCGCCTGAGTGGCCGAGTAGGCAAGAGTCTCGACTTTAGCCTTAGCATTTATCCTCTGGTTCAATTTATAATAATAATAATAATAATAATAATATATTTCTAGAAGCTAGTGAGCAATTTCCTAAGAAATTTTAATAATTCATAAGATTGGTAGAAGGAGAAACTCAGCAGTTATTACTAAATATGTCAATGTCAGATTCCTTGATATTTTCAATAAGTAATTATTTCATTTCAATTTACTTACGAGACGACCATATCTAGCAAAATGTAGTTAGTTGAATGCATTTTGGATATATTAGCCCAAAAGACGATTTATTGCATCGACGTGAATTAAGGCTCGGAGCTGGTGAGAGATAATCAAGTTTATCAATTGACTGCGAACATCGTTATAATGGGCTCAGTGTACACAAAAGCCTTTTAGGACAATTGCAGTCCGAAATTGAATGTGCCCCAATGCTTTAGAGTTCAGAGAGGGCGAAAGATAGTCAAGCTTATCTATTGATTTTAATTGGCGTGAAAAGTGTTTACGAGAGCTTAATAGACCAGCTTTTTAGCCCTAGAGTTGCTTCACTGCCACGCAAAGGTTTAGCCCCGGTTCCGTTGCAATGTCAACAGTATTTATGGGAATTTAGTAGACCAATTTAATCAGTAGCCTTTGTAGTTGTTTGCGTAATATGAAGCTTCTTAACTGATTTTGAATGACGTGATAATCTTAATAGACCTCACGATAACTTAACAGAACAATTTCGATCCTCCAGTCAATCATTGTAAAGTGAATATGGTGTTTATAGCAGCTCTCTGCGTTGTTTATAATAGAGCTAAGAAGAAGTTACGTGAATACGTAAGAATTCATGCAACGTTTGAATAAGATTTAAGATTACTGTTATTGAAGATGTCTAGATTGCCTTTGATGATCATTACAATTGCGATGTACTTGAAAAAGACATTCCTGCAGTGATCGAAAACAAAAGGTATCAAGCAAATCGCTTTTGCTTTTAAGATTAGAAAAATTAAATCTTCGGCTACTACGACATTTTAGTAGAGAACTCGATCATATAGCTTCGAAACTCCCTGAATACAGATCGAACACCTCCATCGTATTTTTGCTTATCAATATCACATTATACCCACTAAGCAAAGGGCGTGATTAGCATGTTTTACTTGAACAACACTTTCTATAAGCTACTGTAGCAAAGGTTTCTTGTAACTAGGGCACGTTGACGACGGTATTCTAAAAAGCACTTTAAACCGAACTGGGAAGTAAATCGTAATTTATTGACAACCAACTTGATCTTTTGCATCTTTTTTTTTTTTTAATATCTTTCCTGTTAAGTTGCAGAGGTCACTTTACGATACGTGTACTGTTATCGGTACATGACTCAAATGCTCTTTTAAACGTTCGATTACTTATATGTATATATATATATACATATATAAATATAAAATTGTGAAATAAAAATTAACTGTGATTCTAATGCTTTAATTTAGAAAATTGACCTCGGAGTATAAGCTCATCTTGTCATCTACTGAAAGCAACTTTTGTGGCGGGCAAGATGGTAATTTTGGCAAAACGCGTTACGTACACAATGCGTACTTTCTTTTTTAATCGAAGACACGAACGGTTTGCTTGTTATTATTAGGTATCTTCACCGATCTCTAACTGCGATGTGATGAATAACTTTACGGATTATAAGATTTCTATTCATTTATTTATTTTCCATTTTTCATCATAAGAAAATGCCGCCCGTTTAGCATTAACAAAATCACAACAATATTATATGTTACACTAGATTCCTTAAGGAGTTTTGTGAAAAGAAAAGATTCGTGTATTATTGTTCCGTTTTTTTCTTTTTTTTTTTGCTTATGTTGGTTATTGATGTTGTTGCTGTTGCTGTTGTGGTCGTATAAAAAATTCATGCTTGCATAATGTAATTCATAGATATTTTGTAGTAGATCAAAATGCCGCCATCCACGGTTGAAAGGGTTTATCTCGTTATAATCGCATTCGTTTTCCTTCAACGATAGAGAGAATAGCACGCGTTACACATAGAGCGTCTGCGCTCTCGTATAATATATACAAACATGTAATTTATCCAGTGTTTTAGCGATCAAATCCATCAAATCCATTAATTCACGATGCCAGGCCATGAGTACGTCGTTTGTCTGTCTGTCCGTTTCATACTTCGTTTCAAATCTAAATTGAATGCAATGCCATCATAATAATACATACGTTGTAGCAATGTGTGGCTTTTGTGTTTTATTGATGTATTGAGGTTATGATATCCTTTTGTGTGACCGGTTCGTTGCTTGATTTGTTCTTATTGTTATTATTTTTGTTTTTGTACTTGTTGTGTATTTGATCTATGTTCATGTTGGCTAGTGTGGCAAATGGCGCGTAAAGCGCAAACTTCAGTGGAGGTCCCTGCCACTTAAACATATCAACGTTTCGAATCCGAAGACAATGATTTTTCGTATTTTTTTATTTTTTATAAGTGAATGAGTTTATATGCATTGCGGAATTGTTTTACGTTTTGCGTTGGAGACTTGTCACCCAGAAATATATATAACAAGACATTCATACATAGTTACGAAGCATAACAATTGCTAACTGCTGAACTAAAATACTCTTGACCGTTCAAATATGTATGAAACATGAAAGAAAGACAGAAGTTCATCAAAACAAAAACAAAAGAAGAAGAAAAGAAAAATCACAACAGATGACTAAACTCCAACTGTCTAACTGACTGATGATGAGTCCGACAGACAGACGGTTAAAGATAAACCAAAGCAATCCAAATACATGCGCAAAGTCACATATGCCAATAAACGAGCACGCATCGACTCCAATATACGCATACGTTATACGCTATACAACAACTACTTACTAAGTAACTCTGCTATTGTCGCTAGTGAACTACAACTAAACTATAAGCTACAATTGATCGTTATACGTATGTTATACAGATGGATAGAATGAGCGAACGATGCGATGTATATATGTATATAATATAAAATGTAATGTAAAGTTTAAAGCTTTTGCACGCACGCACATGTTTTATTGATGAATTTGTTTGCTGCGTTTGTTTAGTGTGCTCGGCTTTGTGTTTTTCTTTTTTCTTTTTTCTCCTTCTCCATCTCCTTCTCTTTCTTTTTTTTTTTTTTTTTTTGATGAAACGCCGAAATTGAAATCGTCGCTTAAAGTTTAAATCAACGCAAACGAACGGTACGAATATCAAATTATTCGCACACATGCACGCACATGCATGCAGAGGCTCGCACATATGCATTTCTACTTATGGATGAAGCCTTTTATTTCTTTTTGTTGTTATTGTTGTTGTCATTGTGTTTGCCAGCGGTCGGCTCGCGTTTAACTCTCTGGTGCTCTGTATTTTGTTTTTGTGTTTTTTCCTTTTTTTTCGTTAAACTCTTAACCGTTTTTATGATTTGTTAGTTGTTCAATCACAATAACGAGTACAACAAAAACGACACTTTTGCATTATTACAGAAACACACATATTTATATACATATAATCACTAACAATCGCATTCATATACGCACACACATACATACACACACACACACACACACAGAGAGACTTATATGCAAGTTTATAGATGTATTTATTTATTTATTTTCTTTTTTTGTTGTATTTTTTGTTCTGTTGTCATTTCTAAAATTATTCCAATGGTTTGGTTTTTTTTTCTTTTTTTGTGTTTTTCTACCTCATCATATGTGGGTATATGTATGAGAGTTTGCTATTTACGCTACAATATACTATCCATACAAAACAAGGGCGCTGAAAATATGCGCATCGTGTGAGTTCAAGAATTAAATGAATTAAAGGATTCGCTTCTGGTCGCGTATTTCACGGTGTGTGGCTTCAACATGTTTTAACTTTTTCTGTTATTTTGTTTTGATTCAGCTTTACTTGTGTATATCACTTGTGCGTTAAATACATACGATTTGTGAAGGTATAGGCCATGTACGCGCGTAAACGTTTCTACATTTTTAATGTCTTGACTTTTAAATGATGGGAGTTTTAGGTTTTTGTTAATAACATTTTACTTTATAAAAGAGACGAGAAGAACAGCTGGCAGAATGATAGTTTATTGCCGATATAGGAGCAAAAATTTATTCATCGTTAGAACAAATATACCGTAAAATTATATAAAAGACAATTGTTATAATAATTAAAAGGAATTAATTACCTAATAATCTTTAACAGGTAAGTAATTTCGGTCAAGCTTTGACGAGTTCGATTGTTTGCCAACTTATCTATGACCTTGTGGATTTTTGAAATGCGCCTTTGCAGAGGAAAAGAATTTCGGAAGCTTAGCTAATAAGTTATTGTTTATTATACAACAGACTAAAACGATTCGATATCTTTCGCTATGTATGTAGTCTAATTAGGCGTTTATCGGACAATATCACGATTATTATATCTTCTTATAATCAGCCACTTACAGTCCGTCGCTTATAAATGTAACTGTGATGCTGCTCACGAAGGTTTAAAAATATAGAAAGAGAAAAGAGGGGGAGCTACTATGACTCAATGAAATCACAAATAGGTTTCGATTCTTGAGTCTATGTAATCAGTAAACGCATTTCAAATTAACCTACATGAGGAGTAAGCAAGACAGAGGTCAGAGGAGGTTGCTTACCCCCGTACTTAAAGAAAGAAGCATGATAAGTAGTGTTGGTTAACGTGATTAGCGAGTAAACACATTTTCACTTTTACAACGCAAGGGTGTCTACCGATAGTAGATACCTTTCACTATTAGAATTAATTATAATTCGTAGATGAATACCAGATCGTCGATTAAAATAGATGATGGAAACTTGGCTTGGCTAAAGAGTAATCACGCTTTATTTTCGATCTTCAATGAAATCAGAGCTAGATTATCTAAACTATAACGTTGGGTGGGAACCAGCGGACAGTTATACCGACATAGTTTTAGATTGGACTGATACAGGCGAACTACTCTATCCCAGTCGAGATCTATAGCGCGTATCAATCATATCATACGTGTCTCAAAAATTGGAATCATCAGCACCTATACCAGTTTAAATAGTAAGCGTTCATTTAATGCCGCACCAAGAGATTCAAACCAAGTTTTTCCGAAGTGAAAATATGATACTTTTCTTGCGTTCTCCTGATAATATATATAGAATGTTTATTTGTGTATCTATGAAATTCTAGTAGAATAAGATACGAGTTGAACTGTTTAACAGTAAGGTCTGCAAAATAAATCTTACACAGATCATTTGAACTTAACTTGTGTGTGTGTGTGTGTGTGTATGAACGGCATGAAACAATTGTCGATTAACGAAAAGATGAGGGGAGTAAAGAATTCGGCCGGGTTTGCATAAATAGACACAACAACAACAATACTAACAACTTCGATTCATAAGACTAAGATTTCAGTTCGTAAAGTCAAAGACATGCCTTGAGAGTAAATTTCAATTCTATAAATCCGTGCTTTTGCGGAAAAATTAATAAAATTTGCATGGCCCTATCCTGGCCCAGTAGTTTAACAATCGAAAGCTTACACTATTAGAAAAAGAATTTGTTCGAAGTTTTTTAAGGGCTTTTCTTAACGGCATTTCACGAAGTATGTGTATTTTCGACAAGCATGAAATTTAAAAAATTCCGCTGATAGAGATTACACATGCTGTGAAAATATTATGTTCGCATCCCACGGGACGATGGTCAGAAGAAATTTCCATTTCTCTAAGCTTTGACATGCATTTGCGTCCCAGAGCGGGTAACCTCTTTAGCATTTTAGAGACATTTACTTAGATATGCCTTTGAAAGAGGGCTCATATAAGAGTTGTCCAAACATTCCGTGGTTAATTTCTGACTACAGTGGAAAGGAATCAACAAAAAAGAAAAGAAACATAGCTTAAAACAAGAGACAAATTTGTCTCGTGTAACAACATTTATGACTTTGGGATCATGTACGAGAAGAACGCTTAATAGAAAATTTTTACATTCTGCACCACTTGATATACCAGTGCAGCGTGAAGTCTCGATTTCTATGAAATTCGGTGCTCGAGAACAAAAGCTATTTAAAATGGTTCAGTGCGGAGGGGACTAGTTGCTCGATTACGTCTCTTGTAACATCTTATTTTGAAGAGGCGTTATATGTGCAAGTGTAAAAAGCGAACTGGTGTAGGGTATTTAATGGTAGGCCGTGTCCGAGTACAGTGTTTTCACTTGTTTTAGAATCATTCGAGTTTGCGAATGAATAGCATTAGAAATAAAAAAAAAAAAAAAAAAAACAGAGGAATTTCAATTATTGATTATTTTAATTTAATTAAACTAAAAACGGTTTTTAATTTAGGGTTTTTTGCTGTTTTCTTTTTTCTTTTTTTTTTTTTTTTTACTATAATAAAAAACGAGAAAACTGCATATTTTAGTGCAATTATGTAAATATTTTCCATCTGGTGGGTTAAAGGAGTGCACAAGCATATGTTTGTGTTTGTATGAATTGAATGCAAGTGTATAATTTGCCATTGGCATAAGTAAGTATGTTGATATGTGTGCGCGTGTATGTGGGTGTATATGTATGTATATTCAAGCGCGCGAGTTTTTGATACTATATTTATAAAGCATGGAAATAAAGTTCAGACTTTTATATTATATATCGCGTGACCGAATAAACGCTTCATACGCGTTCGCTCGTATATGTGCAACGACGGTGACGACGATGATTATGATGACAAAACATTTACACTGACATTCGTTTTTTGTCCATCTTTCTTTGCTCGAAACAATTTTTTAATTTTCTAAATGCATTTTATGATAAAGGATAGGACAGCAACGTACGCTTACCGTACCACCGTATAGCATGCGCATACATGCATACATATCTATTAATATATGTGTTATGTGTACGTGCGTTATTTGCAAATGTAAAGGACACATATTTGTGACGGACTAATTCATTGAAAAAGTGTTTTAAACAAAATGTTATGCAAATAATGCAAAAATTGTTAATAACTTGAGTGAGTTCGTATGACATAGATAGAGACCAATACACGCGTGCGGTCAATTGTTAGCGTATGCTGATGCAATAAACAACAACGGAATATTATTTACGAACCAAAATAGAAATGATATGATGACGATAACATGTGCATTGCATTTCCATGTAAATAATTTTGAGGATACAAAGTGACAAAAAAAAAAAAGTGGCAATGGCAAACTCAAGGTTTATAGAAAGGTTTACAATACGTATATATATATATATATATACAGTTAATGGCAAAACATTTATGGCTTATGATCTGCCGAGGAAATTTTCCTTCTTCTTACTCTGCGCCGTCGCCATAATTTCCTCATCGGATGAACAAGTATTGCTACGTTCTAAATTTTTACGTTTAGAAAGCAAAATCGAGACTCATAGAAGGATATACGTACTGAACTCTAACTTTGTAAATTTGGCCATGGCAAACATACTTTTATAATATATTACCCTAATAAAATGTCGCATGCAAAAAATAGAAACGCTACAGTAGACCAGGGCCCACTGTTGAACGCTCTCATACACCGTCATATAGTTATTTATGTCACGGACAGACAGAAAGACAGACAGACAGTTTTAGGTATAATAAAAAATAACTCTATCTCAAGTGATTCTGGGCCTTACATACATACGCACAAACTTAATATATTTTTATGGCACAAGGTCCAGGTCCAGGGTACCAGAATGTATTCCACTGTCTTTATAAAAAATAATATTATTCTGTGCTAAGGGAGGAATGGGATTTATTTAAGGGTTTTGATTAATACTCCTCCATCCCATTATGCTATGCGCATTTGCTAACAAGGATGTATTTCACTACACAAAATGCTCAATGCACAACACGGCGTTTGTACTGACAGTCGATCGTTTCCACGATCTCAATTGGAAACGTGAATAAAACTACGTTTTCATAATTTAAAAAAAAATATCTGGAAAAATAACCATGAGATTGTAATTTCAGTGCAGCCACCGTATAATCGGTGAAACGACCTAACAATTTTGTGCTTAGTTAGTTAGTGTCTTATATCCTATAACCCCCAAGGTAAATTTTAACTTACATTTTTTGGTTACACATTTATAGAAAGGTGTTGATGATTTTTAAAATTTTTCTGGAAGACTTGTACATTTTTCGTTGCAAAATGTCTTTAAGTTATTTAGCTAAGTGCTTTACATTATCTGCTTAAATAAGTAAAGGCACCGCAGCGAACGACGATCCCCTATTAAATATCCTGCTCCACTTCGCTTAACGCAGTTGCTTTTACAAAACTTTTCAAAATACACCACTTTTCAGTGATCCAATCCGAACTAGATCCAATCCGAACTATCCGAACAGCGTGCCAAACATAAGCAAAATATTCGAAAAATTGCGATCTTTAAGTCGAATACAGACAAGGCAGACAAGCTTTGACCGATTCAGAAATTGACTCTGAACTAATCGGTATAGTAAAAGGATAGTCTACCTCAAGTCTTTCTGGGAGTTGCACATATCAGTGAAAACTCAAAATATATCCTTGCATCACCAGTGCAGTATAGGGCACAATTATATACAAATGTATTATGTTTTTACAAATTTCCCTTTTTTTATAGACCTTATTGCTTATATGTAAAACAAGGAGAGTCAAATTTAATCGCTTAACCCATTATATACGGTTGTGTTTTTCTGTGAAATAATAGGACGACATCAATGAAATCACCCGTAAGCAAATTATAAATTGCGATAAAGTGATCCAATATTCAAACTAAAACTGAAGGACCAAATTCTCTTACCTGTTTTTAATTTAAAAATATCTAAAAATGTGTAAATCTTTTAAAACTTTCTCAATCACTTAGTAATAATAACGTTATACCTCCAGAATTATATGGGATGAAGGCCAAAAGCTTCAGCTTTTTCGAAAAACAATTGCATTTGTTTTACTATAAACTGTAGTAAGGGAGTAGTGTTTGAGGGAGTCTTTTTTTACATTTGACTTGTCATAAATCAAGGGAATAATTGTTGGGCAATTAAGTTGTCCATGCACATATAGGGAAACAAATATAAGTTAGTCGATAAGTTATTATTATTTGACTTTACGTGCAATGCGGTCTAATTAAGATGATGAGCAGTTGAATGATAATTGAAAAAAATGTCGGGCATAACAAGTCGAACGAGCGGAAACCAAAAAAAAGAAAAACAAATATATATATATATATATATATCAAATTAAAGAATTATAACAGGGCTGAGAACCTGGACAAAAGATAACGCACCGTTGCAGTTATCTTAACATTCAACTGATCCTGTTATCGATGAAAACGTACAAACGATTCTTATAATTAACAGCATAACGATTTATGCATTTGTTGTTGCCTTCTTCTACTCTTAGCACTAACGCTGTAGTGTTTTTTTTTTTTTTATCATACATGAAATACAATTTCATTACATAAATTTAAATTCACGTGCTATGCATTATGTCAAGTTTGTGCCGTTAACCAATTAAAGAGGGCACACGCAAGCAATGGAAGAAAAAAGGCAAACAAAAAGGCAATATGTAACTACGTGTGACTATGAATACATTTTGACCAAGAAAGACGATAACTTATAGGTTGTACGCGACTTATATACGAACTATTCTTTATGGAAGGGATGAAAGGAAATCTGCTTGCGAAGCGAGCCTATAAGAAGCCAGTAAATTCTATAGTTACCTCAGGATCAGTAAGAAGACACCTACGATCCTATATTTTTACTATGAAAACAGGTATTTCTACGCGTTTCGTGGTTAGTAAGTTAGCTTAATTCTCACTTTGTAGAAAGTGCTACCAACTGCCGTTACCCAAGAAGAGATTTGAAGCAAAAATACGGAATCATTCTGGCTTTAAACTTTTCATCAAAGTATGGCTCTAGCGGTGACTGTACATACTTGAGACCTGACATGGATCATTGCCAGCATAAAGGCAACCGCCGTACTTTGTAACCTGCGCTAGAACTAATTAATTCCTTGACTTTTTCTCTCTTGGAGAAATAGCAAACTCTTCTTACCGTGCTATTTGTTTAAAGAGTGTGATTGTCACTTTCTAGAAAGTCAAACCAATTCCCTTACTCAGTATCATCATAATGTGAATGGGAAAAAATATTGAGACAATTTTTATCATTTCATTTATTAAAATCATTTTTCTTCAAAGAGATCATTATTAGCCATGACCTTTTTTCATTTTTGTAGTAAGTCCATTACATTACCATGATTGAATTGTTAGGGTTTCTAGAGAAAAACTGATTCGCGAGGACGAAAATGAACAAACTGCCTACATAGTATTGATTTCGCTAAAATATCTTGATCGTAAATTCCATAAATTTGTTCTCGGTCTTCCGTAGCATTTTAAAATTTTTCCTAATAAAATTGTACACGTCAGGACGATTTTCTTCAGAGATTTCCCTCGTTTTCATGCCAATGTAACTTTTAACGTGATTGATAATATTAGAGACTATTTGCATGGAAATTAGAGACTGAAGCGCTACCTTCCAAATAGGCGCCAGGGTAAATACTATTTTCGTACTTTATGGTTTAGCTGCCATAATAAAATTGAAGGCCACAGTCCTGAATAGTTTCTGTCTTACATTTACAGTTTTTTGGGGATATATGGATCTATTCCTGTCTGCATTAGGACGTAGAATCCGGCTCATTTCTTATATTGCTTTATATATTTATCCCCTTTTTTGCCACTACGTATCAACGGGTGGTACCTTTTAGATTTCGCGTGGAATGCAGTGTCGGGTTGAGTCCTCAACTGTCAGTCTCATTCTTTTTTGATAAACAAATAATTATTATGATGAACCTATTAAAGGGATGTGGAACTAATTCAGATGATGTGCGTAAAGGACCCGGCAATAAGTCCAAAGGAACCTAATTGGTTTTCACGTAAGCAACAATCTTTGACGTCCTTGCTAAAAATAGCTTTTGCGTTCAACCGATCAACCGTCTTTCCCGTAGGCTGCTTATAGCAGAGAGACTGTCGAAGACTAGCAAATTCTATTGCATCTCACTCAGCAGCAATTGCGACAAAATATGTTTTAGTCATTTAAACATCTATTCGGGCCGTAAACTTATAATTATTTGTCTATGATTTACCGACAGACTAACATAATTAATACACTTTTCGGTAATGTACAGTACATACACAGATGAGAGCTCGTTCGTGTTAAACAAAATTGACAACATGCTTTGGCAATTTAACTGTGGAAAACTCGCATCAACCGTCCACGACACGGCAATATTTAAATGAAACAAATGTTATCGTTATTGTTTTTCTTTTCTTTTTTTGTCCTTTTTTTTTTTTTTGTTCACTTTTACTTTGTTCAACACTTTCGAAATTTTTTACGCTATTTAAAGGAGAAACGATTACCGATAGATATGGAAAGAATTGCATAAGTAACTAAGTATGACGTTTCACTCTCATTAATCATTAGCGAGGGCGATATAAAGTGGGCATAAAATTTATTTTTAGTATTTTGTTATTGTCTTATATATATGGTTGGTTAATCATCTCACATAATTTGCTATTGTTCAAGCAAACATTAAATTTAATTTGCATAGGAGCAAGTGGGAAAGTCACCTTTGCCGTCGACATCTCTAACAAGTTTTTATTAAGTTCCTGCGTCCATGTCAGCATCAAAACAGTTTTGTTAGTAGTCACAAGATTGGCCCGTGGAACTGTTGTTGTGGGCTATAAAAAAGTTTCAGGGTATGGTAATTAGATGGCACAGCGAACAACATAGCAGTGTTGACAAGATCTAACTCTCCGTGTAATCACGAATTTGCAATCAGTCAGTAAAAAAGTTTCCTAATTCAATTAATTAACTGATTGAGTAGACTTGTTTCTCCTTTACCGAAGAAAGGAAAAATGTAAATTTCAAAAGCCATAGCATTGATTGAATATATGCTTAGAAGGTAATACTGCGCAGTAAACCTTTTAATTTGAAACCACCTACGCTTATTCCTCGAAATTATGCAATGCTCTATAATAAGATACTCCCGGTGAACACGCCTAATATTTTTGGATTGCCTGACCTCAATTGGATTTGTGTTCAAAAATTTTTACTTGAAAAAAATTGTACCATTTTCACTAGGCATTTTTCTTGCCCATGGGAAAAGGAGTAACTCCAGTGAGCCACTACCATACAATACCCCCAACCAATCTGCAATTATTCATGTGTTCAAAATTACGATATTGCACGAGAAAACATACAGATTTGCCGAATTTCATTAAAATATCACAAAAATTGCGGCCCGTAGGCCACAAGATAGATAGGCAACCTTACATCGATCCAGAAAGTTATTCTTGATATGGACACTAAATATATCCGATATACTCGCCATCTCTTTAACTAAGTGTATTATAAAAGTAGTTTATGTTTCTTCATTAAAAGTCATAACATGAATCAATGATTTTTAAGTTCAATGAATATCTTGCAATTTGCGATGAAATTTGCTTGACTACGCATGGAATGAACAAAATAATACGGACACTATGCATTATATTAAAGGAAATTGTATGTATTTTGATCAGCGATGTCTATTGGTGAAAGTGATGAAGTAATGCAAAATATTCATGTACGTAACGGTTAAATTTGATAAAGTAACAGTTTTCTATTTAGTATTATTAAGTAATTCACTTTATACAGGCGCTAACCGTGCAACGCTCAGAATTACATTTTCGACAGTCATTGCTTTTGTTGTTTGATTTAAATAAGTCTGCTGCCGAAGCCCATCAAGCACTTTTAGAGATTTCTGATGATGCTGCTCCGTCATATCCCTCTTGTCGCATTTAAAGATAGTGATTTTGATATCAATGACAAACAATGGGCTGGAGGACCAAGAAACCTTCGAAGACAATGAATTGCAAGGCTTATTGGATGAAAATCCCGCCCAGATTCGCAAAGAACTTTCGAACAACTTAGCCGTTAACGAATCAACTTCTCCCAATCATTTACATGTGGCGGGAAAAACGAAAAAGGAGAGAAAATGGCTGCCGTCGCGGTTTTGCTAGCATATTGTTGTATCTTGACAACTCTGGTTCCGCATAGAGGAGAAGAATAGGAGATACTTTGCTTTGATACAAGCATGGGTGAATGTTACGTTGGAAACTATTCCGTGAAGAGTTCCAGCTATTCCGCAAGCAAATTGTGCTCCAACACTTTACTAATAAATAAATAAATATTGTGCATATATTCCGGGTTCATGTTATTTTCTCCAACCCCTTCCTCTATGTATTCTTGTGATAGGGCGAAATGCATTTAAAATGAATTGGACCGAACCATGTCTACATTGAAAGATTTATTGATGGAATATTCAGGAAATCGATTACCACCTTACTTCAAGATCTTAGAAACCTCTCGTGTGCCACACTACAGATGAACTAGAGGAATTGGAGGTTAAACCTCCCCGAAAAAAAAGTTACCTAAACTTAAGCGAATTATACCCCAAAAAAAAAAAAACTTTTTTCACTCATTAGTCCATGTTATGACTGTGAAGAAGAAACATAAGAGATTTGTATTTATTAAGAAACGGCGATTATCATAAATTTGCTCCTTCGAGTCGAATGAAGCGATTTTTTCTTAATTTTTATTAAAAATATCCTTTGATGCATTAAATGCATTTTAAAGGCAAAATATCTTTTGCTCTTTAAATTCCTGCCAATTGTCAGTATATTAATAATGCACTCAATTGTTATTTAAGTTTGTCGTTGTTTTTGTTGTTCGTTGTTATTGTAGCTGTTGCTGTTGCTGTTGCTTTTGCTGTTGGTGTTGCTGTTGCTGTTGGTATTGTTGGTTTTATTTTATGTTGCAATTGATAATGTTTAATATAAATCAACTCAGTCTACACAGTTAAAATGAAGGCAACAACATCAATAACAATGTCATGCATTATTATCCTTATGCTGCGTGTAGCATAATACAACAACAAAAACAGTAAGAATAATAAAAAGTTGGAACAACAGTAGCATAACTCATAAAACGTTTTAACTTTATACGAACCTCATCGTCACATACACGTCGACAATGACGACGACAACGACGACGACAACAACGGGAACGGCAGCGAGAACGACATCGACATCGTCATCATTATTAATATTATTATTATCATCTCATGCTACACAGTCAGAGAATGATTTTACAGTCCTTTGTATAATATTTTGTATGTGTGTGTTTGAGTGTAGATATATTGAAAGCTATCTTTTTACATGTAACCGTTATTCATTATAATGAAAAGCTGCTTAAAATGTCATCTATCGAAAGGGAAAATATATACACATAAGCACGTGTATGTATGTTTCTGTGCGTACGTCGCAGATGTAAGGACTCATCGTATGCGGCACAATTTTCAATACCACAGCATCATTACACGATATTGATGTCTATCTTAAAGTACTCTAAAGGATAAAGCTCCGAAGGAAAAGTCAGCCATCTAGACATACCCACGAAAATACATGAATGCATGTTTGCCCGTTTGCAAGATATAACATAAGTATTAAACATTATACTTTACTTACCGATCAATAATGACAGGATCCGATGGTGTTTCATTGCGGTTACCGCAACTTTTTTTGTCACAACAGCGACTGTAAAAGAGTAAAGAGAGAGTAAGCAAAAGATTCTGTTATAAAAGCGAAGAAACAATAAATAAATTGATATGTTATTATTAAAGAAATACTACAATATATGTGAATAAAATCATACACACATATACTATCACACATAAGTTAGATGACACTATAAATATGCCAAATGTCAGAATGAAAGAATAAATTCATTGATAAGATAAAAATTTATATATTTATAAGCAACAAGTGACACGCGACTATTTTCAATGTTTCAATACAAAATATTTTCAAAACTTGCTTAAGAGGCCAAGATGCACAATGGCTTGCAGTACGATTAGCTTGAATATCCTTTTAAACTTTTAGTGCATGAAATACGCAGAAAATGCGCTAACAAGCCTAACCATAATTAAAGAATATGATCTCGCTTAAGGCTTTGGATGGATGGATTTGTCAATTCATAAAATATCAAGCTTAAGCAATAAGAGGAAAGACGATCGTTTACAGGCCTGGGAGCGTTAATCTCATCATTATTACTTTATGCGTTGCAAGGCAGGCTTACAGCATACTAAGGCTCCACTTAAGTCATATTCTTAACTGCCATCTTGATTGTTGCTAGTCCCTTTATTGATATTACAAGTAAACATCTCTTCCTGTGCTGTTCATTTTGCCCAAAAATGCTTAGAAATGATTAGCGTATGCAGGTTTTCTTAAAAATTTGGTACGTAAGGCGGGTACAGGACGGACGTTTTAAAGTTTGTTACTTTAACGAAATTAAGGAGGAGGAGAAGAAGAGCTAAACAGTTACTTGGCATTTTCAAAGGCTGTTTAAGCAATTCGTCTTACCACTTAATATATCTCTTCTTTAACATAGCAGTTAATCAGCGGTTAAGTTTGTCCGTTTACTAGAAATCTAATATCGTAAACATGTCGTAAGCAGACAGCAGAGCGACTTTGGATAATTCCTTATCTTTTTAGCAGCGAATAAGACATGTAAAAAAGTTATAATTGGACGAATTTATGCTGTTGGCAATAGGAATACGTCTCGGCCTGAAGATATTGGCTTACGTTCAATTTTTTGAAAAATTGAGACCATTGACCGAAGCGGACAAACAAACAGGCGGGCAAACAGGCGGATAGAAGGACATATAGATGGGCAGATGAACGGACAGAGAGTCGCACACTTAGAAGAGCAGAAAAGCAGGAAGGCAGACAAATAGATGAGGGCACAGACAGATGTACATTAATTCAGAAAGTCACTAATATTAACCAAGTTAGAGTCATTTCTCGTACAGATGGCTACAGAAAGTTGAGTGGGTAGGCCTGGGGGGAGAGCTCGTCTTTCAAAGCTTTAAATTTTGTGTCCTTTTTGTGGTATATGAAAGACTTGTATGCCTAATGGGACTTATTTCATATGAATAATCAGTGATAGTTAACTCTCTCAGTTAGTAAGATGGAGTTTCGGAGATCTATTACATTTCGTAGTATCAAAATCAAGTCCAGTTTTTTATTTGCAAACCATTAATCAGCAAAAACACGTACGAACGTTTATCATAAAAAAGATGGCTGTTAATAGCTATCCACCCCACACAACCATGAGCTAAACTCCATTTTACGGCATATAAAGTTAAAACTGAAAATTCCAGCCATTTATATGCCTTGAAAGAGCAAATTGAATGTGAGCAGAAACCTGGACACAAATGGCAAAAATTATTTTTTTCTTTTTTCTTTTTTGCAAATACCAAAAGGGATGCTTTTCATAATCAAGGCCATTTTCTTAGGAGAGAACATCAAAAGGGTATCCTTACACACATACCCATACACCAGTGCACCCATACCCACACTAATACGTACATACATACATACAAGATAAGGGGGAGGATTAAGGGCGAAATTCGTTAAACTCCGTGCCGGTACAAGTTATAGCTATTTTTATATCTTCCACCTAAGGATGGCAGTGCACTGATTTTATGATGTTGTTTGCAAGGCTTAGGTTTACGTACTGGAGTTCGTAGGAAATGAGTGCAGTCGAGTCGTTTTAGCTACGTTTGCCCGTCGGACCTGCTTTCCAGTCATAAGGCTGGAGACGATTCTGAAATTTCACGCGACTCGCTCATTAATACGGTCCCAATAGGCTAGAAAACCTAAAACAATCTTCCTAATTTACTTCCATTAACAATTTACATCACACGGCAACGGAAATCCCAATTTGCAGTTCGTTTCAAAAATGTAGAAGAGTTGATTACGCAACTAAATGATGAGTGTCTGACATTCGTCTGAAGATCCGACTACAATCTTTTTACTTCCTTTTCTCCCTTTTTTTTTTTTGCGTTGGAGTAGAAGATTTACGAAAATCAAACAATGAAATAAAACTTGAAAATAATATCTCCGTTACATTCTAGAAATGCTGGCTGACGTAAGGTACGTGCGAAAAATACTCTTCAACCAGGTATTATTTTATGTAAATTAAGAAAAAAAAAAAAAAAAAAATACAAAAGAAAAAAATGCATGATAATAATATTTAAATAAAGGAAACCAAAAACCGACTACACAGTTAAAGGGAAAAATCAAATACAAAAAAGTCTTAAATGTCTGGGGAAATGGATGCAAATCTATGTATGATATGTACGCCGGTAGGCGTACTAGATTGTAAAGTTCGTTTCTCTTACTTTTACCTTAACATTATTAGGCAAATAAAGTAACAAAGATTTCAACAAAAGAAATTAATAATGGACTACAGATTCAATGCATGGCTGTGTATGTGTGTGTACGCAATCAAGATATTTTGAATTGATATTCTTTTGACTGCAAATTCATAATAAATTTATTAAGTGTAACGCTCTAAAGAGACAATTTTAGATATGCGTCTAGAGTTGATTACGGGACAGACGAGAAAACCTGAAGCCGACCTATGAGAAAATATTACAAAAGTGATGGTTTTGAAATTTAACTGTGGTTGACTTGGTGGAGGGTGGATGTCTCTCAACGCCAACACCCAAATTCTTGCCTAATGAATTAGACCGACGAAGCCGATTCGTAGGCGAACGCTGAAGAACGCTGAAGTACGTTGAATAAGAATTTCACGTGTTATCTTAAAACTACATGCAATTTAAATTCAGATCGCAGATGCATTCGAAATAAACTGCAACGATATCTGCCCCGTCTTTGAAAAAATAATACGCTTTGGCACGAGCATACCCCAAACTTGGCAAAACCCTAAATACAAAGCATTCCACGTAGCTGAGATTGACAAAAAAATCAGCCGCACTAATTTTTACTCCCTAGACCTCTTGTGGCACAGGCTGTCTTAAGTGCCATTCAAACAAATATAAAACAGCCGCCCACTTCATTGTACGGATGCAACCGGATCTATTAATTTTGCCTTAAATGTGTGCCTGTCATCGTTGTGTTCAACTGGCAGGTGTCAATTTTGAAGAACGGAGCCAGTCGAAAATAGATTGGATCTACTTAAATTTACAGTCAAACTATCTGCCAACTTTATTAAGGTTCAAATGAAGAACCTCGTGTTCACATTGAGCCTTTCTCACTCAGCTCAGCAAGTCATTTGTTATTGGTATGCTGACTCGCAGAAGAAGGAGAAGCAGAAGATTGGCTTGGACCATGTAAAGTCTTGTCTTGAAAGTATCGCTATATAAAAAAAACACACACACACACACACTTCCACACATTCTCGATAGAAATGGCTAACTAATACTATGACACCATTCCAAGTTAATATAAAAAATTTGGATCTAGCGGACCAATTTTGTTAAAGTCTCTTCATGTAAGCATTTCCGTGAAATGTAAGGGTTTATAGGGCAAAGAAACCAAATTTTTAAGGCTTTGTGATAAAAATTGGTCAGCAATAGTAATTTGAGACGCAAACCACTTGTACCAAATTTAGACCACATAGGTTTTCTTTATGTACGCCTCCCCCAAAAATAAGCCCTCATACGTCACTAAAGTGTAATTTTCACAAATTCAACAAACAAATTAATTTCACTGAATTTGGATCATATGCACATCAAGTTTAGGCTTCCTCCCAGATAGGGGTGTTCAGGAAGAGCGTACCTTATGAGCTATATTTTTTGGTATTTTGTCTGAAAATAAATCAGGAATCGTGTTAGGCGGAGTAATGTAGAATATTTAGAGATCAGCCTTGCTTGAATATAATGTGTTTGACTTTTTTGCGAACTAAAAGAAATATTGACAAGTGATTATCCATTAATACGAAAAACAATATTAGGACAACATACATGTGTCATTTATGCACAGGTATCCTACATAATGAAAATATAAATGGAAACTTTGAAGAAACTAACAAATCTATTGAACAAAATTTTTAATGTAATCCAGACGCAAACATTCGGCGGGAAGGCCTGCATACTCATTACGTAATTCGGCCCGAGAGAGAACGTGTATTCGAAGCTCGATCGAATTGTATATATAGTTTAATCTCTCTTCTGAGGGAAATTTCATGATTAACAAATGTTTCGGCTCTGTATGTTATTATGTATAAAATAACGGGAAAAGTCTTACAAAACTGACAAAAAACGGAACTTGTCCTCTCAAAGACAATTATTTATTAGGTTTGCATACACGATCATTCGACTTTATATGATTTTCATAATCGGGCCATTCGTCGTAATTCTTGAAATACGACTTTAATCTGGTGTGTAATAGTAAACTTGTAACTTGTCCCTTTCCTTCCAACCTAATATATCGGTACTTGGGTGATCGTCGAGGTAGCTCCGAGCTTTAGCAGCAATAGTTTTTAGTATACTTCACATTGTTCACATTGCTTCGAGTTAGCATTTATTAGTAAATGGTAAAAATACTATCGCTTGCCTAGAGCTTTATTCCTTTTTTTCTCAATTTTGTTTCTTAACTTATTAACTTGCAGCTGCAGTCGGATATAAGTTTTTTGGATTAGATACGAGCGAACGATCTGGCGAACAATGCCATAAAGGATGTGAAATCCGAAAGCGGTAAATAACATTCGATAAACGGCTTATACATACTTTTAATAATGACTCGAAATCGAAAAAGTTCGCCTCCAAATCGGACTGGGCAATAAGCCCCAATGTTTAAAATAAAAAACAATCACGTTCCATTGCAACTACAAAAACTTGAGAATGTGTTTCCATGGTGACGACCATGCTGAAGTGATTGGGCTATGAGCTCTTCAAGCATTCGTTATATGGACTCGATCTTAGCTCCTCTAAGTTTAATGTGTTCCGAAATAGTTCACGATTTCGTCTTATATAGATACTGGCATTTTCGCTTTTCTAAATATCTGTGCGGACGGCGGTGTGTTTTTGCAATTCGCGTTTACTTACCTGCACATTACTTCATGTGTTAATAAAACCCTGCACATTTCTGGATTTTTATCTTGACCCTCGTAGATAATAGCCTTAAAAGATAAGCAACAACAATAAAATATTTAATAGCATATAACAAATGTCACTAAAGAATTAATAATAATTATTATTATGAAAACTAAGTAGAAAATCTTAATAAAAAAATATATTTTCGTTACATAACTTGGGTTTGTTTGGTGGCAAATTTACCCGGGCACCGTTCACCGGGTGAAATTTTTCTCCAAAGAGCTTCAAAAGGCTCATAGACCAAGGAATTATATCCCAAGATATGAAGGATCGTACGTTCAAAGTATGTATTAATATTTCAGTTCTTTTGAGGGCGGGTTCCGTCCATTGGTCAGTTCAACTTTCAATAAGTAAAAGCTTTTTCTTAACTTATTCAAAGCCATTGTGAGTGGTGAAGTGGGGATCTATGTTACGCGGAATCAAATCTGCGTCTTCAAGTTGACAGCCGCACATTCTTCCACCGAACCAGCGTAGCCCCTTATCTTCTTCTTATTTCTTATTATTTACTTTATTTTTATCCACTATTCATACATTATTATTATCATTATTGCTATTGACATTATTTGTATTATTATTGTTATTGTTGCTTTTAATTATTTTGTTTATTATCATCTACACTTATATCATTTTTTATTGTTATTGACTTTTATTTGCTTTTATTTATTATTATAATTATCGCATATTTTATTTATCATTATTAATGCATTATTATTATTATTCTATTTATTATCATTACTATTATTCTTAACACTCTTAATATTTTCATTACTTACTTTATTCGTTCGAATTTTTACTTTCATTTATTGTTGTTATTAATTATTATTATTATTATTATTATTATTGTTATTATTAACAGTTCATTCATTATTTTTACTATTATTAGTATTATTATTATTATTGAGCCTTTGCATTGGTCAGCTTAGGGCTGTGAATTCCCCCGTCGCCGAGAATGTAAAACCGGGTGGTTGGGGTCAGCTGTTTTGGAATTTTCTTTTTAAACTTTCGTGATTTATCTACAATATCGCAGTGTTGCAGAAACCTGCGTGTGAAGATCGCTGCAAACAGTTAAACCACCTACTGTGCTTTCTTGAGTACTTTACGCTTTTTCATTTTGCAACTATTTGGCATTACTCGCGCACAAGCCATCACAATGAGAGTTATAATAAATTTCTTTATATAGTATATAACTTTCATCTCTTTTGCCAGCTTCGTATATTTGGAAAGGTTATTGGAGTAAGCTGTTAGTGCGTTTCGCGTTGAGTACGATTACAATGTCTATAAGATCGATCATTTCGTTCTGCCAATTTATTGTGACCATGTCCTGTATGTTAGTGTTAATTGGCCCATCAGCTTTCTCGTTTTCCATTGTTCTTATTATTATTATTAAGATAATTATTGTCATTATTATTTTTTCTTATCTAGCAAACTTCTTTTGCTAGAATTACACGAACCTTAGATAGCTCTTTGAATACCCATAAATTTTCTGATAATTCTTGTCGTACTCAAAACTGCCGCCCATTGCATTTCTTTTTTTTTCCGGCATCCGTTCTGCGCTCGAAAGAATGATTAGTGGTTTTTTTACGTTTGCGACAAGTCTTTTTGTGCGCATACTTTCAGGTACGTCAGCGTATTTTAAAATCTTTGCCATGTGCTTCTGTCAATCACATCTTCTCCCCCCTTTTTTCAAACACCATCAAATCTGTCCTATTGGCCGTTACACTACAGTTTATACCCAATTCATTTCGATAATTTTGTTTCCCATACTTATTGTTATTATTATGATTATTATTTACTGACTTAATTATTTAGACAAAAACAAAATAAGTTCTTGACCTATAGAAAGAAAAAATAGTTCGATACAAGGATTAAAAAAAAAAACAAAACAATATAGTTGTCATTAAAAAGCTTTTTAAATTATTCGTTGTTGGAAATATTTCTAATAAATAGTAATAGCAGTATATCCTCATAATGAATATTAAGATGGATTGTAGCAGTTGCGTTTATGTGTATTTCTTAAAAGCTTTTCCATTCTCGAACAAGCGATTACCTGACAACGACAACACCCATAGCAAGAGAAAAAATCGTGCCATATGTAAAGCTTGTCTAGTTATTTACATCAATTTCAGTTAAGCATTGCAACCGCAAGAGTTTGAGATTAATGGGCCAGATGAGCTAACTAAAAACAATACGATCATCCAGGCTTAGCCAACCAGGCGTCAGCCAGTCAGCCATGCAAGCAGGCAGCCAACCCGTCACCCATACTGGTATTTAGTAACATAACACTTCAAGTGCATTTTTAAGCCCTTAACATATATAAAATATAAATAAATAAACAAACAAAGGAATAAACAAAAATAAATAAACAACCCAGTTGGTGTAGTAAACCCTGACCCTTCCTTCGTTCCTCGATTCCCTCCTTTTTCGTTGCCTTCGTGCCTTTTTACTTCACTACAAACAAAATTAAACAAAAATTTTGAAAACCAACAATCCACGAATCTAATTTGAAAATAATTAAATACGCATTCTATCTGCGCTCTTTTCACACATACACATACACACACACACACGCAAAGCATGCATTCACTTATAAAGAGAGAGCAAGTAATGTATAACATGTGTAATCCTGTATGAAACTTATATTAGATCGATGCGTACATGATGCGTACATTAAGCCGTACACGAGATAATAACAACAACACAAGGGGGGTGCCATCAAAACCGACAGATAGTAAATTTTAGTTTGTCTCTATAACAAGTTATTATTTTTTATGAATAGATAATAATTTTTACAACAATAGCTTTTCACAATAATAAAAGCAACCACCACCACCGTCACTATTATTATGTTAGCTCAGTCAGTCACTCAGTCAGTCAATCAGTCATTCAATCAGCCAGTCAGTAACTCCAGTACCAACATCCCAACCACCACCATCAACTCATACTCATCGCCGGTAATGCTACCGGTCGACTAATTGTATTTAAAGCTAAAAACTTTTTTCATATTTTCAGATCTCAGACAAATTGTCAGAGCATCAGGTTAGACGAACTAGAAAGGCTGGCTGGCTGGCTGGCTGGCTGACTGGCTGGCTGACTGGCTTTGTGTGTTGCGAAGATAGATTGCATTCTTCTCAACCAGTTTCAACCTGCAACATATGTGTCCCCTTTTCCTATTTCCTCGATATATTAATGCATCGCACATCCTTGAATAACGAAAGGTTCTCGCTTCTCAAAGCGCTCACAAAGACGCGCACATTCATATAGAAAAAAAAAAAAAAAATACATAATCAGAAATTAATTTTTGTGCTAAAGTATCAAACAAAATCACTGGGATTTAGATTTTGTTATAGCGTTTTACTGTGTGTGTGTTTGTGTGTGTGTGTGTGTGTGTATGTTCTATTTAAAGAATCATCATCGCGACGATGTTACTACTATTATCGTTACAATCAACCCTATACTGGTAGTAGACATCGTATAATGATACTTTTTGGTAAAACCCTTATACTCTATGCTTATAGTGACATGCATATATGCGAGTCGGTGTATGTGTTTGTGCTTTTTTTTTATTAGATGACATTCGTATTTGATATGTGACTCCGTTACGTTGTAGTTGTTGCTCTTGTTAATTTTCAATTGGCAAAACAATGCTTTAAAAGGATGGTAACTATTAATGCATTTACAAAACCTGACAAAAGGACAAAAGGTATGGGGCTTATGGCTGGTTAATCGTTAAGAAAATTTATAATTTACGATAGGAAAAAGAGAAAATAATAGTTTAGATTTGATTTCAAACTAAAATTAATATATCTATTTACAGTTATTTATGTATTAATAGAAATCATTACAACTGGAACTCCTTCCTTTTACGTGCTTTACACCCTTCACACCTGCTCTCTTCCAAATTCAGGAATCTATCGTTATTGTGGCTCTCTGTTTTACGATTCTTCAAGAAATCGGTACCTATGATGTCTACCGTTAAAAGAACGAAACGGCAGAGCACAGGCATATCAATATTTCCAACGGTGTGCTGGTAATTAACTTACAGCCGTTTTACGGCATTGTTACTAATCATAGGTCACAGGGGAAAATGGGTTTTTCGTCGTACTTTTTCCCGCTGTTTGTACCAATACTCTTAACACTCTTCAGTATTAAGCTTTTTTATAAAACCAGATTGTCGTGAAGTCACGGCAAACAAAATATGCCTCGTGACTTATCACGTCTCTCTGCTGTCGTTTAGAACGTGGCTGCAAGTTTGCAAGACAGCATTTCAGTGTAATTGATCTTTGGAATTTGTTGATTATAAAGCAGCCTGAAAGTAATTCGATAATGTGATGTTTGGTATTCCATTAATACATAAAAGAGGAGGAAAGCAATGGATCGATAAGGTTTATATAACGACGCAGTTTTTCTACACATAAGTAAGGATTGGAAATGTGTACCCAAAATGTGCCTCAGGCATCAGATGTTGTGTGCGATGTATATATTCTCGTTAGATATCCTCGAGAAAATCTTGAATACCATTCTTCTAGCCGTCGCTTTATCGTCTACTTATAGAGCTCTTTAAATTCTTAGAAATACGGAAGAAAGAAAAAACTAATTAAGCGTGAGTTCGTCGAGCAACTTTGGAAGAAATTTCGCTTACTATAAGAATAAAATTTATAGCCACTTAAAAGAGCAAGGCCTCCGTTAACGTCATCTCTTAACTAAAATGAACGTATAAAGTGTGAATGCGACCTGTTTTGTCAACCGTGGGAGCTCGAGTAGTCCTAGCCTTGGTAACATTGAATTTAAAATTTTTGCTATGATTTAGATCGTAACACGTAGTTTTGCGAGCAAATGATGTCCTTTTATTAATAAATTAAAAGGTTTAAGATTTCATCTTTTAAATTTTCACACATGTGAGCGCTCGTACGGCAGACAACAAATTGACAAATAAAACTAAACAGGACCATAGCCGTTCTCTCTTTCAGGATACGTACATTGTTGTATCGACTGCGCAGTTTGTACAGAAAGTTGTCTACATTCTTAAAACAAAATAAAAAGTTATAATCGGGAAAGATCGACTTACACTGCTTTGCTAAATAACCATTCCTCATTTACTTTCGGCATAACATACAAAAAATTATTGCCATATAAGGCCTTATTTTCCTTAAGGATACTTATGTCGGGGAACATCCAAGTAATAGGTCTATGTGATTTAAACTTTACGTAAACAATTTTATATGTAAATGACTATTGTGGATAAATTTTCATCATAAAATACAGAAAATGTGGGCCTTATTGTCATACAAAGGCTTATTGTTTGTGAAAGGAGTTGAAAGTTTCCGCGTTTCCAGTTTTTCACGGATTTTTGATGAAACAAATTAAATTGTTTTTTTTTTGGCAGATCGTCTTATGAAATGTGTCGGCAAAAATGATTCCATTGAGAGCCTTTTCAACAGACTTCGTGTGTGGGCGAACAAACGACGTACAGCAAATTCATGGAAAGGTTTTGAAAATTGCGCTCTACAGGTAAACCAGAAAATTCAAATTTGTCCAGATATCAAAAAGATAGGCAGACAGGTGGACGGGGACGTTTAAATTCATTCAGGTAATGATTCTCAAGCAATTGAGATTACAAAACAATAACTATTTAAGTTGACCTTCAAGTAAGCAATACTACATGTTATATGCATGTATGTATGTATATTGATTATTGATATAAGGTATTGATTAGCAGACATGTTGATGGTATTGAGCGGAAAAAGGTTTAATATGTTTTTTGCACATCTCGCAACGCAAACTAAAAGTAAAGGTGTTTCGCGATTCTTAGATATCTTGGTAAGGAATGTATTTCACTTTGCTTGATTTGAATATGAAAATATTTCAAAATGTATATTTATATTGATATAACATCAAGCGTAAAGGGCAAATATTATTTATCGCATATTTTGCTATTTACAAATATTCAAGAGGTACTAAGGACAACGAGAACATAAGTGAATTTTACGTGCGATATATTTGCAATATATTCGGCGGAAAAGCACTTGCCTGACTATGCAAACATTTAAAAGGTATCTCTTTATACATAAATAGCTCGCTGCAGTTATCGTTACGTTAGGTGAGCACATATGCACACAAACGTGCTGAGATACGCACATGCAAGCCAAAGTATATTTAGCAACGCGTATATGCAATGTATGGATATTTGCAAATATAATGTCCGCGCATTTATCAATTGTATGCGTTTATCTTTAGCGAGTGTTAATTAAGCGATAAAATTAATTCGAACGTCAACACTTTGAATTACATGCTGAAATTCACCAGAAGGATGAAACGCGCCAATAAGGAGTATAAATAGCGAGAGCAATAACAGCAGTTGCCTGCCGCCACTGCCGCCACTGTCGCCGCGAATCGAACGGCCGGCAACGACCAGCAACACCGTAAATATTGGCAAACGATAAAAACTTTAAAACAAAAATGGCTGAAGTTAATTTTTATTATATTTTGTTGCTGTGGTGTTTTGTGTGTTTCGTGTTGTATTATTGGCCTTTTTTTTCATTTTGTTTTGTTTTATTTTGCTCTTTTTTGCGTTTTTCGCAATACGCGCACATGGCTTGAACAAACATATGTACGCGAACAATTTGCATACTTATGCTATGTGTAGTCAGGCAAATGAGGAGTTACTTTAGCACAGCCACATCATGGCGCATCATGCAAATGTGTATTCGCGTGTGTGCATGCATGTGTGTGCCTATGTATAAATATAAATGGATACGACTGATGATAATGACGATGATATTGCCATACGACGCCCCAAATTGTATAAAACCAGATATTGCGCATACATGCATAGGGCTACACACACATGTAAGCACATGTATATGCATACACAACATAGGCATTTCGCAATCATTTGTATCATGTATGCGTGTGTTCGTGTTGGCATATTAAATGATAACCATGATGGCAAAGCAGTAAATTTATGGCCATTAATGCACAACATGTGCAAATGTAAATATGCGTATCTATGTATCTATGTATGAGTATATTGATGAGTGCTCCGTCGAAACAGAAAAAAACAAAAGATGGTCACGTTTAGACGAACTTTGAATGCTCCGTACCTTAATGACATAATTAATACTTTACCGCAGATCTTTCTAGGTAAACAGATCAAAAAACTCTCTACATATATGTTGCGAAGTGGAAGCAAAGTGTATTTAGTAAGAAAGAAAGAAAGAAAGAAAGAAAGAAACCTCTTTTCTTTTCTTTCGTACACAGAAAGCGACCCGATACTAGCTATAGTACGTTACACAAACGAGATAACAAACATAAAATATCTGCATTTTGTAAGTGACAGATATAAAAAAAACAAAAAAAACTTTGTCATGAACAGCAAGCATAAAAAAACGTCAAAATAAATCTCGGCATAAAAATAATTTTTAAATGTTTTCAAAATTAACACAATTGCTTTTCGATTTTTATGCATGATTTTTAATAGTTTATTATCGCAAAATATGGTCAATAAGAGAAGCAAAAAAAACCAGTGCAGATAAAACAGTTATTCACAGAATCTTTTTTTTTTTTTTGTTTGAATAAAGAAAAAAGCATTTTCTCTTTTATATCCACCGAAAAGAAAAGGCATTGGAGATGTTACGAAGTATTTGTAGAGCATTGAAATTTGATTGCGTAGTCCACATAAGCATAGGAACCCGTTCTCTGTTCTGTCTATTGAACTAACAATTACGATGTCTCCCTGAAAAACAATTTCAAAAGCAATTTCAACTCATTTTCTTTTTACTACGGTCGGATTAAGATCAAAGACGAATCGAACTACTAAGTAAAATGATTCTCTTACAACTAACACAATATCGCAGGAATACGACGAAAGAAATTTATCTCAAGAGCGTGTACAGTTTTCTTTGATCCCAGGTATAGTGAGTACGCAGTCGCCAAAGGCATAACAGTTATCGATTAGTCCGCTAAGCTGTGCCCACAATCTCCTCTTTCTATCTTTTCCTTTTCTCACTTACTTCTGACCGTCACCGTGTTACCCGAATAGGGGACAATTTCCTGTGCGCTTGGTCATATTGAAAAAAGCAAAAAAAATTTAATCGGAAATCATGTTTTTTCTACTATTGTCCAACTAATATTACAAATCCGGACAAATTGATATATCGACTGACTCACAGATTTAAGAAAAGAGGATAACCTCATGTCTTTCCTTTTTCAGCTGCGGTCTTACTAAGGTAATCATTAGAAAAGTCGGTCCGCCCGAGCTTGCGTAATTCAATCAAATCTTAAAAGCTGTCCCTAAGATGTTCAAATAGGCTTCAAATACTTCTTTATAAAAATCTTTGGAGCAATGTCGTAGAAAACCGGAAATGTCCCGTGTGATTACTAAAAAACTGAGAAATGCTTCCAAGTTATTGTAAATAGTTTCTAAATGATCCGGTAACCCTTCCAACAACACTTTAAAATCTTATAAAAATTGTGTTATATGTTAATTGTTCTGCCGATATCGGACATTAACTATACGGTTTCAACTGGCATTTTGCAGGTGTGCTCAACCCTTGAGGAAGGTGTATAATCGACAAACTGATTTATTAAGAAAATTCTCGGCTTACTCTGGCCATATTCTCTTAGCTTAAACTTAAACTTGCACGGTTTCGGATATCAAAATACTCACTTATCGGACAAGAAGATATCGAAATAAGCTCTTATTGCTTTTTCTAAAAAACATCGTTACTAGTGCTTGAGTAATACTTGTCAAGAGCGGTATTTATGGCTTTCGGTTATATCGTTAGCAACCTTCGAAAGCATGCATGAAAGCAAAATAATAACGCCATACCGCCACGATTACGACCGGAAGCAATTGTTTCCGATCATTAAACTAATACAACCGGAAGCGAATTTTGACATAACATTTGAATAATTTGCAGATGTGGTTGTGCTAGATTGCCGGATTCAAAAGAAAAAGGTTCTGAAAATTCTATAGGTCGGAAGAAAAGAAGAACTGAAAATCCAGTATCAACAGCCGAGTTGATTTAACAGCGATTGTCTGCACACCTACCGGTTCTTCTATCTGTTAAAAGCAACTCTGCGATGACACGAAGAATAAAAGCTTTCAGCTTAGAGAGATTAACTTCATTTGGAATAATTCTGAAAATTGTCAATTTATGTCGACAAATCCTGGGTGAAACAACCCGCATATATTGTTCGAGCCTTCTTTATTGTCGTCATATAAAGGGCCAAAAACCGTTTGCAAAACCAATTTCTTTGTTGATTTTAGAAAAATTATAAAAATTGTACACTTAGATTGTAAAGTAATGATGCAATGTTAAATAAAGGCAATCTTAGTGTAAGCTGCTTTGGTTTTTTTTTTGTGCACCAGCGGATTAAACACAAAGATTAATTGTGTAAGTTCACTGAGTTCCCCATGTTCAAGGTAAGGCTAACAATTTTTACATATTTTCTTAACGCTGCAGGTCCAGCAAAACTTTTCAATAAATTATTAAACCCCGTCTTAGAGTACGTTATGTTAGTTTTTTTAATCCTATCAATTTTTAAGTGCAAAAATCACTTGCCCTACTCCCTTGCTTTGTCTGATTTAGAAAAATTCTGAAAATTGAAAATTTTGTCCTTAAAGATTAGTGGGCCAGTGTTTCTTTTGTATTATTAAACTCGAGTTTAGAGTAAGTAACGCTGCTTATATTTTCTCCGCATGATACATAAGGAATGAGGTTTGACATCCTTAGACAGTCTTTCAGTATAGTTAGCTTATATAACAATCTATATGAAATTTTTCGTGTTAGAAACTTTACGCAACTTAAGCAACTGATCGCCTTTATCAAATCAGCTGATTTTTCTTTCTAATCTTCTGTATTCATAATTTTATTTATAAACACAGATCGGGTACAGTTTTTTGTTTTTCGGCATTCTTAGCCGGAATTTCGACTGTACAGCATCTATTACGGAGTCGTAAGGAAACAATTGCGGAGCAGAACATCACCTGTTTAACAAGCATAAGCATCACTTAAAAAAAAAGAGAAAGCGCTTATCTTAGGTTTCGGAAAAATACAAAAATACCATCAATGAGTTTTTTTTCTTACTTTACTGGATTATGGGTCTAAATTGAATTCAACAGGCCTAACCCATATACAAACAAACAAAAAAAAAGTAATGAATTTATATGTATTTCAGCCCTTAAATGTAAAATCAACTGACATAGGAGTCATGTTCTCTAGTATGAGTCAGTCGATACTGTTAGTTATTAAATTATAATGTTAAAATGTGTTCATTCGTTTGTTGTCCAAACAATGATATATACATAAAGTTGCGTTATTCCAAAAAAATCCAAAATCGCTTGCTTACTTCCGCCAGTTTATTGGAGTTTGAAAAAATGGTGAAAATTGTAAATTGTAATCCTGCAGATGTAACGACGTTTCCAATGCATTCTTAAATTATAGCTTAAAGTAAGCTGCACTGTTTTTTTTTTTCTTAGTTCCATCACTTGCCTAAGTCTATAGATTTATCCGAGTTTAGAAAAATTTTGAAAATTGTAAGTTGCATCGTCGTAGACATAACAGCGTCCGCTATATATTATTAAACTTGAGGTTAGAATAAGTTATAATGTCTTTTCCCTATTTAGAAAATTGTAAAGCTGATGATGTTAGTGAGACAAGCTATCAATTTTATGCATCGTCTATGTTGGAATTGTAGCTAATAGATGACGACCTACTTACGTATGAGCTACACGTTACGTTATAGCGTATGTTTACGTTTCACTATATTCAATGTGTTTTATACCCAAACAGAAATCAAAAGCAAGTGATACAATAAGCTACACTTTATAACGAACAAAATTTCTTCGTGTTTTCTCTTATTTTATTTATTTAATATTATGTAAAGCTCACAACTCAGCCTAATAGAGAAATATGTCATTCTTCATTAATTTTTGATTTAGATTCCAATGATTGTTAATTATTCGTTTCTGCTTCTTTAGAGTGAAATGTGTCAACTAAACTAAAAGCTGTCGAAGAAATTGATTTTGAGAAGAAAAGTCACAAAATTTCCAAAAAATTTTCGTTAAATTTATATATAGTTTTAAGCGTAAAGTTTAATTTCACTCTCTTAAACGTCCCCGCCTGCCAGATTTTGTTTGTGTGATGGGAACAATAGAAATCCATTAAAGTGGTACGTATGCGGTCTTCTCCCTTTTTTTGTTTTTTTTACTCACTACTAACTAGTGAGGATATGCTAGGTATGTGTTTTCGTTTGCAAGGATTAGAAGTAGGCTTCAGAGAGACCGAGAAGAGTGTAAGCATTCATGATCAGCTTAATATTCTGACTCGATTTAACAATGTCCATTCATTCAATCCTTTCGCCGCCTCTTGTCCAGCTATCCTCCGCAATGCGCAATGTTGCAAATATTAAGAAAGAAATTTAAAACTTTGCATAAGGCAATCGACGAACTAACACGCCCACAACTAGCTAAAGTTTGAGGTAGGCATGTTTAGGCGATTAGTCACAGAAAGATCTTAAAAACAAAGATAAACCGCTTGCCGTTATGCAAGCATGGTAAGTAAAAAAGTGTTCATATGCGATCTATAAGAAAAGCGTTGAGTTAAAATAATGCCTTAGAGTGTTTTGGCATTAATAAGAGATGGTAGATATGACAGATACACCGCGATAAGCTTTTCCTTGCTACCTTTTTTTAACATATAAAAAAGCATATGACACAAGTTTATAATATCTGGCGGAATGTTCACCATCCTCTGTTAGCATATAATTGAGACAACAACAAAAATGTTACTATCAAGTGCATATTCGGTGAATACACTTTTAGTTAAGGTAGGTTACGCTTTCCCTACATTTAGTTAAAAGACTTCTTATTATGTGAATTGCTCTTTAAAACTTTCTTTCCTAAAATTTATAATAGTTGAGTATGAAGATTGAACATTTTTCACGGACAATGTGTTTAAATTTAAAAAACAAAAAAAAAATTAATCCTTAGAAGGAAGATGTGAACTTACGTCATAACGACATTTGCATACCTACATGCACATGTTCATTAAACAGCACTGTGAAAAGTAGATCTAAATCACGTTGTCTATGGGATACATATGCACAATAAACACTTATTACCTCTAAGCTGGGATAATACAACCTGCAGTATACGAGCATCGAATACAAATTAGATTTGAAAATGTTCGTCCGTGCGATGTATCTTTTTTTCTCCATTTAACCTGGGAATGTCCCTTATTTCCGTGAATACGGTAAGTGTGAAGAAGGGTTCGAATATTGGTTTCGATTCCTTCGTTCGTACCTTGGTCGAGTCTAAATCGAATATTGAAGACCGAAAAGATTGACATCCCAATTAGAAAAAGGGGAAAGGAACGAGGGTGAAAATTTTCATGATACTCTCTTATTAACATGTTCACAATTTTGGACTGCTTTCACCAATAAGGGAACTACGTCCATGTTCACATCAAGATTATCGCAAAGTATAAGAATGAATTATACGTTTAGCATAATTGGACGATTCAAGTTTACTGTTGGTGCGGTTGGTGCGTTAAATTTTATCAATTTTCCGACTTAGGGTAATGTTTCCATATCTATCATCCGAAAATATTACATCTGGTAAGTAGTTATAATATATGCTCTGTTAGATGGCTTTGATAAGCAATTGTATGTTTTTTACTTCTTCATCTTACGTGTTGTTGGTTATTACTTTCCTCTGCCTATAAACTGTAGATTATAGTTTATTGTAAGCACGGTTACAAATTAACAAAGTCCGGCCCACTTTCAACTTAGACCTGTGTCTACCAATTAGGGAACAACGTACCAAGTTTCCAGCAATAGACATGCAGATGTACGGAACGACAGACAATCAGACATAAATAAATTCCCTGACAATTTGGCTGCAAATAAAGATACATACATTTTTACATATAGACATATATGTACTTGCATAGACCCGCTGAAGTCCCTGACTCCTTTCTTTAAAGTGTCTACATTCTCCTCCTTTGTACAAGCGGTAATTATATCAAAATCGATTCTTTTCAAAATTTAAAATTTTTACATATATATTTTGCAAATTCAAAGCACATCTCTGCACAGAAAACTTGCCACAATTTCTCACATTGTTCACATTGGCATGAGTGCGCCCTTGCGTTCAAAACCCAATTAAGGAGCGCGAAAAGAACAATCATTTGATCGGATTACGTAGATCAACGTAACAAGCTTTTAAGATATTCTTACACACAATCTAAAAATATATCGTAGAGTAAGGGGATGAATTATCACAAAAAATATGTGACTTACTTCAACGTCGGTTTCTTACTTAACTTATTTGTGTTTTTACTACTGCTTCACAAATACAAGTCACAATTAAGAAAATTTCTATCCATAGCCAGTAAGAAGATTTTTCACTACACAATAATAACAACATAAGATGTAGAGCAACTCTAGACTTTTTTACGCCTTGATATTTTTTTCTTTGTTTTATCAAACCTTGACCCCGCAATATGAAAAAATACAATTTCTAGAGAGTATGTAGCAGCACTAGTTATCCCGATGAATAGTACGTAACAAAATTTGCACTGCGATAACTGTCAACTGCCTTCTTTTTTTTGCGGCCACCAGTATCACTTCACTCTTCGCTGCGGCAAGTCCCAGCTTGTAGCCGTCCACTTATTCGGCTGGCAGCTGGCTAGCTGCTAGCTAGGGAGACATTCCTACTTAGATCGATAGTGATGTTCGACTGATTGAGTTTTCGATATTCACTACTTACGCACATAATATATTTATATATATGAGAATGAAAAAACGCACTAAAGTTCCTCAACAAAGATTGCCTCGATGTTAGTGTCAAGTTTCAAATAGATATTTTTTTAGGTCTTGTAAAGATACAAATGAAAATATTTTGCATTGTCTATTACTATTGCGGCCGGACAGACAATCCTGCAAAAAGATACATCAAGAAGCGAATGCAGGAATGAACAGTTCTGGAGCGTATGCCTATGCCTTAAAAACGCAATAACAATTTTATGTATGTCAGTGGTCGGTGGTGGATTTATTATAAAACTTCAAAATGCTTTAACAGTTAGCAAGAAATTTTCATTGAAAACTGTTTCAGTTTTATAGGCACTCAGCAAAAGGCCGTTTGCCGTGCTGCGTAATGCAACAACCCTCTCTTACATACGACATCTCTAATTCTTCTCTGCTCTTAATCCTTTTTACAAATACAGTTAGTTATATAAGCTCGATAAACATAAACCTGCTACTAATCGGTAACAAAAATCATAATTACGCATGATCAGATAACCGAGCCCGGCAAACGTTTAAAAAAAAAAAATTATGACAAAGTAGTTAAATCTACGTTTGAAGCCTACGTTTACTCTGATGCCCGATGATGATGATGATGATAATGATGATGATGACGACGATGATGTTGAGAAGGAACGGAAGCAATTGTAGTAATTTGAGGACACACGATACCACATACACACCACGTGCGTTATTGTCATGAATGACTACAATGCGATCATATTTCAAATTTACCGCCGTCACCCAAAAAAAAAAAAAATAATAATAAAATAAAACAAACTCGAATTATATAAAGGCGCCCTGCACACCTCACCCCAAACTTTTTTTACATATTTTCGCATAGATTCGAACTTTAGCAATTCCACCACTAATAATCAGAGGTGAGGGGCAATCATAACACACATGCAGGCGTATATACGTTTTTGTATATAGAACCACAACAACCTTTCCTTGAGCTTTTACTTTAATGTATCCAGTGCATTTGCACGTATATACGTAGGCTTTTTTTTTGTAGAGAGAAAAAAAAAGGTTTCACTTTATGTTAAAAATGTTTTTGTTTTTATTATAAAATTTTTTGGTCAAATTTTCGACAGTGCAGCCAACGGACTGCTTTTGTTCTTTATTTTACTCCTTTATTCTTAGTAAGTATCGGAAGAAGAAAGCATATTAATTTTGTTACTCCATTTGCTGCATCCATACAATGCGCATTAGGGAAAATCTAAGGTCTATGCATGAGATCGCTAATGAATGTGTAACTTAGCCGTGCATGTCCGCCTCTTGAAATCTTCAAAACCACTTCAGCCTAAAATTCTTCCCTTTTTTGCTCTGGTGGCGTTAAGGATAAAAAATGGATTAATTGATCCCTACCTTCACGCGTAGCAGACAAGACATGTCTCTTAGCATCGTTCGCTCTGCAATTATTGCAATAGGTTTTTAAAGCATGCAAGTTATCTTAAATAGTGTCAACGATTCCAAGTTACGGCAGATATGTTACTTTTCGATTGAGTTCTGTCAAATGTGCGCGTGCCTGCTATGCTTCGGCTATAATACACCAATAATCTACGTTGGCACAATGACTGCAGCTTAGTTCTGCACTTTCGGTACAGTTATGTAAGAAATTAATTACGCCTACACAGCACGCTACGCTTACACTTAAGCATGTTAGAATGAATTTTCTTTAATTTCGAAATATTTTTTTATTTTAGAACAACAAACCTTGAAGAGAGCATTTAAGTAGGACGAGCATTCGGTTTAACCCGACTATACATTTTTTTTTGCATTTTGTTGTCATGCCTCCAAAATGTTAGTTGCTGCCAATATCATAATCATTGGATGGTTTCATTTTTGTTTTTTGATGAGTTCCGATTGTCCGCATTATTCGGTTTGGCCAGCGTATCACAAACAAATCAATACAGGCTCGTTTAAACATTCACGGGTAAAGGCAAAAAAAAAAATAGCAGAGAAGCAACATTAGTCTACTGTGCTTGCGGCTAAATTGCGCTAAAATATTATACGCACATAACCATAAACACAATGACAATAACGAACGAAACGACGATGGTGTCGATGATAATGACAATAATGATGACGATGACGATGCTGATAAATGTGATTAAGCGTTAAAAACATGCAATTGAAAGCATTTTAACAAAAACGATAACAGAATACACAACATTACAAACACTTGCTCTAGAAAATATATTAATCTAAAATTTTAACATAACCAGCCGCCACGTTTGCAATTACGGTAGAAAATAAAAAATGTAAAGCTTCAAGACCTTAGCGTGATGCATGAAATCCTTTCCAAATATCTGGGCCTTTCATGGATTTGATTTTTTAATAGAATTCAGTTTGGTATCTGTCACTGGTCGCAAAGAGTTCTTTCCGGTTTCCTTTTCACGACACTAATGAATGCGCATTCGTACAACTGTTCTGCCACATACGCAAGGCAATGATGGCCATGCCGCTAAATGAAGTGAAATAAAGAAGCGAGTTGTCTCTCCAATGGCTAACTTTTGCCAAAGACATGAGTGAAGTGTCTTCCGTTAACGTGTACTTTACTTTTACTGGAATACTTCAAGAAACATATATTTAATAATAAGTCTTTTCAGTTTACCCCAGAAATACTGGGAATATTCAACACAAAGGTCCGGTTGTCGTAGGAAAAACAATAGTCCAGCTTTATGAGTAAACTTCTCCAGACGATATGAAACTAAAGTTCGCCAAGGAAATGTGAAAATAGAGTTAACGAGCAAACTTCTTGCGGAAGCATGCTCGAGATATACGAAATTAAAGATTACGACAAAACTTTTCCTGAGAGAATACCTTGAATAATGCAAAATCCGGCATCATGAGCAAGCGTCTCGCGGAACAATACTTGAGGCAATCTGAAAATCATATTCACGTCCAGGAGTAGACTTCCGGCGGAAAAATGTTGCAGAGAATGCGAAATTCAGTTTCACAGAAGAAAGAAAGAGGGAGGGAGAGGGAGGGAGAGAAAGAGAAAGAGAAAGAGAGAGAGAGAGAGAGAGAGAGAGAGAGAGAGAGAGTGAGAGAGAGGGGGGGGGGAGGGGGGCGGGGTATCTTAAAATGTGAGAAAATGCTTTAGATAAGCTGAAATTCAAGGTCGTAGCAGGAAAATTGAAATATAAAGAGAAATCAATTTGATTGCACTTCGAACGAAGAATAGTTGGAGTTTGCTGAGTATCATAAAATAGCTAACAATCCCGTCTATGCAGTATATTTTTCAAATTAATCTTAACAAATAGTTTTGAAGCCCAGCAGATCACGGAATAGTGCCAGCTCTGCTTTTTATTTTTGATTTTTTTTTTTTTTTATATCACCCGCTGAAGTATATTTGTGCTTTCAGTGCTGTGATAGTCAAAGGTACACATCAGATATTGTAAAGGGTTCCTAACTGAGTAGATTTATTGTTGTCTCTCAATAGATAAGAGCGTTCGTTCATTTATATGCATCAGAATTTGCAGTTTGTTCTACAATATGTTCTCTTCGTTGTTTGTGTGTGCTTCCATTTATTCACCCGCTTGTCTATTTACACACACACTTTACTAGGTATTATAAAGTGACTTAATTTTGTTCGCTTCCACCTTTAAACCTATTTGCCAGTTCATGCACTGGCCCTTGAAAGATATTCGTTTTTGCTTTAGTCTTACGTGTGCCCTCCCAGTCTGTTCGATCCTTTGTATGGCTGAGAGCTTATAAACTGATCTTATAAAGTGACACAACGTTATGAGATGGCGCCTAAGGTTTGTTGTGCCCATTCGCTCGTCCATTTATTTATAATCGGTTGACATCAAAAAGTCATGCTTCTACGTCGCTGCTCCTCCGCTTAAACGCTCTTTCATATACTAGTACACATCACATCTTTTAAAGTCACTCCCTAAAGTGGCGTGAGTTACTGATATGACAACTTAATTTCGTTCATGTCTTCACAACTTTCATCCACCCGTTTGTCCGTTTATACGTATCTGAATCCACACGTTTTTCAGTTTTTAATACGCAAAGAATGGGATAATTGTATCGCGCTGTATAAACTCACAACGTTAGGCAAACGAAAAATAGATGTATTGTCGGCGAGCGCTTTTATGAGTGCTGTAAGTGAAAAATTAAAGCAAGTTTCGACTTTGTTGCAATCATAGTTGCCGGCAAATGGATCTGGTGGACTATAATCAGTTTATATATTGTCCAGAATTAATCATTTTCGCAATGCTTCTAAGTGATATCGTCTGCATATTTTTTTTTTTTTTTGTACAAAACCAAAGCACAATAGGGGTTCTACAAAATTGCCGTATGGGTCTTGGGAGGCCTAAGAGGTTTGAAAGGTGGGTTTCAGTTTTTTTGGTATATATTATTATACTTATTATTTTTCACTCATATCTTGGGCATGAGGCTTGGCGCTGTTCGTTTCATTTCACACGATTTAGTCCAAACTTAGGTTTTACGAAGGAAGAAGGCATTCTACTCGTTGGTTGATGGCTTTCCCTATTTCGGAAGTCAAACCCATTAAGGTCGTTCCAACCTCGTTGAAAAATATTAGGCCTTGGCTATCTGAAAATCCTGGAAGGGCTACGAAAAGACCTGAAGATCACAATACAATCAGTTCGTGGACAATGTTTGCAGGGCAGGCGTGATGGATTTTCGAGATTATTTTAATTTATAATCAAGGAATCGTTAAAAAGCAAATGCGATTACTTTCGATTTATTGATTTTTTTTCGTAGTAAATAAAGGGAAATAACGCTTCCGTAATATTAAACTAACACATCATTTAATGCCCACAAAACAAATAGTGTTTTTTTTTTTTTTCTATGAAACGATTAGCGATAAACGATTATTTTTTTACTATTTTTTTAAATACCGTTTTTTAACATAATAAAAACCGAAGCAGAGGCAAAGAATATATTTTGCGAGCATTTAAAACACTTTTAGTTAAGTGAGAGAGTGGAATGTTAAGCAATCTTTAGCAATAAAATAATGAAAGTTAAATGAAAGGCTTTCAGCTCAATAGGAAAAAGTCTATAAAAATTTGTCACCCTAGAAATTAATTGCCCTTGAAAATGAAAATAATCATAAAAAAAAGAATATGTAGGAAATAGTATGAAAAACTCCGTGAGCAGTAACAACCAACGGCTAACTGTGTATGGAATGAAAGGAAATTGTTAGAGCGCGCGTGTGTGCATGCTTGTTACCATATATAACAAACTAGCAGCATAAGCTACCAGAGAAAATACTAAACGAGGAAAAAACACCAACAACAAATGCCAACGAGCGGTTAGTCATTTGTTTAATACCCCAATGAGAAGTATGCACGCACATACACTCAAACACAAACCGATTGATTACTATACTAGCAAGCTTACGTACGTTATATACGTATGTTACGTATGAATGGATGTTTCATTTACTCCTCTCACTAGCATTTAGTGGACTATTGAATGAAGACATATGGCCAGTTTAACAAACAATTTTTCTACTAATGCTGTGTTTGCACTTTCGTATGGATTCACTCCGCACACAATAAAATCTAGCAAAAAAAAAAAAAAAAAAAAAAAAAAAAAAAGAAAAGAAAAAGGCATAACGTGATATTAATCCTTTCGAACGGGGGCGCTACCTTGAAAGAAGAAAACAAGAAAGAAAATGAAAAAAAAAGAGGAAAAACAAAGCACATACGCACCTATCTATACAAATGCATGTAAAGGATGTCACATTTGTTAAATTTTCCCTTTTTTTTTGTTTTTTCTTTTAAAAAAAAAAAAAATAATTTTCTCATTCTCCGTCTCAGCTACTTTAACTTTACTCGAATAGTATGACAACTCAATTTATGGTCTATACCTTCCATTTGCGATGTTTGATGCGTGCATCGAGTAAGGACGCACTTAATTAACTGTGACAATCAATTTTGAATGCAACTTATGTCTCAATTGCTTGTGAAATATCGCTTACGACAGCTAAAGGGAATAAAGCGAATGCTGCAAATCGATATGTTCGATAGGCTAAAAAATATTAAGCCCAAGTGTCAATTTTCAATCTTGGGCATTTTGTTTTTTTTTTTTTTTTTTTTTAAATTTTATAAAGAAATTAATTAGTCTTTCCTTAGATTACTTTCCCTCTATTACCCTAAGCTGAGGTTCTTAGATTATTGGCCAAATTTTGCCCTATATTGAGTGTATGCATACGTACGAGTCTTTTTGCTAGTTTTATAAATAATTTAATAAAATTTATAAAAGGATCAACATTTTTTAGATTATTTTATTAATACTATATCCCATTAAAAATAAATAAAATCTCCAAAGGCGCAATACTTTTTAATTTAATTTTTTTATCTTTTTATTTGAATAGCTTCCTTTATTTGCGGACGGCGTGGTGGCCAGAAAGGATTATAGACGGATAAGGACGATGCGTACAACCGACTATTAACTTTCCGCTATTGCGGGGATGCTTAAGGATATAGTGAAGTTTAAATAAATGGTACAATAAGCGGTCCGATCCGAACCATTTCCAATATTATTCTTCTTTGGGCCAAAATAAGTCATCAAAATATTCTAAAAATTTTGGGCTGAATGTTGAACTCATGGGAAAAAGTGGTTCGGGCGGACATACAAGTTTAAATCGATTTAGAAAATGACTCTGTATCGATCATTGCAATAAAAGGTGGCTCAATCCTATGTACCTCTAGCTGTTGTAGACATCCGCACAAACTTAATATACTTTCGTGGCATAGATATGAAAACAGAAATGCGAATAAATCTGCTTTCGGTACAAGTAAACGTTTTTTTTGAGATCCGACAAAAATCTCATGACTTTCGCTTAGTAAAAGGGATACCATATAATAAGAGTCGAAAAACAAACATAAAGATTTGCTGGAATTTTTTATACATAGACACTATTTATTTATTTTTTTGTTTTGTCACTTACTTGCTTTGTAACAGAGTCAATGAGCCTAACGAATATGTCCTGTTCTTGTCTAGCACCTGTAAAGTGAGTTTGAGAAACTCATTGTGAATCAAAGATGAAAAGATATATTTTTTCTTTTCCTTCCCCCAATACTTTAATCCCATTACTTACCGTTAGCATAAAGTAACTGTAATCTGTATTGTATGCCATTATTAGTTTTCGTTGTATCGGTTTCCGATTCCTTCTCAATGAAACCAATAAATGCAGTTCTTTCGATTTCAATAGGCTGACCGGCACGATCGTATAACGCAATCACAAAATGAAAAAAATTTGATTTCCTTAAATTACTGGGCGGCTGTTTTTCAAAATGCGCTCGACCGATACCCAAACTGAAAACAAATATATAAATTTATTAGATAAGACAATAATGCAAAAAATAAAAAAAAATACTACAGTGAAAAGTCCGAGGCAGTACTTGATGTTAATCTTTGACTCAAGATCATAGAATGAATTGTTTTCGGTCATTACAATTGTTACATCAGTCATTTACTTGTCTTTAGAAAATTTCTTTGCAAGCAACACACCATTGTGGGGCAGAGCTTCACTTTAACACGGAAAGAAAGTTGTGACAATCCGCTTATAACGCGGAATTTCTATTCCACGATAACGATATGTTGGTTGAACGCTATTTAGAACATACGCGTTGTGAACACACAATATGTTGGAATACTCGTAGCTTTACCATCTTCAGGATAATACTATGTATGTATGTATGTAAACATTCGCTTTTCCTGTTAAACTTGGGTTCATTGCAAGCGTTTACTTCGTGAATAGCAACGATTTTCATACCATATAAAGCTTGTAGTGCAAGTTTGTACGTTTGTGTGCAACACCCGATCACAGGTCGACTGCACCTTCTTCTCTTACTATACCGATCGTTTCAGAATCATTTTCTTTAACGGTGCAAGTCCATTTCTCTGCTTATCCGTCTATTCGTCTGTCCGTCTGAATGAAACTTTGTATAATATAATGAAATATTTTGGCTCAAAGACGAACGTTACTGAAAATTGTTCGGATGGCTACTTTCCACGTAGCGCTTTAATATAAAATGTCTTTATATGAATAACAGTAGGCTTAAAACTATATTATTTTTACTTGTTTCTTTTTTGAAGATTTGCTATATGTATATTGAGAAAAAATACATATAAAAAAATACTAACAGAAAAAATTCTGTTGAATATTGTGAAATTAAAAATTTTACGCTAAAAAAGTTATAGGAAGATTTCGGCTTAGCCAAGAAACTGGAGTTATTTTTGTTAAGTGCGGTCTCTTCTTTGTCTGACAGCAGGTTAAATTTCAAATAGGAGCTGCGAAGTCCGCTATAACTAGGTCACGCAATTTACAGCGACCTTGCAAGGGCAAGCAAACAAGGCTAACTTTCAGACTTTTTTAAAAGTACACACTGTACACAATATCTAGAAGAAATATCTGAATGTGGAGATAGTATTATTTTTTTATCATTAAAGAAATTTTGCAATGCAAGAAAAAGATGATAATCGCTTGGTGCCAAGTCCGGACTGTATGGCGGATGCATTAAAACTTCCCAACCAAGCTCCCGAAGTTTCTGGCGAGTCACTGTAAATGTGTGTGGCCTAGCGTTGTCCTGGTGGAACACGACACCTCTCCTGTTGGTCAATTCTGACCGTTTCTGGTCAATCGCTATCTTCAAACGGTCCAGTTGTTGACAGTAGAGATCAGAATTTAGCGTTTGGCCTTATGGAAGCAACTCATAATAAATAATTCCCTTCCAGTCCCATCAAATGCATAGCAAAACCTTCCTGGCCGTTTGAGGTGCTTCACCGCTCTTTGACCACGATCGTTTTCGCACAGGGTTATCGTATGTGATCCATTTTTCATCTCCAGTCACCATCCGTTTAAGAAATGGGTCTATCTCATTCCGTTTGGCCAAGGCTTCGCAGATGGAAATTCGATCCATCATGTTTTTTTCTGTTAATTGGTGGGGCACCCAAACATCGAGCTTCTTTTTGAAGCCAGCTTCGTGTAAATAGTTTAAAACTGTTTTATGGTCGATTTTTAGCTCCTGGGCGATGTTACGACTGCTAACATGCCGGTCAACTTCGATCATTTCTCCGATTTTATCGACATTTTCGACGACCGGCCTACCTGAGCGAGGTGCATCTTTAACATCAAAAATTCCTGAACGGAATCTACGAAACCAAAATTGCACATAATTGGCTGTTACAGTATCGGAACCATAAACACCATTCACAATTTTAGCCGCCTGGCTTGCATTTTCGCCTTTGTCAAAGAAAAACTGTAAAATGTACCGGATTTTCTCTTTGTTCACTTCCATTTTTAACATGCTGTAACTCACAACTGAATGCACCAAACAAGAAACAGCAAAAGAATTTTTTTTACTGCGAAATGTCACCTTTCCAACGAGCATAAATCTGAAATTGTTTGATCGATACTTTACGAGAAATCTATCAGTGCAGCCATCTACCGAAAAAATAATGGATTTCTTTTTCCCCAAACTTATATTAAAAGAGTGGGCGAGTGGGCAAAGGATCGCCACTAGCAACTTAACGATCATGGGTTCAAATCCCAAGCGTGGTGGAGTTTCAATAAAAGCCAATGCGTAAGTATTAGTGTTTTAAGACTTTAGTCTTAGAATTTATTTCTCTGATTAAATTAATTGTAATAACAATAATAATATAACAAGCGAGAAAGTTATATTCGGCGTGGACCGAATCTCGCATACCCACCACTATGCTTTTCGCATTCTACGCTCCAAGTTCTTTTATTTGATACCCATATCGTTAGTATTTATAGGAAAAAAGTGTTCGCGGTGTCTACCATATTCGTTTTCAAATGAACCCGTTTTTAGGCAAATAATAGGTCGTCATTTAAGGAATGTACAAAATAGTCTTAAACGTTCGGTCTTGTTTGCTTTATCATAAATAAGCATAAAACGTCAAAAAAGTGAAAAGAAATTAAATTTAGTTATGTGTAACTTTGGGTGGGCATGGTCGATTATATCCATTTTTGCACGTAAGGAGTAGACCGTTTCGTAAAGCAAATGTGGAAAATTTCAGCCGTCTATAATTTTTTATAATTTCCGAGGAACGAAGAAAAATCCAAAAATTTATGTTAAAAAAAACGAAGTTGCGTTCAGTTTTCGCTCCACTGCGCGCTTCCGCTCGAAGCGATTTGGCCCATTTTCAATACCAACCTATGTGCAGGAACTTCCAATGTTTATATCCAATTTGAAGTTGATATCTTAATTTTTGCGACCAGGGGAGTGCCTACAACATACACCACACAGACATACGGACGGACGGACATGAATAAATCAACTCAGAATTTCATCCTGACCGAGAATATATATACTTTATAGTATGTGTGTCTGAAGCTTCCTTCTGGGAGCATACCCCATGTTACAGTGGGGGGTATAATAAATAAACAAATAAACGAAATTATTTATGTATGTTTTTATTTTGTTTTTGTTATGGAATTTGAATTTAAAGTCTTTTATACGGAATTTTTAATAGCTTTTGGAATGTGCGTCTTCCCGTTTATACAGGGTTCTAGTCTCATATGTCTGTTTAGTCTCATACGCTTTCGCATCATAGCGGACTTTGTGGGATCGCATCTACCGTGTTATAGACGGGTTAACTGTACGTTGTCTCAAATCAATTTTTGCTCTCAATTGTACGACAGGACAAACAAAAGTAAATATATATAGAATCTAGATAAAATTTTATCCTGATAAAAACTATGCAAATTGGTAGTGGTCTGCCACGCTCAGATAAGATCTGTCATATAAATCTATTTTTTTCATATGAATCGTGGGTAAGAGAAGAAATACATCAATTTAATCGAAATTTCACACAGCAAATTTTCATATCAATCTCGACGTATGAGATATAGAAAATTAGATCCAAAATCTTTCAAATCCGCAAAAAAAATATATATATATTTATATATATCCTCTTTTCATCGAGTTTGCCGAGCAATATTAGAAAAAGAGAATTCTTTTATGTAACGTTTTCGAAAGCAGGCTACCTTTTCGGTGGCAGAGGGCACAAAAAAACGAAGCACTATGGATCACCCTCCTAAAAAGGAAACCTAAATATTTAGCAGGGAGTTTGTAAATCACTTTAGTAAAAAAGTGTAGAAAATAATCTAAAATTAACGCAAGATCGTAAGGGGAGGAGTGTGAAAATCAGCTCTTGTTCGGTAATAAGAGGAACTTGTTCTGGTGTGCCACAAAGGTCTTTTTTTAGGGCCGAGTTTCTTTAATATGTTTATAAACCATTTGGTCACTTGTTGTTTTGATTGCAATATTCATGCATGTCGATGACGCGCGTCTGATGATCTGCGTATCCCATACGCGTGAACAGGTAGACAGATCGAATAAATGGATGAATGCTTTGTTGTCCCTATCGTATGGACCTATCATATTGATATCCTATGGAGCTAATGTATGCAGAAGTTTTGACTACATCTTCGAAAATAAACTCCAAGAGGCGATAAATAAATGTGCGAGATATGTTTACGGTAGACGCAAGTATGATAAGATATCACTGTATTCCTTGAAAATTTCGAACAGCAATGTGCGACTTACTTAAATGTTTGGAACTCAATTTTTATGCACAAAATTATTCATACACCTATCCCGAGATACTTGTTACTTACTGCCAGACCACAGGTATTTTGTGTCTTCAAGGCTGCTTTTTATTAACATTTGTAAAAATGTGTAACTCTTTGCTCATGAGTATCAACTCAATTGTTAAGGGGCGCAGACGTTTTGTAATTCCTGTGCCAATGCGTGATTGTTATAATCTGATTGCATGGCCGTGATATTAAAAATGATGGTGTTTTTTTTTTTTTTTTTTGGATTATTACACTGCTGTACAGTGAAACATACGCTTTAGATTTTCTTCTAAGACCGGCGTTCATTGTCTTCTTTGGATTAATTATTGTTCCCTAACGATTTCATAGGTGTTTAGTTGTTGCATAATAGTTCATAATTATCTAATTCGGTACTCGGTAGTAGACATTGCAGCCTCGTTTGTACAGGAGTGTTACCGGAGATTTGCTATTATTAATAATAATATTACAATGTAATCTAATTTTAAGTAATAAATAAAT
>NW_023998490.1:961052-1161769 GCF_014805625.2 Glossina fuscipes | reverse complement strand
TATTACAATGTAATCTAATTTTAAGTAATAAATAAATAAATAAATATCACTTTGCTTCACATTATTGGCACCTAAATCCGTTCATTAAATTGTAGGCATTCCTTCAGCGCAGTAATGAAGAACAATGCACACACTTTTCATCATATATATATATATATATATATATATATATATACCAGAAGTTTAGTTTTTAAATCATTGAGACAATATTTATAAAGGGGATCACCTACCAGAAAATGCTGAAACCAAAATTTCTGTTCGTTTCGAAGGAAGAAGAAGAAGAATGAAGACTAATTATTAACAAAGTTGAAAAAAAAAATGTAATTCTGCAGTGGGTATTCAAAGAAAGTACAAAAAAGAATTCTTTTTACTTCGCTTGTAAAAATTGTTTTCTACCAACGACTATTTTAAAATTTTTGAACAAGGCGTTGAAAAATACGCACAAGTGAAGACAAATATCTTCATTGCTAATCAGACAAAGGTGTGATGGCAATAAGATCACCTAACAAAGGCGCAAAGGAAAGAATATAGGAAGAGATCTTTTTCTGTTGAATGTTCTTTTTAAAATTACTACTGAACGTCATCCATTGTTCTCGGAAGGTGTATAAACTATGGCCGGAGCTTGTTGTTGCAGAGATATTGATTGATTCTTACTGGTGAAATTGGAAAGTTAGATAAGCTTTCAAATAATTAAATTAGCAAACAGGCCACTTAAGCATGATCTACGGTATCGATACGGTTGAAATAGAGCAACAGAAAAATGCAAAGCAATAATTCTGGAAAGAAGAAAGAAGTCGAGAACATGGCATTCTGCATTAATTTTAAATAAATAAATGTTAATGTCTTTGGCCTGTGGCCGAAAGCAATTAATAAAATTCATTTTAAAACTAAATCAATATATTTATGCACTCAATACATGTATAGTGATTCTGTAAAGTGCTTACATTCAATTTAAACTCACTGTACGAGTCATTGAGTAATTTTAACAATGTCAGCGATGCCTATATATATGTTTATTTTTCCCTTTATTTTAGCATTTACAAGTATGAACATACAAACGAATGCCAAAACGAAAATGAAATGAGACAAGAGAGTGAAAAAATTAAAACTAACGCAACGCAAACAAACATTATGCAGCCAAGATAGAGGAGGAGTAACAACAAACGACTTACAGTAGAGCGCGTACACAAACACATACATATATTGTTATGTGAATGTGTTACACCTTTAATAATACTTTTAAATTGAATGTTTATAAATACAAACTATAAATGGGTTTACATAACGTAAAGAAAATAAAAACAATAAACGAAAGAAAAATGAAAGAAATATTTGTATAAGCATGTAATACAAGCACAACATACATACAAACGAATTCAGATATGTCAGCGTTTTCTAAATTAACGAGTGAATACGAATGTGAATGTGTGGCATGACCAACAAACCAATATACATGCTCTTCGACGTATTTATGTATATAAAAATACCTACATATATATACGATGTAGATGTACGATGTATAAACGCTAAAGACTAAACTAGCTAACAATTATTTGGTTATATATGTACATAAAGCACTATTCCATACTAAACAAAACACCAACAACTGTAACAACATTGTCATGTAAGTTCCATCATTTTGTGATGACTGCGTTCTTTACAGTAGCTAGCTACTGTTGTACTGTTGTTCTCGTTTGTTTATTTTATACATGTGTGTTTAGCTAAACCGTTAATAAAAGTCGAATATTGACATTTATGATTTTTACCGTAGATGTACACAGATGGACACATACCAAGCAGCATACCGTCATCATCATTTTTATACCCATTAACGAAGCATCGGGACAAACTATATTTGTCTTTCCATTTGTGACACCCAGAAATGCGCATTGGCTCCCAGCCTTATCGCAATATGAGCGCACTCGACTATGTACATATGCCCTAGATTTGTGCTTTATTTGGCAACAAGCAAAAATTAATCGAAACTTTTTACTTCGCACCATAAGTCATACACCTTGTACGAATTGCGATAATACCCCTTATCATGTCCACCACTGGAAGGATGAGGTGTATATTCATTTTCTCAAAATGTTTGCAATACCCAGAAGGAAGCGTCAGAGACCCCACCAAGTATACATATCCTTGATCAGCATCATATTCTAAATCAATTTAAGCATTTCCGTCTGTGTGTCCGTCCATGTCTAGAATGTCTGTTGTAAGTATTCTTCTGTCTGCAAAATTGCAGCTATCGGCTTCAAATTTGGGAAAAACATTGGAAGTTCTTGCACGCAGGTTGCTATTGAAAATGGGCTAAATCAATCGAAGAACACGCCCGCATCACAACGTGAACTGAGAACATCCTTGGTTTTCAAAGGGAATGAAAAATTTGGTTTTTGCTCATTACTCATAAGCTATAGCAGATCAATGTACAAAAATTTCAAAACATATTCTATGAGCGGTGCTGTAGCACTTGTACTCGATCACGCCTACCCGACGTTGGAGGGTATCAAAATTTAATTTTTTTTTCAATAAGGCGCAGAAACAAGCATTAAAGACCCCATAAGGCATTTAAATTCTTGCCAGGTTTTAAATTTGGAATGCAACAGAATATGTCCGTTGGTTACTCTGTCCATCTGCCTGTCTTTGCAATTCTGTAGTATATGTGGTAAACATTGCCCCGGTAGCGGAAATGAAAACATCGCCTACAAATTTGCCAAAGGAATTGGGAGGCGACTTAAATTATTTAAGGGACACGCCTACAATGCTCACACGCTTTAATTTTGAAAATAGAAAAAATCAGCCTCACCCACTTCACACTAGAAAGCATGACAATTGAGTTCTCTTACTTCTATCTTTTTTAGGACGAAGGTTGTGGGTATAAAAAATTCGCACACAACTGAATATAATTTTCTTAGTTGCTTTCAGATGATTTAGAATGCGGTCGAATCAGGGCGAATGCAATATACTTATAAAAGTATGTGAATAGTTTATGTTACTTTTATTCTTTCTACCGCAAAACCATCTTTGAGCAAACGGATATGGGATAAAGTGCACATAGTTGTGATCACAATATAAAATTGTAAACCGATTTCACCCGCCTAAATATCAAAAGCGTCAATATTGAGATATCAAACCAACCTTCAAAGGGCGCTTGCCGAATTTACATTTCGTTTCGATCGTTCGTTTATGAGTTGCAATGGTTTTTGCTGACGCTGCTCTTGCTATTTTCTAAATAATAGAAAATTCCAGCATTGGTCTGTCTTTGATGGGAAAAAATGCCTTCCAATCTTGCTATTGAGTTGCAAGCGTTATAGAAACTTTTCTCTATTGAAGTAAAAAATTTGTCAACAGTTTGTTGATTTAAAATGAGTTCGTCTAAGCGATGAAGAAAGGTCAATGGTAGAAAGCGTCAAAAAGAAGCGAAAACGTTACAGTAGGACACGGTCCGTCCACCGCATTTTCCAGGATTAGTCTCCAGTAATTATTATTTGCTTGCAAAATGTAAGAGGATGCTCCACTGAAAAAGATTTGGAGCAAGTCGTGCTATATAACAACAACAGGAATATTGGAGAAACATTGGACTGAATGCATCTTCCTTGTATGTAGTCGTATGAATAAACTCGGAGTTCTTAAAACAACAACACATTTTTCTTATTTGGTCTGGGGAAATACTTATCTCTTCATTATATTGCATTGGCCCTGCGAAAGAACAAAAATCAAACCATTTAGAGTATCGCGGCAGCGATTAAGTTGAGTCTTGGGATAATGAAAAAATTAAGAAAATTATGTTCGATTGTGACGAACTCTTTTATACCCACAATCGCTGCTGAAATCAAGGAAACTTCGATATCGATGTGATCGATTTTTTCTTTGCTTGCAAAGGTGCTATGTTATCACCCACCGACCCATATTTGTGGAATTTTTGTTGTTGTGTATGCTAGAGATTGTAAGTAATGAAAAAAAAAAAAAAAATTATTTCGCTTTTGAAAGCATAGGCATTGCCAGTTTACAGTATATCATTGGCTTGTTATCCGACCGATTTTGAAGACTTACGCACGACGGCAAGAACTTTCAAGGTTTTTTGCAAATTGGGGGCACGATATTTTTCCTACGAGGAGAATAATGCTCAGAGACGTAATGTAAATTTTGCGCAGATAGACAATTACGCCCAGATTGATTTACACTTCGGGATTGATCACTAAAATGTGTGCTTCGTACAATCGCTGAAATTTCCTTCTCTCTCCGGATTCGGTGCGGTGTGTAAAAGCTTTTTAGTTTTTTCTTAAACATTCAAATGATCTCTTCATGCACCCAAATGTATTCTGACAGATGTTGATCATTGATTTTGAAGAAAATTTGATGAAAACTGCACAGCAGGCGCGCCTTTACGGATAGATCGACAAGAGAGCAAAACGAAATTTTGTTTAAATCCTATGCCACTTGTGTTCAGCTTACAGTTCGCAGTTTTTCAGATATTTTGATGAAATTTAGTACACTGACGTGTTTTGACGCAAGGACGAACATTATTGAAATTAGTTTCGATTGGACGTCAACATTTCGACCACTTCCCATATAAGGTCTTAATTCAAAAAGTCGGTACATGAATAACTGCATTATGCGCAGTGGGATAGGGTATTTGAATCTGGGCTATTGCGCACTTGTTTTAAGTTCAATTATTTACATGGGAATCTAACCTATGTGTAGGTAGGTATATGCAAGTATGAATTATATATTACATCTTGTATGGTCTTTCTCTCGGCTGGATTCATTGACTTTAAGCACATCTCTTGATTTAAGGAATTGATAGGGATCCATATGTGCCGCGTTTCCTGAACAATTTCAAAGGGGCCACACTTGGATCGATCGTTTTCTCAATCACGTAATATATCTAACCTTTTAATTTCTCTCACTTAATCAATTGACGAAAATCTTAATCGGGACAAAAACTTGTTTCATCTCGAAGACTTTTGTACATAGTTTCTCATACACCGCCTATTGAAAAGGTTTATCGTAATTTGAAATGCTCTAGAAGGGTATATAATGTTATACAGTCGTCCCTCTTCAATCGCAAGCAATCCATATCTATTAATAACGTTTTCTGTAATAAGGTTTAAGATCGGTTTCAGGCTCTATTCTGCATAATACTTTTGTGAACCATTTAAGTGAAGTATTAGAGATTGGTGAGAGGATTTATTTTACCCATACGGACAATGAGTATGAGATGTCTATCGCTGCAGCATTGGCAATGCCATTAGCTACACCTCCTACCACTTACTAAGGGTTAACATCAAACTTGGTTTCGCCCACTCTCTCAGGGAGTCCCCTATATAATCTCGGTAAACTAAAATCTACTATCCATAAAATCGTTTTCAATAATATCCTCTCCAGCGATCATGTATTTTAAAATTGTCTTTTGAAGATCATCTTTCCTTTCATCATCCTTTATAGGCGACCTCAATTTTAAAGGGTTTGTAGCAATTCTCAAACCATCATTCGCGTAGTAAAAGTCCCAATCTTTCAAATGTCAATTGTTATATGGTGTGCACGTCGTTGAAACAATCTCCAGCCTAATCTTAAATCGCTCAACGGCAAAGAGTAATTTATAAATAGTAATGCGCTGCTGTTGATTTCTGTCTTATTTGTGGTACGCTTTTTAAATTTGCAAAAGCTGTCTTAGCCTAAATACTGGGCTATAATTTAATAATGAAAGTAGTTGAAAGTTTGAATAAAACAAGAACAAGTAGAGAGGGTTTAGTGGGCCACATCTACACCGCAGCGCTTCATACAGTGACGCGTACTCTGTGAGAAGCGGTGAAGAAGCGATGAGCCGATTCGAGTCACTTTCAATAATGTTCGTACCTGGGCCAAAACACGCTTTTGTACCGAATTTCTTTAAAGCATCTTGGAAGATGCAACTTATACGTTGAACGCAAGATGCCAGGGGAAACAGGCGGACAAACAAGTTTCAAAGATCGATTCAGCAACTGCTTCCAAGTCGATCAGTATAATAAAAGGTAGATCAATCTCAAAACGTTCCGGGTGCTACATACATCTGCACAAACTTAGCACTTGCACCTTCTACATATATATATATATATATGGGGGTATGAAGCTATTGCTTAGACATTAAGATTTATGTCGTGAACAAAACAGGATCGTATTGTTAATGAATCAGCCTTTTTTCATTTCTATATCTCATAGATAGAATTGCACAAAATATCAATTACCCAACAAAAAGTTGCGGTAGAGTTTTCAATAAAAATCCGATTACCTTAGATACAAGTGCCTTAGCACTTGGCATATATTTCTCTGACTAATTTATTATTAAGTTGAAAAAATAAACATTTATATGTGAATAAAAGTAAAAAAATGAATATATTATATAAAAAAAAGCAGAATCCAACAAACGAATACCTGCGTGTCGATGTACTATTATATGTACTAAAAAGAAAAAACTAACAGAAAACAAGAGCAAAAGTTGCGATGTGCAAAATAGATTAAAAGCATCATTTAAAATCATCATTAAAGTCATCGTTAAAAGGCCAACAAAAATTATCTTCCAAGTAATGCTGGCTACGTTTAATAGGGTGGTAGGAGTGCTTAGAAGCATGACTAGATATATTAAAATTCAGTTAGCATAGTAACATTGGCAAATCGTTATTTCCTCCAGATGGCTTAATCGGAAGCGTAACGCATTTAATGTTTGGTCTTTGGTACAAAGAAAAGGGATATTAATACAGTTTTGTAGACAATGCTCCTCATATGATGGTAAAAGTAACAGAAGGTATCGGACAAGAGTGCGCAGAATTCGTGCAACTCTTTCTAATTTAGCTTAATTAAATCGAAATGAATGATATTGATAGTAAAGATTGTAACGCAGCTCTAAGATAACTCTAAGACAAGCTCTTTGCAATAAGAAAGTTTTCCAGATCCCAGTTTACCCCTTCGTTTGAAAAGGCCTAATGAAGAGTGAAATGCAAATGTAAAACACACTAAGCCCTTAATTACGATCGCAAAGCCAAAAAAACTAAGTTGTTGCGTCTAACTGTCATGCACAATTCCAGTTCCAGAACAGACGCAGTGAACAAATCGACATATCACAGTTTTCAGAGACATTAGGCAATTTAATATGTCCTAAAGAATGCTTAAGCCTGTCAGAAATATCTAATTCCATCTACGTAAGATACTAAATTACATATAAAGAATCTGCAGCTGCTTGGCAGTAACACTCTATATTGTAGCTTTTCGTCTATTGCATACATACACTAACGTTCGGGTAAAAATATGTGTATTGGTGGTATGGAGTAATGGTGCATAAGTGACAGCATAAAACGTTTGAGCAGCAAAGATTTAAGCCAGTCCGTTCGAAATGAAAAGGTCGGCTTCAAATTTGATTGGCACTGAAAATGGACCAGATCGATAAACGAACGCGCATAAAGTGCAATATTAACTAAGAGCACCTTTTCCTCCGAAAGGCAAGAAAATTTGGGTTTCTTGCCTGTTACTCATAAATTATAACAGTGTGAAGCAAAGAATTTGTGTGGGGATGCTTTCTTAGCACAACGTCATAAATAGACTTAAAATATGCCGTCATTCTTAACACTTGCTCGGCGATCAGGCTTTGGATTGTCTCGATACATTGTCATCGCCATATGTAGCTATGGAGGATGGCCACAACAAAGCGAACAAATGCTTTAAGTTAGAACTCTTGTTCTACAACATTCTATTTTGTTGTTTTTAATTTGTTAAGCGATCGAGTACGGTGTTTTCTGATTTTACTGAACGGTTTCTAAGAGCTTGTTGATTTTACTAAAGACCTTGTAAGGTGATAAGATCGGGATACGTTGACTAAGCTTTAATTTGCGGCTATGTACTAGAATTCTTACACTGCCTTACCGCCTTACGTTTATTGCAGACAAGAACATTTTAAATTGTAAGTAACAGTAGTAGAGAGAAGCAGCAATAGAAAGAACAAGCGATAGGGGAGGCAGCAAAAGGGGCAATAATATTATCATTATTATTATTGTTATTATAATTAAGAGAAACAAGGCAGAAAAATAAATTCGAAGACTGAAGTCTTAAAGTACTAGCAAATTAGGCTATCGTCTCTATTGAAAGCTCTACCGCACTTGATAATTGGACTCGTGACTATTGAATTGCTAGTCAGGGTCCTTAGCATACTCCATCACTTTGCTTGATATGCGCAAGGTACTAGCAAGAAAGAAGTCTAGAAGGAAAACCGGCCTAAAAAAAGGAAATAATGACAGAAACAAACAGTAGTAGACACTCTATCTGGTAGGAAAAAGAAGTAGGAAGACAAGGCTTTTACAGTAAGAAACAGTAAAATGAAGAAATAGTTGCAGAAAAAAGTAGTTGTAGATAAGAAGCAATGGCAGACAGAAGCACCTGTGCGAACACACAGGTATAGCATCAGACAGTTGAAGGAAAAAGCAGTAATAGAAAACAAGTAAGAAAATTCTATATAGTCGTGACCGGATCTTTTATACCCATCGCCCTTATCCTAAAAAAGACTAAATAAGTACACGAACTAAATTTTCATGCTCTGCAATATGGAGAAGCTGCGGCTGATTTTTCTGTTTCCAATATAAGAGGTATAGGCGTGCAGGCGTTGTAAATATATCGAAAAAACAATTAATTTTTTTCAATTTTTTCCATTTTTGTACATTTTTGTGCAACATCATCCATCGAATATACATGCTGCGGCTTGTCAATGATAAGAAAAAAACCAATTTCTTATTCCTATTGAGTTGTTCTCAATTTCCGTTTACTGTAGGCGTGGCCATTTCCAACATCAAGCGTCGTCCAAGAACTTCCGATGTTTTAACCGAACTTCAAGTCGATAGCTCCATTTTTGCGACCAGGAGAATGTTTACAAGAAGCTTTATACACACGGACAGACGGACATGAGTAAACCAAGTCAGTGTTTGATGCTAATGAAATCTGTGTTTACTTTGTTGGATTTCGGAATTTTCCTTCTGGGTCTTGCAAACGTTTTGACTAAATGAATATACCGCTTATCCTTTGGAGGGTATAAATATAGTAAGTAAGAAAAAGAATTACTAGCGAAAGCATTATTATGGCCAAACGCAACTGTAGGAGTAAGCAGCAGCAAGAGTCAGTAATTAAAGAAAGCGGTAATACGAAGAGAGAGTGATAAGGAAAAGAATGCTTTTAGCAACACCTCGCATAACACCCCCCATAGGGATAGTGTGCCATCTAAGCCGAGCTTAATTTATATTTTGTCTTAGCTGGAAATTTGCGAGCACTTCGTAGTCGCTTAATGGACATTGGAAATAAAAGAAATAAAAATTTTATTGCAATTTTTCAATGATCATTGAATTTCTCGATGTAATTCTTGTAAAATTTTTATCTACAGTTGCCATAATCATTATTAAAGTATGAAATATATTCGCAACCAAGCAAATACTTTAGAACTCTGTAAAAGCATACAAATGTTTTACATGTTTTCCCTATATAAGCGTATATATGAAACTTTGAAGTTGTTTTTTTTTTTTTTTTTTTTACTTTGCGATTCTTCTCATTGCAAAAGTCAATAACAAGTTGTGATTTATATGCGTACCTGCTATTGTTTTTACTCTTTTCGAAACGTGTAATTTATATAAAAGCTGTTATCATCGAAATGATATAAATACCTCTACCGACATATGCATAAAATGCAAAGGTTGTCATTTCCATTTTTATTCCAAATTTACGCCATACCATCGACTCCACTTGCTCGAGCATATGGATAAATTATTCTTTTTAAAAAAAACCAAAAAAAAAAAAAAAAAAAAATGAAACCAAAAAAAAAGAACAAAAATTACATTTGGTTGGTTGAAAATATTTCACTAATTGACAAGGTCGAAAGTATCCCATAAATCGTATGCAGAGAAATATAATGAACGTGATTTATGAGAGAAAGGGACACAAAAGAAATATAAAATTTTCTCCATGATTGCAAGCAAATAATCGGACATTCAATGGGTAGAAGACTCCTTTTCACTGCATTCAAGCACTAGAAGGCACCTTTCTGTTTCCGTAACAATGCACAAAATTTATTTATAATCAGGATAACACTTATCCAACTACAACGTAAACATGCAAACGCATGTGAAACACATAGCTATCGGGTTAATTTATGTTTCACAAAAAGTTTAAACCGAAGAAAATCCCCTTTAAATGCTTTTATGTTGTGGTTCTGTGTTCGATGTAAAACGTGCAAGTATGTTGGAATTTGTAAACCGTTTGCCACGCTTGAATATGCCAAACTAGTTTAGCTGACATGAAGCGAGAGTTATTGCTACTAAAAGTTGCGAAAAAAGTAGCAAAAGTTGTCCTGCAAAGGAGACCATCGCTTAAACTAGGAGACCATCGGTGATCGATAGACTAACAGTTAAGATGAAACCAAGCAATCATGTATTAGAAAACCTACGCAAACAAATATTGGATAATGTCTCCCATCGAAAACTCTGAAGCAGGAAATAAGAATGTTAATCGTGGCCATAGTGAGCTCAGTCATCCTAAACAGTACAATAATTTAGCAATATCCTTCTAGCGTACCTTTTTACGCAAAAGAGAAGATAACGCATCCATGTCTTAAAAGTGAAATAACTCCGCATATTGCAATTCATAGAAGAGTGAGTTACTCTTCATCATGTCTTCACTACGAAAGATGTCAAGTAGACAATCAAGTCAAGACTGATCTTCGAATGGCCAGATAGACGGATTCGCTCCTCATATAGCGCGAGCACTTGCCCGTTGCAGAAAAAATACTGCATCTCCATGTACTAAGGATATGTTCGATTTCCTATGGATTCAAAGAAGAGTGAGTCTAGTGTGCTGCTAATGGAAAAAATTTTAACTAAACAACTATTTTTCCGAACAGATGTGTATACGATTGCCTCTTATACCTATAACGGTGCATTACTAAATTTTTTGTGTACGTAGTACATAGTGGACATTCGCCAATTGGCCGGACACAAAGATGGAGTGTATGTGTAGTGTTTTGTAACCACACGATCCCTGATGGTACTCGGATGTGTGCAGTACATGACCGTTGCGACTGTGGAGCGCCGGTGCAGTGTTTATTTCAATCTTCCGTACGGGGGGCAGACTAAGAAATACTTTAGAACCTTTTAGAAAATACCTTAAGAGCTCCTCCTGCTTTGGAGAAATATTGAAAAAAAAATTATGGGACTACATATCCATATCTAGAAATATGCCAGGAATTATGAAAATTGTTACGCAAATCTTTTAACCTACACGAAAGACATGTGTTGAACCCAATCTTTTCGATTTCGAAGCCTCGTTACATCTAAAAAGCCGCTAATACGATACGAGCTCTATGGCCATCATTGTATTAATATATTCGCTCTTTGCATTATTCTGCAGTCGTGTTCTACGAGATGGCCAACGATCAACAGGTAGTGCAGCAGGAACAGCTTACTTTTAGTACCGGATAGTTCAAACTTTTAAAGCGTGTTTTCACTCTTTTGGCGTCACAGCATGTGGACGGAGGGTATTAAGAATTTCGGTTTAAGCCTAAGCAATTTTATTGAATTTCTTTTTAGATACCTTTTGTAAAACTATGCTTTTGCGAGAATTGTGTGCTTGTGTATGTTACCTATATGATGATAATTTTATTAAAGACAGTTAGTTACTTTGTTGTAAAATTTTATATCCGAAGAAGATAACAAAATGCTTTATAGTATTTATGTGAAAATATTTTTATTTTTTTTTTGCATAGCAATCACCAATGAATTCATTGTAATGGTGGACTATGTTTATGTGATGAGGTTAAAATAACTTAAATATTAAATAAGAGACGAATTTTCCGATTTTATTATAGGCAAAATGATCTGACAAATTTTGAGGGACAGGAATACCTTGCGTATGCTATGGTCGATCTTTTGTAGAGTTTTCCAAGCGAATTTGCGAATTTTTAAGTAATGCAGGTATGTACTCGTGCCAAGTCCATATCGATATTATACGTTGCTGACGTTTTAGAGAAGTTTGCACCCTGCTTTCATGCATAAAAGATGCACTGGAATGTGGGAGAAGTATGAAGATTCATCCGACGAAACTGCAGCCCATGAAATAAGTCGATTTATATTTGCCAGAAGATGAAAATTACCAATGGCCACATCTAAGATATATTATAATATAACAGGCTTTAAACTGGTCTTAACTCCAAGAAAATGCTTTTGTTTTCTAAACTTATGGATGGGTAGGCTGGTAGGTGGGCGGTCTTATAGACTGGCTTACACACAGAACAGACTTTTACACGAACGGGCTGATAGGCAATCGTGTTTACACGCAAAGGATTTACGGACGTACGGTTTGTGCTCGAAGTCTTACAGACTGACGGGTTTATAGACGCACGTCTTCGTTGATGGGCGGACTTGTAAGCAAATGGACTTTTAGATGAGCGCGCTTATACACAGAAGGACTTAAAAAACGGGCAAGCGTACGAACAGCGATCGTACAAGTGGATGTGAAAATTTACGAGCGTATAAAAGGACGAGTGTACAAATAAACGAACGAGCCCGTTGAGGCGAGAGAGCTTACGAACAGATAAGTGAGCGAGCTTATGAACGGGATTGCAAACCAGAAGGCTTATACAAAGTCCTTCTTATAGATGGACGAGCTCGCGGACAGATGAGCGTACAGCCGTAAGAATGGCGAAAAGTCGAACTCACACAGGAAAATAGTTTACCGATCGGCATCCACTTCTAAATCCCAAATTATTAGTTATGAAATATACTTTTTTATACATGGGCGTCAGTCAGGCGACATTTTTCACATGCCTAGACAAGACTATGACGACTAGAAAAAATTATTGGTAAGAAGGCACAATCCCACTTAGCGCCGGTCTTTTCCTAGAAAATCAAGCAGATGCACTAACAGGGGTACAAAACTCTAAATATATTTAACACAATCGTATACACAATTGTGATGTAAAATATAGTGCATTGCAGATAACTGGAAGTTTCAAATTGCAAACCAATTGTATTCGGTTTTATTCCTTCAAGCATTCACACGATGCACCGATCGCATATCATAGACATTTTAAATAAAGTTTTGCAATCTGTAGGTATTTGTGTGGATTAAAAACCATTGTTAAAATCTCTCGAGTTTTTACAACGGACTCGTGCGCCATGGTGATTAAGTCCACCTAGCACTATAAACTAAAGGCTTCACAATTTTGAAACCATAAAAAAGTTTTAATAAAAAAAAGAAACAATGGATTTTTCGTTTATTGAAGGTAGACCAACGGGCTGAAGTTCCTTTGCACACAGTTTAGGTGAAGCAAATTCTTAAAAACAATTTTCAGCTTATGAAACCAAATTCTCCGTACGATAGACACGATGTTTATATGAACCCTACAGATATGCAAAATAAGTTCTAAAACTACCGGATTTGGATCGAAGATAGTTAGTCTGAGCCGGTAAAGTGAACTAAAGTTGTCTGTTGCATTGATTTTTCGGACCACCTAACATTACACCGAGTAAATGGGATTTCAAATTTTAAAGTTCCTATGGCCAAAGAGGACAATGAAACGATGGGGAAGCAAATGAAAAAAAAAAAGAACTCAATTGAAAATAAAGAAAATAACTCAGAACGGATGGTGGGAAAACAAATGCTGACGAGTAAGTAACGTGTATACTATATATATATATGCGAATATATATTTATTATTTTTTTTTTTTTTTGGCCAGTCTTAGCACATACAGTCGTTAATGGGTGTTCAGGTTGAAACAATTATTCGAGCAATACCTTGACAAAGTAAAATAATAAAACTGTGAAAACGTAACAACTAAAAAGAAAACCAACACACAACAAATAACGGTAAAAATGACAATAAAAATGATAAAAAGAATGAAGTATGTTACAAATTCTGTAAAGCGGAAACGGAAGCGGAAAAAGTCAATGCTAACCATTTCTTTTTTTTTTTTTTTCATGACAATATTTTGTCCATTTTTTCCCCCTTTCTTTTCTCTTTTCTTTTTTCTCTTTTTTTGTCAGTAAAGTGAAAATTAAAATACATTTTTTTTTTTAAAGTTTTTCTACTAATTTCTAGCATAAATTTTTTTAAATTAAAAATCTCACAGTTTACCTGAATAGTTTGCTGTAATCAAGTTCTGGTAATTGCTGATTAGATGATTGGTGTCCATTTTGATTAGTTGTTGTTATTGTTTGCAGCGTTTGTAAAAAACCGGCGGTCATTTTTATAAAATCCTTATCGAATTAAACTTTCGTTTTCTTTAGAAAATGTGTTCTATTTGAGTAACGTCTCAATCGTGACTGACTGACTGACTGCCTAAGTAACTAAATAAATAAAATAAAAAGCTTTAACTCTCCACGCTCCGGGTTGGAAGAGGGCGGAAAAGACCAGAATAACAGGATAGAAACAACATGGTTAATAAAAAAAAAAAAAAAAAAAAAAAAAAAAATGAAAAAATTGAAATGAATTTCAATGAACTTGAACAAAACAACCCTCAGCCGAATTACATGAAAATGTAAACAAACATATATAAACTTTCGAAATAAAACAAAAAATGATTTTTTGGGGATGCTCAATTATAAGGAGCTTTTTTTCGGCTGACGTACTCATTCACCAGATTCTCACTTATTTATATTAACAACAACAACAACAACAACCACAACAACTATAAACGCACATTCAGCCACCGTTTGCACTTTAGTTAATTTTGTGTTCACATTTTTCGCACATTGTCCTTAAGTTACTTACTTAAGATGAGATTTGTTTTCGCTTATAGAGTATTTTTTACCTCAGAGTTATTCAAATATTTATTCTTTTAAGAGTGTCATGCTACGTATCTTCTTTTGGGGGGAAATAATCGTACGATAATAGAAAATTAACTCAAATTTCGAAGAGAATTTTCATTTGTTTTTTCTTTTTTTTTTTCTTCTTATTGTCCTTAAGACTCTGAAAAGAAAGAGCATAAAGGAAATTTGTTTTTCGATATATGTCTTGAGTTTTTCATGTTATTATCGTTTCGGCTTTCTATGGGCTTTGTTTGAGGGATACCTATACAAACATATTAAGATTGACAAGAAGAAAGAAAGCAAACAAAGTTAAGAGCGTTCACTGCGAGTTACGCATATTCATGGCAATAGAAAATTCGTGACAGTTATTTTCTAGACCGCATCTTGAAATGTGCCCAAAAAAAGGCTCTCTAAAGATTTCTATACTAATATTTTGTAAAAATTTTTTTAAAACTTTACAATTTTAATGTTGATACAAGAAAAGAGTTCGTGGCCGTTATCCTAGCACATGGGGTTAGCCATGCCAATCCTCTGTAAGCAGAGTATGCAATAAGTGACTTTTTATAGGTATTTTTTTATTTTTATTGATTTACTCTCAGAATATTTCGTAAATAAATTTACAAAGCATGGATTTAAAGGCTGACGGACAACTTCCGTGACCTTTTGCATATTTGGATACTCATGCGAAAGTATTTTATTCATTTGAGTTTGGAAATAATTGAAAGTCACTTGACTAAGTTTAAATTTGCCGTCCGGATATCTAAGAAATTCTATAGCGATTACCAGCAAGGCGAGGCTGTCGATTGAAGCAGCATATGCGTTACTTAATATAGTGCATTTAATATGTAAGAAACAATTGCGTTAAAATTATGATTGAAAACACGCCACGAACTTTTTCTTTTACTCAATATTAAAATCAAAAATAAAAAAAAAAAAAACGTTTTCAAAACATTTCAACTATTTATCGAGAATTTTCTTGCGCCCATTTTTTTACATTGATACTTGGAAAATACTTTCAGTTGATTTTACAATGTTATGAGAGATTTTCATCTATCAGTTCCAGATAATGTAAACAAAATAAGAGAAAAGGATTTCGTCGACTTATGCTCATTGGTCATGTGCTTAAAATACCAAGCAGAATAGCAGATGGACGATGATTTAAGATATTGTCTATTGACTTGGTTAATGGGAATTAAGCCTTATTAAGTAATTTTATCTAGTTTTTTCTATGTTATTTAGTTTTTTTCTATGTTAGCTCTATTACGCCTTTCTTTTTAAAGTAAGAAAATAATGAGCTTCTAATACATTTTCGTCTGCTAATAACATCCAAAAATGCGAATTTAAAAATGCCATTCCGGGGATTCAATCATTTCTATTTTTGGTCCATGCCCACATCAAAACTTTAAGGTAATGATCATTAAAAAATTTGGAATTTTCTTCTTTTTTTTCAATTTCGCACAACCACTCAGGTGATGTTCCCTGTTCATGTAACACGGTCGCGGTCAGAGAGAAGTGACGAAGGGAAAGTTGCTGCAAATAGTTCTACAACGTTCTACTTAAACACTCAGAGTAAAAAAATTAAACATAGAAAATGTGTAGACGATGGATCCTTAAAGGATCCTTGATTCGCTGACAATCGTGCCCGTAATAGAAAAAAATTATAAATTACTTTCCGTCAAAACTTGCGTTGATTTATTGCTTCATTTCTTATAGTTGCATGCAGGAGCCGTCCAAGCCTGTAGCTCGTAGCGGTACTTTCATTTAGCATTTCAAATCTTAAGAAGAAGAAAAATTTGATTGATTCAAGAATTGGCAGAAAGAATTTTTCAAAAGAAGACTCGTAGAATTGTAAACAGCCCGTCGCTTTGTCCTTAGTTACGAAAATGTTTAGGAAAATATTTAATATGAATTTGAATGCGAATGTAAACTCACGCTAAAGCACCTCTGGCTTAGTTAGGCTATTTGTATTTTGCAACGAAGTGCCGTTAAACTCATTTGTTTATTGCTATTGCTTGCTGTAATAAACCTATTATTGATTGACAAAATAGAATAGTTGAAGAGTCTATTATTCTCGCACACAGAAACTTTTCAAGTTAAGCTAAATATAACCAAGAAAGCATCAAGTTAAGCTAAAGTCGAGCGTGGAGAGTATTTAACAAACGCCGGTATTTTTGGTGCCACGGAAAAGGTGACGGTATGTGATAGCTTTATAAACTTTAAAATAATCTCAGATGCTAATCTTAAAATCATCGCGACAATATTTACTTACGTCTTCACATGTAGTAAACTCGAGTTCCATGCGAGTTCCAATGGAATCATAAGAAGAAATTTTAATTAATACAACAATTGCTGAACACTTTTTAAGTTTGAAAATTTTATCTCACAAATGAATTATCCATAAGAACCAGCAAACACAGAGCACCATATGACAAGGAGAAATGTTAAGTTATATTAAACCTCTAACCTCGGCCAGCCCATGCGCGTATTTCATAAATCTCAGAATTTCTAAACGAGCCAATCAATCGATCAAAATCGTGATTTGAACAAAGATTCGTGTTAAACGTTAAATCTTCACTAGCTGTAGGTTGTCTATTTTAGCGGTATTCGCGAACTTAGTGGATCCATTTTCAAACTAGTTTTGAGTCATGTAACTAAAAATGGTTGTGGCAGCCTGCTATTAGTCTATTTAAACGTTTTGAAATCAAGCGAGTTCCGTATCGCAAGAGTAAGAAACCAATTGAAAAGTTGGTATTGATTAGAAAGCCATGTCTCTTCACTTGAAATTGCGCGGACCAATGATCCAAATTTTTGCAAAAATATAAATACAATTCGAAGAAAGTGACGTGAACCATTGAAATTAAAATAAATATTTTCTCACAGGCACACAAATGAAAAGTTTGCTCAAAAACCAATGCTTTGGTACTGCCCAAGCTTGTCATCTGACAGGCCAATCCTATTGACTGCGCACAAACAAGCAACGTATGAACAAGCAATGAATTTGATAAGCAACGGAACGGGATCAATTAAAATTGATTTCAAGTATAATTATTAAGTAATAAAATGATTTATCTCAGCAGCATTTTTATCATATCACTTTAGTCTTATAGATGAGCTGAAAAGATCACTTTCCATTAGCAACATAGAGTGTTGTAAATTCCATTTAGACTAATGGAAAGACAAGCCATACTTAATACTTGGAGTATTTTTGAACTTGGATCTTAGTGTGAATCGCAATTACGAAACAGGTTTAGAGCAGGCACGTAACGAACAATCTGCCTTGGAACGTAGATTACACAATTATGCGCCATCGCATTAATTCTGAGAGCTTAGTTTCTTTATATAGACGTGCAGTACATAATACTAAGTCGATTAAATTAAATGAAGTTATACTACGAGCACGTACTTTCCAAAAAAAGTAAGCTTGAATTTTCTAGAAAGTGCCTATGGAGTTCATCGGCCTATCAGAATAAAATAAAATCTTCTTTATATGCACTTAATTCGATCTGCGAATACTACCAATATATTGAATTAAGTAATAAATTAAATAATTTCTGATGAAATTTCTAATTGAAGACAATACGTACTTGCTTTGATCAACCACCGGCTGCATCCAAGCGCGAGCGCCTAATGGTTCTTCTTTTAACGAGGTCATGGGTCCGCGTGGTTGATTCATATCGGCCGCCGTTGGTGGTAAACCGAACATAGTTAAGCCACTGGCTGTCCGTGGAGCAGCCGTGGGATATAGTTTGCGACCCCATTCTAAATCGAGCGTAGGCCATGGTGAGGCCGAGCTGAAGCCCGGCACAGGCTCGTCGGAACGCAGTTTGAAAATGGATTTGTAAACAACGTCTTAAGAAAAAAAAAACAAAACACGAACAAATAGATTGAACACTAACAATAAATTGCAAAAACACGGTAACACAATGACACACGAATTTAGGCTTCAAATAACACACTAATCCACTGTAGCATGTAAGTCGTATTTACTTATTTATTACTATTCTTCTTTAATTTCCTTATGCGCGCACACACACACACACACACACACACACATCGACACAAGCGCGCCCGCAAACACTATAAGATTTTTAGCTAAAGACTGGCACCGTAGAGATTTCGGATCAAAAATATCAATTCAATACAAATTTACTGTTGCTCTTGCTATTGTTGTGAACGTTTGGATTTCGTTACCAATTTACTCTAGAGAATTTTGAACTTATTTTTTGCTATGTGTTTCTCGTGCATATTTTTTTTTTTTTTTTTTTTTTTTTTTTTGCTTTTATATGATTACCATATAAACATCAATATTTTCTTTATTATCGAATGTGTGTACGTGTATGTTTTGTTATCATTATTTTTATTATTATTTTTATTGGTAAGAGTAACACAATTTTATAAGCGCGATCTACCGTCCCGAGTGGCTGTTAAACCCCAACTGAATCCCGCAGTGTGATGTTATGAACGACAATATTGTGCGCGGCTCTAGTTTAGTAAGTAAGTCAGAGCAAGCACCATAACGACAACCAGTACGAAATCACAAGCTGCACATCAACACAACAGCAACAGCAACAGCAAAAGCAATAGCAATAGCAACAGCAAGCAAGCATGCTATCGAAGCACACCAATACATAGGCGGCTACTAAAGGATGTACTTCTACAACTACTCTAATAAATTAACATGAAGCACGGAAACGAAACGGAACTGAACTGAACTAAGCTCAACTGAATATTATTGTTATGTCTCAGAGATGACGATGATAATGCAATAACAATGTAAAATGCAAACACAATCATTGTAACTGAGTGTTAAAACTGCGACGTTTTCAAATGTAAGAGGCAAGTCTATCAGTATCAAAACACGATTTTGTTAAAAAGAAGAAGCAGAATATAAAAAAAAGTGAAAATATCAGCATATCAGGGTATGGAAGGTTGGCTAAACTGAAGGCACTCTCAAGTGTCTGGCAAGTTTACTTTAAGCAATTCTATGGTGGGTTTTACTCAGATCACTGCCATACTATGCTACACACTCGCCTTTATGCGCAACGACACACACGTCGAACGAATCCATCGAGAGATCTGCGCATTTGTTCACAAGCAGACAAACAACATTCACATACAAGCACACACACACACACACATACCATCCTTTTTTTCGAGTAGAGGTTTGGCCTCAAGTGTAACGTTATGGTAGAAGAAGAAGAAGAACAAAAAGAAAAAAAAAAAAAACAATCTGAACTAACAACAAACACTACTATCGCCGAAGCATTAACCACCACCATCGATATTATTATAAGCAACAGCAGCACTAAGTCCCTTAGATATTAAGATTTTCATTCTCTCCGGTTCACCGTGTTAAGGTGGAAAAGAGATATTAAATGTGCCTTAAAATCTAATGAATAAAAGAGATAGATTTTATTGTTCACACCCCTTCCCATATTACTTGTAAAGTGCCGAGAGAATTGGGAGTACACAAAACGTATTATTCCCACTCGTCTCGCTATAAGTTTGCCCATATTTTATATACATTTTATATATATATGTATGTTTGTATATAAATCACCAAAGAATTGAACTATGAAACTCCAAGGAGTATGAAGTCTAAACAATTGCTATCTAATAGAAAATGTTAAATTGAAAGTTAATTAAAAATTCATCGAATTTTTAGTTTTAACCTATTTATGCTAAAAATTTTGTTTTTATTTTAACGTTCATTGCATTGCAATTATTTATATTTCTCTCAATCGGAAACATCGGGAAACGAAACATTTTATCTTTCAATGCACGATTGGTGGAGGTATTTATTATTTGGATTGGTTGACAATTACGATTAATTAAGACCTGCGCAGTTTCGACATAAATTATTGGAACATTGTGGCAACGAAACGTTACGTCGATAACACAGTTTCTGTATGATAAGTAAAAGCAAAAATAAAATCCATGTTTATGTAAAGGAATTTCTTTGAGATGATTTTAAGGTAACTTTTGTTTCATGTCATCTGTTGGTCGCTTATGGCTTTACATGCGAATATGCATGTACGTGTACATATATATGCATTATAATGCTTCAATTTGAATTTTCTGTACATACTGACATCTTATTGGTTGCTTGTTAAGCGTTGGTTTCATCAACTTTAGGTGGCTTGCAGTTAACGTTACGGCAACCAAGTCATTTGGGTGGTTTTCACTGCTGTATTATCCCTACAATTTTTATACATATATGAGTACTTCAATTACACATACAATTATATCAAAAGTGAGGAGGAGCTTCTTTATATGTACTTAAGCTTATGTACATATATTTATAAAAAAAAAAAAGAAAAGAAAAACGAAATTTCTATGCAGTTGAGCTTAAGACAAACAATTAAACGAAATAACTTTGATGGTCATGTGCGAGATGTAGTTAGTGAATGATTCAAAAAACTTTTGTCATCATTTAACATTAAACAAGAAATTGAGAAACATGTACGTGCATTTATACATATTTATGCATATACATACATATTTAATGAATCTTGGAAAATTCATAGAAATTCACTCCAAAGAGACTTGTCATAAAAAAAAAGTAGATATGAGGGCGTTCCTCATATCCCGTGACTTTTGCATGAATTCTTTGTAAAAAAAAAAAAAGAAAAAAAAAAGAGAAGTCAAGACAAAATTTTATTTTGAAAATGAAGTAATTATTATTATATGCATTGAGTTAGTTGGCTTAAAACTCCGCTAACAATTCTTAGTAGCGGTATGCAGATAGCCACGTGTGTTTGTTAAAATGGAAAGCAATTTTGCCAAAACAAATTTTAAATCATGGTAATCATGAGCACTCATTCACACACAAACCTACTGCAGCCATAAACAAATCGTTAGTCAGACATTCGCACTCACGCATGTAACATGTACGTATAAGTATATGTGTATTCGCAAACAAGCTACCGACTGATTGAGTGGCTGCCTTTTTCGTTTTGCTTGTCTCTTTTTTCCAACTAATTGTATGGGTGTGTTAATCCCATTAGAGTACATTTTTAACGCAATAAATAACGCACATAACAAAACGTACTGGTTTTCTTGGGAAACCACAATCTTTAGAAGAAAAAAAAAGAACAGCCATGTAAACTCTTTTCCTTTTTTTTTTTAAAAGAGCCGTCATCAGCAATACAAAGATTTTGAATTTTACTCCCGCTGATTGGTTTTATTTATATGCAAACATTCGGATGTGTAGATGCGTGTAAATGCAATTGTGAAATATCTTTACCTTAGTTCATATGCCTTCGAATATGTTAAACGCACAGGTCGCTTCTTTTCAATTTGAAGCGACTTTCCAATAAAGAAAATATTTTCTGTAGTTGAACCTTACATAAGCACACATTAGTTCGTGGACAATTAAGCAGTAGATTTGTAGCGACAATTAAACTTATTTATTATCCCCGCTGCTCCTAACAGTTGATCGGTCAAAGTTAAGGTTAAGTGCGATCTCTAAAACTGTCAAATGCCATGCCCTCTTGTCGTTGGAGACTTCAATTTGATAAGTTTCTGTGTGGCCTGGCTTCTGTTCTGGTACAGAACGACGAAAACCTGATAGACGATATCCGTCGAAATGAAATAAACTCCGGAAATTACTTCCAAGCGTACAGCATTTTTCTTCTTACGATCTTGCGATTCCTCTGTGCCGGTGTTTCGGTCAAGGAAAGCAAAATTGATCAGCAACATGTGCGGTTCCTATGAAACTGTCCAAATTCGTTATTTATATTCTGCAATAAATGTTTTCCTGCAAGGTTTGCATAAATTTTAATTTCCACTTATTAGGTACTAGTTTATACCTTTTTCACATGCAAACGTGCGAACGGTGAAACAATTGCGAATGCAAAGCTTATATCGAAAAAAGCGAAATTGATTTTACTTCATAGAAACCATGGGTCGGTCTTGAGCCAAAGACCTTTTTTAATTGGTTTTCTGATGAATGAGAAAATAATAAGTCATATATATACACATTAGGTAAACTTTTTGAAAGATATAAAATTCAAACACTAGGGAAAGTTAAGCAAAATAGAGGCGCTCTGCCATTACGTACACGAGTAGAGAACATTCAATGTGAACACGAGCCTTAACAAAGTCAGCGATTAGTCTTGATTGTCGTTATAGACATGTATATATAGATATTTGATCTTTTTACATATATATGTGTATATGTAAATATAACATATATATATGCATAGGTATATCATATATGTAATGTTGTTTTCCTTTTTTTTAAGAGCCAATTGTCGTAGTTGCTATTGTTTGCCTTACTTTTGGTCCGGTAATTTGATCTAAATGCAATATACATAATAATAATAATAAGTATTTTATTAATTTTTATCTTCTTATTGTTGTTGTTATTGTAATTAAAATATATATATATATACATAATGTGTATATAAATTTAAAAAAAAAGAATTGTTGGGCTAAAGTAAGACGAGTACTAACAACCATTGGCCATTGGCTGCATATAAAAAACGAAACAAGCTAGAGGATTAGTCTAATCGTTTGAATGCAGTTACATGAACTACTTTAGTGATATAGTGTTATGTTTCATAAGGATCCACTGCCGTGTTGTTAATGTATGACCAAGACGAATCATTGTAAATGCCCTGATAACCTGATTGGTTGGATACAACGGTCGGTACAGCAAGGTTACGATTAATAGGCGAGCAGTGTGAATGATAGTCGGCTTTTTGACTACCTTCTATGCAAATATATATTTTCCTTGAAGGTGCAACTTTTCGGTTGCGCCATTTGCAATTAATGATGCGGAAACTGCAGTTTTGGCTGCAAAGACAAAACGTTCGTTTCCTAAGGTACCAACATGGCTTCGTACCCAAAAAATTTTACATTTGATTTTCGTAAGTGGTCGAGTCCGGAAGATTTTACAAAGGTTATGTGACCGATGGATATACAAATACCCTACGATAGTAACGATAAACATTTCGGTTGTGCTTTTACAGAGAAGCCTCGTGCCTTGAATGATAGCTCTAGCCACGGTCTTAAACATTGAGGATCTGTCATCTAAGATGTGATTAATCTGAACTTGCCCCGTGGCATCTATCAAGGCATAGGTAGGGCACATATTGGCGCCTGCAAACAGAAGGTTCCAGTCATTATTATCCGGAATACAAGTTTTCTCTGCGACTGGTTCTCTGACGACGTCATCTGGTGCGTTTTTTTCCTTTTACATTCAGAAAGGGAAATATCAGAAAAGTTGGCCTTTAGAAGCCTTCAATTTAACATCAGAGAGAGGCAAAAAATTAGTTGTCCTCTAAGAGAAAACGCAAAGGCAGGCATAACCAAATCGTTTCCGCGAATCGGTTTAATCACAATTGTATCTACGCTATTTTTTGTCCGATGTATCCACATCACGTTACCAAGGGGCCAACCATTGCCCGCCAATAGCCATTGCAGTAGGCTTTATGCCTTTTTCACTTTTTTCACCAGTGAGTTAAGAACTTATTTCCGTGCTTTTCTTTCAGGCTACTTGAAATTTACTGTGGTAAGGTTTTTCAACACAACATGAGGCAAAACTGTGTTTGGGTTTTTATTTAAACATAAAGTCACGATTAACAGCATGTGGCGAGGCTCTGTATCCCCGTTAACTTACCTTACCTCTATTGCTTCAACATAATGAATTATTTAACCCCTTTTGTGCGGCTTGTAAAAACACTAACGATTATTATCGTTTATTCTACTTTTCTGATTCCGTAAACCAAAATGAAAAATTTACTCTTTACTCCACACTCATCGCAATATGAAATAAAATACATTTGCGTAAATTGATCATACAAATATTCACCCATGCATACTAATTATGATATTTAATATTATACTAAATATATGATTATGATTATTATTTATTTAGAGCAAAAGAATAAATTGTCAAGCTTCTTTGTACACTATGTGCTACATAGTAAAACAGAAGTCACTCAAACATTGGAAGGGATTTGTTATTTCTTATCTCTTTGCTATGTAACTATTTTGAGAAAGCATTTTTTTTTATTATGTTTACGAGCTGCTGTCCACATGGTTATCAAAAATTGTTAATTGCTACTGAATAATTCTATGTAAATAAATTTATGTATAACGAACGTGAGACTTTGTTTCTAACGTTTTCTAAGAGACAGAGTGAAAGTAGTATCGCAGGTTGTAGAATAAGACTGCGATCTCTGTTTTGAAAGCACATTCTTTAAGCAATACCCAACTTTATAAATTACCACACTTAAGGACATGCAACATAATCTCCTGAAGCTTTAAATAATTGTAGCTTTGTGTTGAGAAAAAGCCATTATGAAACACTATCGAAGTAAGTAAATAATTTACTTATTAAATCCTTACGAGTGATGAACGATATCTGCACTACTCATAATTAAGGCGCAGAGTAGCTGAGCAACCAACATGGACAATAAAGCTGAGAACCTTCGGCGTCTCCCTCTTGATGATTTAGCCGAAGGTGGTGTGTTATGGTTGGTTCATTCCAATTAAATGAAACCATCAATACGGAATCCTACCAACAATAACTGATGTAGTTATGGGAAAAGATGCGCGTGATAATTCAAAAATTCACGACAACGAAAGTTTTCAGTATGAAGAAGTTCGCCCTCACGTAGCAAAACTCGCTCACGAAACGTTTACAGTTCCCGCCTGGATTGTGCTGCCTTCCCCGCCGTTATCAGCACGTATTACTCCTACCAGTTAACACGGGTTTCAGTGAATGACTTATTGCTTGTTCGAACCATCGTTTTATGCCTATAAGGGTACCCATATATGGTTTATTTTGTGGATAGTCCTAAATTAATTGTCCTTACGTCCTTACGGAATTCATGCTATTTCTCAAGGATAATAAGAAAGTAACGCCTAGCAATGGACAATATTTTGAAAGGTAACGTGTTTTTTACAATGTAAAGACTCAAATAGGTACACATCCAAGTACAGATATGTATACATATGTGCATGCATACATATTCACACATATGTATTCTAAAAGATAATAAGTTAATGTTATTGGAAAGATATTGTTCTCCAATGCGAAGAATTAAAAAGACAGACATGATGTTTAAATAAATAAAAAAGTTCGATCGCTAAACGGAATCAACTTGAGCAAAAATAATGCAATTTGCAAATGGCAGATCCAGTATGTGTTGCGGTTTCAATCTCCTTATTTTGCTCGAGTCATTTAGTATAGAAACCACCGAACGCTTTACGTGATTATTAAGCCTGTCTAGATATTTTTATATAAATGTGTATCTAAACATAGATAAACGTAACGTGTGTGTGTGTGTGTGTACATATATGCATAAAGGCGAATATTTATGTCATATAGGTATATGCCTATGTATCTGAATATACTTTATTCATGTTTGTAAGGACGTACAACACCCACAAGGATTTTGAGATCGATTCAGAATCGCGTTCTGAATCGACTTAAGCCTGTCTGTCGATCGGTCCGTCTGTTTACCTGTCTATTTTGGCAAAATTTGGTGCACTGCTATGTTTCGGACCGAGCTCTTCTTCGACCACTGCTCATATTAAAAATATTCGAAATTTCAAAATTTCGCGACAAAAATCGCAGCGTAATAGCCTAAATGCTTTTACGCAAACTAAATCTATGGCACAAAGACCTAATTCTCAATATTTCTTGATGAAAACTCGTATATGACAATTTGATACAAGTCATAAATTTACCGAATTTAGACAACGAAGGTCCATTTTCTGGGTTTCACTTCAGAAAAAAATCCTAAATGAGAAAGAACCCTTATATAGCAAAGATGCCCAACTTTCGATATTTTATGACAGAAATTGATCCGTAATTTTATATAAAATCCGGAATAGATAGATAGATCTTTTACTTAGACCCAATTATACAAAGGAGCTGACTCTCCTCTCTCTCATGAAAAGCAAACACTTCTACGGCGACAAAGTCTAACTTATAGTCTTCTATGATGGGAGCAAGTGAAAGATACTAAAGTTGAGTTTGCTAAATTTGGATGACATTAGTTGTCGTTTCGAGCTTCCTCCAATGTGGCGGCTTTCGTATAAAAATGTCTGGATTATGTATCAAGTGGTGTAAGCCTTTCCCGACTACATGTACTATAGCTGTCAAAACCAACCGATTCCTTTAAGGCTTCTTTCTGTTTTTCTGTTGAAACGAATATTCGTTAGCAACAACAAATAAACTATTGATTGACACCATTTACCATTTACATTGATAAATTAGTTATTTCTTAGGATTTATTTCTGAAATTTTTATATCAAAATTTAATTGCGGCATAAAATGCAAATACGTGCACATAAATCTCAAGAATGCATCTTGTTTTGTCAATGGGATTAAATTTTTATTTCACGGTTTTCTAGTTTTGACAGCGCAAGAGGCTCATCTCAACTCTTAGTTTTTTGTTTCTTTCTTTTCCGCTTGTGTCGCTTGCTTTTCACAATACACAACTGTTGTAGTAAATAATTTGTTTTTATTTTCAACATCCGGGGTTTGTATTTTTCCACATACACGCACACACATAGCATATCCACACGAAGTTGTTGGTAAACTAATAAATAAAAATATGTTTATTAAGCAAAAAAAAAAAAAAAAAAAAAAAAAATGAATAATTTTGCCTTTTTTTTCTACATTTCCGAAAAAGGACACAAAACCAGAAAAAAAGAAAAACATAACTAAGTAAAAAAAAAAGAATAAATAAAAAATACGATATCGAAATGAAAATTTATGATTGCGTTGAAGTCTCAACTGGTTTTTGGTTGTTTTTCAAATTTATTATTAGAGAAACATAAGAAAAATTTACATTTTTATGAGTAAGTGACTGACTTTATTGTATATACGGAGGTAAACTTATGGCAAATAAACACACAACCCTGAGCTTTGTTAGAGACACTGCATGGAAATCAAGCAAGAGTTTGAGTAATTAAGACATTCGCGCCCGTATTGTTTGGGATGAAAAAAAAAAAAAAAAGAAAAGAGATATCAACTGAACTTTTTATATCCAACAGCGAAACGTAAGGACACGCTTTACTTACTATACTGGCAAAAATCCTCATCCGATACCAGGTACGATACACATATTTTAGATTCATGCAACATGAAGAGTCGCTAAGATAGATTATTTGCGGTATTCAGGCTGAAGATCTGGTTGTATATAGCCCTATGCGACTCTTCGTCGCCCGCTTGTAACACTGACAAATATGCATCCATGGCTTTGCAAAGGGTTTCTGCTCTCAATCAGTTTGAAATTTTAACTTTGAACCGCTGCCCACGGTCAGATTGTGATCTGTTTGGCCACAACAGGCCCCAGACGTTCAGACTCTGAATCTAGGTAACACTCAGTCCATCTGTCCGGATTGTGGATCAGTTTACCCACCAACAATACAGTTGTTTAGATTCTAACTCTACTTAATCCCAACTGGTCCATTTCAGATCCATCTTTTTGCTTCTAAATACACTTAACTGCAACCAGACCACTTGCCCACATTTCGGGCCTATTTAGGCACACCCTCTCTTTGCGTTTACTTGGAGCACTCAGACTCAGACAAATTATGGGCTCTAAGGAATGTTAAGCTAGTTCTGTCCCTCCTTGCGCTTTTATCATTATACGTCAGCGACTCTCTAGAGAAAAAATCTATAATTCTTACGAATCAAGGCGATATTTTGCGCTGTTTTCGCTTGTCCGTCCGCTGCGTATTATGCGCTCGAAAGTATTCATAGGAGAATTTCTTTACTATATTTTCTTGATCCGTTACTGACATTTTAAGGTCCATTTAGTAATGCATGTCAGGCTACTCTGCAGGAACTCGTATCTTTATTCCTATCTTACTCAACGTAGATTTTGGAATTTACTTAGCCATGTTTGTCGGTCCGTCATCTCTGACTGCCTTCGGAATTCTCATAGCAGTAGAGCTTTGACGTAAATTTTCTTACATTATGTTCGCAAATGTGACTGGGAAATGTGTAAACTTTTTATAGTGGTGCTGGGTATCCAAGATTCGTTTTACGGCATATGGAAGCTTTTTATTCTATTTTGTTGCTCTAATACAAAAAGCATAACAAAACATAAAAAGTAATTATTTTTATTCTTCGTGTTTTTTTTTTTACATATTTTGAAATCATTAAATATTTATATTGAGTTTTTTTTTTTTTTTCTACGTCTATTTTGCGTTTAGCTGTTTTGAGTAACAGGACAGTTGTTGTTGTGATATTTTATTTTCGGTTTCAGTTGTTGGTTCTTTGCTTTTAAAAATTTTTCTTCCTTTTTTGTTGGTTTTTTTCAAATAATTTCCCATTCAAATACGAGATTGCATTAAATATATAAAACGTGTGTAACTGGCATTAATTGTTCCTCCGGGATTTTTAGAATAATTCTGAATATAGTCGAACGGCCAAAAGATGTCACATGCGGGGCGGGGAAGAAGGGGAACAATAATCAGAGGATACGGTAAGTAAGAGCCTATTTTAAAGCATATGGATATGCAAATGGATTCAACATGCATACAATTATACACACGCCTACACATACATCAATATCTTTATAAGCTATTCATACGCAGTGCATGCATATACTCACACATCTTGACATTTTCATCTTATTATTTAGTTCCGTTGTCCCTAGACAATGTCAATTAACAAAGTTATAAACCAACCAAACTCTGTCAACCACATGCAACAGACAACCAGGCAAACAAATGCTTTACAAAGCAACAACTATGACTTGCATTAAGTCATTTAAATAACAACAAACAGATGACAACAACAACTCTTTGCAAATTGGCGGATGAATGAGTGAAAGAAAAAGATACAACGAATCAAACAGACAGAGAGAGAGAGAGAGAGAGAGATAGATATAGAGAGAGAAATTTATACGTAAAACAAAGCGAGAGAGAGAGAGAGAGAGAGAGAGAGAGAGAGAGAGAGAGAGAAAGCAAGAAGCAGAGGAGTGAAAGACTTGGATTAAGATTTCATAGACTTCTTCTTGTGTCTGTCTACAAATTAGCATCGTAACACCCACTAAATTTTATTAAACGTCTCTCTTGGGTATAAAAGGCTAAAGCGTGCGCATACTAACTCATGTACATACAAATATAGTTCAAAGTACCCATTAACCCTCTCGTTTATGATTTGATATTTAAAAATTTATTATTGTTCCGATTGTCGTTGTTGTAATGCTGTTGTTGAAGCCAAAGCTAAGTGAATGCAATAACACAGCTGTTAACCGTTTGTATGATTCGTTTTTTTTTTTTTTTTACATTTCTTTACAAATTCAACAAATTTGAATTTATTAATAAGTATATTGACGACTTAAGGCCAATAAATGGCTCTTATCGTTTTCTTTTTTGTTGCACGCATGTCGTTCAGCTTCATTCATATCATCCTTTATCTAAGGTGTAGTTTTTTCATCACAGCATCACAATTTCAGGAGATTTAATTTTTTTTTTTTTATTTAAGTTATGTTACGATATTTGTTCCACATTTTAAGTAGGGAAAGCCAACAATCCTGTTATGGCTCAAGAAAATTCCCGCACGGTTTACATAGAGGTGCCGGAAATGATAAGGGTATTATATGGCTCTACGATAGGATGTGTAGTCGCATTACATACAGGCTTACTGATTATGAAGCCGTTTGTAACGCATTTTGCACCAACTCCTAAATGTTGCATTGTCAATATGAAGCAAATTTTTCTGGCAGAAGTGCAATTTATGGAGGGCTGGCAAGTGCGAGCATGAGTGACGATCTGAATGCATCTGGTTTGCATTGGTGTTTGCAATCAGTTTGAGTGCCCAAAACTTAATCCGCTACTTAGGCGCATAGATCTAAAAAATTCGAATTGTAATTCTACTATCAGAGAATTTTCGGAGCTAAAATATGAGCGGACAACCTTTTTATGGAGTTGTTTCGTTTGTAGGAGTTTTGTTACGCAGTAGCAAAAATCTAAGATTCGCATATCACAGATGGCAAAGAAGACACATCTAATTTATTGTTATTATTATCCAGATGAGCAGCCGAACGGATAAGGCTCCCGACAACCAGGTCAGTGTCAGCGTTGCCGAGCATAACAGTTTGACGCATTGGCCACAGATCCACTACGCTGTGGTCATTGCCTGCGATTTTCTCTTTCGTCACTTCTTTCTGAACGTCACCGTGTTACTGAAGGGGATAGGCGGGATCACTCGGGCGATTAGACAAAAAAAAAAGAAAAATTCAAAGCTAGCATTTAACCCATTAACTGTACAGACATCTTTAGCGATATATTCGTATAGCCTCGTCAAACGCGAAGTATTTGTAACGTGATATTAGATTGTAGTGAAACAATTTGACAAAATGACAGGGACATTCTCTAAAGCACGTTATTATGTCAAGTACATATTTATAGTGATAAAATCTGATGAGGAAATCCGATAAGAACGGATGGGCGGATCGTGACCTATATATTCGTGACATACAGTGAACTTGTTAAAATCTCTTAAATAATGTAGTATGCTTTTAGGCACATTTAAAGCGCCTAAGAATATACCTCTCAAACCGCGCACAAACAACTACATAACAAAAAACTGTTAGTGCAAAAAGAAAAAAAAAACCATAAGCCATAAATCTGCTCTTTGACCCTTTGTCAAAGGGAATATGTTTTATATTTGATGGATATAAAGACCGATTAAAAATTCCTTCAAACTATTCTCATTGGCATTTAAATGCCATAAACGGATAAATATAAATAATTTATTAATTGGCAATAAAATACGAATAATTAAACGTAGCTTTTGCTTTGTTATAGCGTTCTTGTGCAATACGCCGTCTTTGTATCACTCACTTACGGTTTTGTCTTTTATACAAAAAAAAAAAAAAGTACGAAACTGTAAAAAACTTATACCAATATTGTAAATGCAGCACTATTTGGACGCGAATGTGTAAGTGACAACATGATTTTAAGCTGTGTGACACGTAAACTATAGCCATCACGCCATATAATTTGCTTAAACAAATTTGACATAATATACCCGAGGAGTGATCTGCTGAACATAGAGTGCATTACGGAAAGGTATCTAAAATGGAAAGTATTTAAACGAAGATATAATAAAGCGGAGGGGAATGCGAAGATTTTTACACTTCCTGTTAACTGTACATCGAAGCTGCTAATTTTAAACTACAGGCTAGAGTGGAAGGAGATAACATTTTAGGTTACTTTTTTTGCCAGTGATTTATAGCCATAATCGAACATATTATCTAAGCCGCGTCACAAACGAACCGATAGCCAAGCATTCGAATATGCCAATGCGAATGTTGGTCTTAAGTCTAATCTGGAATATATCTATATGCTGTTCCTGGCCAAAAAAAACAAGCGAGCATTTATGATTTTTTCAAAAATCTTCTTTTTTTTTTGGACTTCGAAAGTTATTTCATTTCCTTCACAGACAGTCTTTTTGGTATTATACCATCGCTAATGTAGTTTCTAGTTTGATAAACACTGATGAAAGGTCTGCTTCGACCCGATCGACAATTTCACCTTTCTAAAAAGTTGTATGCTTTGATTATGCTTTGGTTTTTTTAAAATAAAAACAACTTAAGCATTTTGATGTTTCATAAGAATTTCTGAATTAATTTTGAGTCGATATTTTGCGCCGGTTTAGATGTGTTTTCACTTTTATGTCGAACGCACGTGAGTACTATTCCGCTCCACTTTCACCATCGTTTGCATAATATCTAGGATATCTATCTCCAGTGTAGCTAGAGAAATATTAAACAATTAAGAGTGATTGAACAAGATTAGCCAAGAGAGAATGATATTCGCCTGTGACCGAATCTTTTGCACCAACCAACTTTATCTTAAAAAAGCAAAGAAAAGAACGAAAAAACATAATTTCCATACTGTACACTATTATGTTGATGTGACTGACTTTTCTTATTTTCTCAATTTAAAACTTCCACAAATATGAGATCGATGTCTTTGTTGTTGCAGCCAGGAGAACGTTTACTACGAACGTTACTTACGAACATTGATTTACTATATGAAGCTGGTGAAGCATACATGTATCTTACGGGCTCCCTAAAACTTCCTTCTGGGGGCTGGGAACATTTTGATAAAACGAATATAGCTCCATCCTAAGGCGGTGGCCCCAAAAGAGGAAGACTCCACTAAAATTCCTATTTTGCATAAATTGCTCTGTACAATTTGTACGAAATGGTTTTAAAGTCATGTTAAGTGCAAACAAAAATCTACAACAGTTTCAGTTCAAATAAATCAGATATTTTCAAGTGGACAGGAAAATGGGTGTACATACAAAAACCTAAAAATAACGCAATATTTTTTCAGCTAATCAGTAGTCGGTATAACCGCTATAACCGCCTAAAAACAACTTCGATTCCTTTAGGCATAGATGATATTAAGTCTCTGCTTGAATGTTGTACCATATTTTTGAGTATTCAAAGGAATTGAGGTAGGGAGAGTGACTTGGTCGCGGTAGACAGTGAGACTGCAGTATCCAACAAGCTTCTATATACAAATCTACCCATGCTATTTTCTATGGGACGTATCAGACCGACTCTCGGCCAACTCTCTGTGCAGCGCTATACCACAAGATTCCCTTTACCATGCTTTGTTATGTTTTTAGTAAATCTACAATGGAATATTTTTCCTTTTGATCGATGCGGATTTCTTCCAGCGTCGTCACAAACCCAATTTACTTTTTGCTTCGTCGCTCCAAAATGCATTTCTATAATTTTTTTCGCCTTTAGTAGGCTAAACCCAAGCATTTCCTCTACACCAAATTAATTCTCGGAGCAAAGCGTATTTCTGAGCTACTCTTCCTGGTAGGTTGGCACCTAATTACCGTCGACGAATAGTTCGGGATGATGCAACATTTCTAATTTCACTGAAAATTCTTCTAACCGGAGATCGCTTTGCTAAAATTACTATGCGATTTTCAGAGGAAGGAGAGGTTTTTTTTAATTGCTCCGCGCTTTTGAATATTTTTTTTTTTTTTAAGGTTTAAAGACTTCCTTCCTGACAAAGTTTTGTGACCGACCTAGTGATGCGGCAATAAATTTGTAGGTTGTTCTCTGATTTCGAAGCTAACGCTCGACCCGTTTAATATATAGATTACAAAAATTAATTCGTACATATACACATGCATTCATATATATATTTGAAATTTAAGAAATTTATGGAGTAATAGATAGTAACACTCAGAACTGATTGGCATGAAACATTTTGCCCGATACGAACATAACTGCCCTGTTATTGGTATACAAAGCAAAGTGTTTCGAAATTTTGACAAACTGGCAGAGAAAAGAAGCAACTTTTTGCTAAACTAAGCACATTTTAATGTTTATATCATTGTGTAACATTTGCAATAACAATAAGAAGATACTCGCCCCCTGAGTAATATTAACGGTAGTTAACCTTTTGTTTTTTTTTTCCATGTGTGTGAAAAACGGCAAAAATGTAACTACAAGAAAAGAAGTGTAACTATGAGAAGAAATTAAAAGAAAGAGTCAACATTTACACGTAGGATTATTAAACCAAAGATAAGCATATCGCAGGATCCAATATATCGCACAAGGCGGCAAAGACTTTAAGACAATAGAAGTAAGCTTAACAAAATCCTGAATAGTAATAATAATAAAAAAGTTTTACTTTTGAACGGTCGCGTGAAAACGGTTGCGATTAAGCAGAAAAATTTTATAAAACAACAACAAGTTTTTAAAGAAAGCTTAAGCAAATCTTTCAAGGAAATTTTCATATAACTTTGTTAATAAAACTTTATGTATGCAAAACTGTTGGTTTTCAAAAAATAATATCATATACTAAGTTACAGAAAAATCACTTTTTATTTTTTCCTCCGGGGACCACATTAAAATCGTTTGGGTCCTCCATGGTTTGTCGGACACGATCACATCAATTTTTAAATTCTAGCAATTATTAATTTCGAGGAGCTGTATGTTCTTTAACAGAAAAAAAATTTTCTCAGATCTGAAGTGATCAAAAAAAAAAAAAGATAAATTTCTTTACGCGAATCTTTATATGTTTTGCGAATCGATTTTATCGCCAATACAGCAGTCATTATATATTAATATTCGGGTAATTGCGAATCGAAGAAAAGTGTGGGTGAAGTGAAGTTCATGATATCCTACCCCGCTTATCGTACACCGGATTAATTTTTTGATTCGATCTTAGCTTATCTGTCCGTGTGGCTATGTATATCTGTGTTTAATCTATAAGTCGTAATTTTTCAAATATTTTTTGGAAATTTGGTACACAGACATGCTTTCACCGAAGTACGAACGCTATAGAAAATGATTTGGGTCGGTCCACTTTTTCGACCTCCCCCCATGTAAGGACCTATTTTGAAAAGTCGTCGAATGAAAAAAAATTGCAATTTTCAAAATGTCTCAAGTAATAATATTTCAACATTATGAAATGTTTAGCTCGGCTCGGGAAATTTTTTTGACCCTCCCATGGAATCATTCCTAAGAAAACTGTACCTTCACATGATAGAAGATCTAATTTTCAACATTTGATGGTAAAAATTGGTTTATAAAAAATTGATTACTAAATTGACAAAGAAGTCAGCCAAGTATCCAATTTCGATCATGTAGAGACGCCACAGCATATAAGGATTCTCACGAAATGTTAATGCTTACATTACACCTTAAAAAGGTCTAATTGTTAATGTGCTATGACGAATATTTAAATTGTTCATGAATAATACATAAGCGCCTTCAGCAAAAAGTTTAATTTTTAGTATTTTATGAAGAAAATTGATCCACACTGACAAATTTATCAAAAACATTATCTTTAAGGAGTTTGGATCACATAGATGTATTTTGTAGACTCGAATATATATGAATGATATCATGAAGAGCAAGCCCTGTAAGGAAAGAAAGTCTAACTTCTCGTTTTTTTTAAAAAGAAATTAAAATATTAAGAAAATAAGGGTCTTTTCATTGCAAAAACATCAGCCAAAATTTACGAGCAAGTGTTTATATGCCTTCGAGAAAGTCTATAAGACTCCTATGTCAACTTTCAGTCATGAGTTTCTTAAGTTTGCTAATGCAGTTGCCGTTTTTTCAGGTCAAATTGAACCACTTCTCGAGCTTATGTGAATTACATAATTTACACAATTCGGTTGTGTGTGTGTTTAGAGTGCATCATTCGATATAAGTAAATTTTCATAAGCAAATTCATTAATTAATACCTGAGTACAATCCCATCAACTATATATGAGCTATAAATTACATTGTTATCCGCTTTACTTATGGAAGCGCGTGGCTTGATATTTTGTATTACTTACCTGATATGCCTTTAAAGAGTTTACCCTAAATAGTTTACAATTTCTGTAAATCCCGTACGATTAATTTTTCTTAAAAATGAAAACAAGTACAATAAAAAAAGAAAAATAGATGTTTTAAACAAAATGAAAATTTTAAATTATATAATAAATTTAATAAACTTTTATATAATCAAATTATTATCTTTATGTATTATGAATTTCCTAAGTATAACATGGCCATGTAAAGTAGCTCAGCCTTTTATATCGTAACGTAAAATTTCACATAAGAACAAAACAGCAAAGAGCGACGACTTCAATTCATCCGTTCGTATGAAGATCCTGTTGAAGGAGATTATGTGTTCATTTATTATTAATGTATCTCTAAACCTTTTAAAAGTCATAACCTTGCATATAAATATGCATTTAATTGGATAAGAAACGAATGGAAAGGATATAAACCCCATTAGATTTCGCAACAATTATACATTCGTGTCGATATAAATAAACAAAGCAGACAAATGAATGGAAGTAAATGCTCTTTTAGATGAAATATTTAAATTTAATAAATATTTCCACAGTTAACATAGAAAAGGAGATAAAATAACTTAACTTTAAATATGTCAAATTTTCAATTTAATGAAATAAAATTTATCACAGAAGATATCCGTTTCACTAAACCTTAGTTCATATATTATATTATGGGTTTTTGACTGAAGTGAACGAAACCCTCTCAACTATTCTCCAATTAAATCTTCAAATATCTCTAGGGAAAGATCTACGTTCCAATATATGCCGTGTATCTGTACAACGAAGTTCGCCTCTTACTCTATGCTACTTGCGGAAAGAGTATAAAAAGTCTACGCATGCACATCGATAATCCATAATAAGTTATGCCTTGTCGGGTCAGTTCCTTACCTAGGAAGTTCTATTCCCTGAATGCCTCTATGCCCATTCAAATCAGAATTAGGGTGAGCAAAGCTTTAATTATGCCCGTTATACCCTAGGCCTGCAAATTGATAGTTCGAGGAATACTTCAAATCTAAAGAAAAAGATACTATTATGTAATATTAGACTTGTGCTTAAACTTGACAATGTTATCCTATGCCAGAGACTGAAGGACATTTTAATCTCTTTTGTAGATCAGTTCGCAATAACCATGTGTTGATTCCTTAATGTCGAGGCCTTAATGGCTTCGAGGTTGGATACGCGTCAACAAATAAATAGGCAACAGCCGTGAAGACCAACTTTCCATTATACGAGAAGAATTTCAATTTGTCTGTTTGCTAACGTCTGCTTGATGTCGAGAGACCTTAAACTTTCGAAACATTTTAATGAACTTCTAATAAACGAAAATGTTTCTCTCTTAAGAAGCGATTCTATTCAAAACAGATTCCCCCTATGGAAAAAGGCATTGTATCAAAAATATTTCTCATCCTTAGTATGTATCGATGAAAATCCGGGAAAAATACAATTTTTGCAAATTATATGCATGCGAAAATTTCGGTTGGGTTGGCATCGCTAGAAATAGCTAAATAATAATTCAATCCTAATTGACTAGGTCTGGAAAGAGGATAGTGACTTGCTTTTTAAAAATTCAATGGGCTAAGTGAAGACAATGCTGTTCTATTTTTCGGTGTTTTCTAATCTAAGCGTTTTTATGAAAAGGAAGCTGAGGACGCAAAAGATGAAGAATAATAAGTTCTGTGGTGAAAAAAAGTAACTATACTAAATTTGAAAAAAGCCGGTTTGTGTTTGACCTAAAATTCCCGACTTGACTTTTATAAGGTATTGTTTCTCTCTGTCTAAAATGCGCAAAGATTCCTAAATTCTTAACTTTGGATTGCAGGAAGTGAAAGGTTTGGGGTATTTCAGGGTCGGTCTGTCTCGATTGTAAAGTCTTGACTTGTATGAATTTTACTGTTTACTATTCTTGTGATTGCAAAGGTCAGATTATTGCAAAGTGCTATTGTATTCGCCCAAGCACCTACACACATCCAAGTTAGGGATTCTTGAGAAACATCGTATTGTGTTTGGTATTAGGCAATATTCATTGTCCTCGTCTTTTCGCACCACCTGTATAAATCGCGTTATTTGAGATAATTTCATACCCATCACCAAAGGATGGGAGGTACACAGAAGCATCAAACTCCCCACAAAGTATATATATTCTTGAGCAGCATCAAATTCTAGCTGAAAGCCAGTCGTTTCATCGCCGATATTTCTTTATTGTTATTCAAAAGAAGAAAAACGAAAGATAAAGACCCGGACATGTGTTCTTGTCTATCCACAGATTTACAAAATTGGTGCACATAAGTAGTGGCACGCTACACTGAACTTGACTAAATTTCGCGGAGATCGTCCAAAATCGTCCTTCTATTAGAGTCAGAAACTACTGATGCAGTGTAAAAAACAATATTCCAAGGTCCAGCTGTGACACTCTGTGAGATTGAGTTAACTTTACGCATTAGTCCCCTGGCATATACAAAGTATCATTATGACCTACTACTTTCCATCATTTAGGCGTCAAAAAGATGGTGGTGACAATCGGTACTAACAAGTGCTTAAGAAATACATTTGTCTATGCGTATGGGCCGAAAAGCAAAGACCAGTCGACTGCATGCATATTTTACGATCAACCAAATCCGGAAAAATGGGTTCGCGCTCGGAGCGCTTCGAAACAAATGGTCAACTTGGTCCTTTTGAAGATAGTCCGTTTAGAGGAATAGAGGAATCCAAGACAACTCGAGATGTCACATTTCTCTTCTCACGACGAACAATTTAAACATTCCTCTTTTATCCCGAACGTCAACAATAAATTTCGTCGACAGAAGGAATCGTTTCAAATTATGTTTTCGGGGTAACCCGGACGGTATAGAAAATGCATTATCGCAAATAGCTCGAACATATGCAAAATTTTATAAATCATAAAGAAGAATATTTTGAAAAACCAGTAAACCAGTTTTTAATACAAAGGCATTATTTTCTCATTAGCAAGCTCGGATATATAAAGAGTGCCCTAAACTCGGCGAAAGATTATATTTCCAATGTGCAAGATGCCTGTGAATAACTGCTAAAATCAATAACATTTGAGTTATAAACATCTATGAAGTATTAGAAGCCACCGTTATGTTTGAATTTTTGCAAGATGGATGTATGTATGAAACACGCTGTCATCTATGTGTGGTTACCTTTGCGTTGTAATCTTCTAAAAGAGATGCGCACCCAGCTCCTTCTATGTGGAAGCTATAATCTTATCAGAAATAGCGCGTATGCACAGCTAATTCGTTATGTAATTGCTTCGTTCGAACCCAATAATATTATCAGGAGAAGTCTTCCTAAATTTCATTAAAATATTTCAAGTCCTTGTACTTTGTTTACTGTCAGTAATCTACTTTCTTTATGATCATCAATTGCTTCTTCAAAAATTACGAAACTGTTACAAAAGTTATTCCTGACCTGCAGCACACCTTAGGAATTATACTTGATGTTTTATTTTATTTAAGTTTATTTATTTATTGTTTATATATTTCATAGATAAATTTAAAGGCTGCCGGATCATATGTTCGCCTATGTTGAAAACCCTACCGCACTTGAGACATGAACCGGCAACTGTTAAGTTGTTAGTTAGCGATAGCTTACCAACTTGGCTGCTCTTGTCGTCCTAATCGTATTTTATTTAAATGACATAAACGTAGCGTAATTTTTCGCCTATGCCTGTATGTAATTTGCGCAAAATAAAAGCAAAAATAAGCAAACGATCAAGTTCGGAAGCCAACTATGAGCACATATGCTCGCTTATTTATTTAAGTAACATGTGTGCGCATTTACATACTCCACACTTGCATATATCTCCAACAACACGAAAGGAATTCCGAATCGTCGCATTATGTTATCAATTTTTTTTTTTTTTTTCTTATTAATTAGAGTAAAGAGTGCAAATTGCGCATTATATGAAGAATTGATATGTTCTGCGATCAGTTTTCGAGACATTACAGTTACAGGCAAAGAAGGTAACCAGCGTCTACTCAGTGGCTGATTATTTCGACCCATGTAAATTGAGTACATGAATCGAAAGCTACCAGATATGTACATATGAGAGTGGAATGTTTGTTTAGGAAATGCGGTTTCATTGTATGAAAATGGTCAAAAGTATTTAATTAAAGGATACTCCATCGTCAGCTGTACGCATTTCCACTCTGTCTTATAATTTATGGACACCAGAAAGTCAGAAAGCTGTTGTTCCCTTGAGGTATACGTGTTTTTTCGCAAAATGTGGAGTGCTGCTCAGCAAGTTAATGTCCCATTGATGCAAACAAGAAGAAGAAGAAGAAGATCTTCAGCGTCATGAGTAAGCCGTATGAGTTGGCACTTCCCAGTTGGGTTTTCTATACGGACGGTTGGACGGATATAATGTAAAATAATGATCTCGTGTTGCCGTCTTTGATATTTCGCTCATTTTTTGAACAGTAAGTTTTTCAAATCGGCTAATTGTTGTCGGTAGTGTTTGCAGTTAAGCTTTGCCAGATAACGAAAGATCCCATACTTCTAGTCCCACCAAACAGAGAATATCTTAACGTTTTGCTGCCAAAGCCAACTGAATACTTTTCACCTCTCCCACTTACCGCACATTGCAAAGAAGACTTTCGTCTGCATCGTCCGCGTAAGGCGAAGGAAAATGCTTTCAGCGAATGCTCATTATTTGGCACAAAAATCAACATTTTCGTTGTGAGAGAAAGTACTTTGGCGGTTCGACTTGTACTGGTATTACAATTCCTTACTATCGCCAGATATCCAAGCTACAAAAAGAAACGCGCCTTCAAACAGATAGATGTTTCCTCTATGCCATCTATGGGGAAATTCCGGTTTCATCTTTACATGCTCAATGCCCGCGGGTTCAAATCTAAAGAGCGGTAAAGTTTTCAGAGCAGACGCGCATATGATCTATGTTATCAGGCAGCCTTTAAATTCAATACTTTGTAAACTTATTTACAAAATATTTAGACAATAAATAAATAAATATTTCCAGACGTAATACATAAGCAACAAAATTGCGTAGATGCGACTTTTGCTCTGTTTAGGTGTGACTTATAAAGAAACTTTCCCCTTGCAGGCTGAAATTTATTCTTCAGAAAATATCCGTCTGGAGTAGAACATTCCTCCCGAAAAAACCACAAAGTCTTGATGACTTCTATATAATTCCATTACATATTTAAGAGGACATCCATGAGAACTCCTATGAAAGCCGTGTTTTAATTTGTATATAACTAGGAATAAAGCAACAAGCAGAGGTAGCTATAAGCGCTATGTAGGGTTGTAACACAGTTTTAAGATTACTTGTGAAAAAAATCTTTCTATCAAAAATAAAAAAAAGTCAGTTCTAAGCAATGAATGCTTAAAGTCCCAAGAGGCTGTTTACGATGTCAAAATAAACAAAATCCATTTAGTGGACCTCTCACTTTTCCCAATTGTGTTCCCCTTGCCGTAGTTTCCATTTCTTAAGAAAAATGATTTTGCAAAAAAAGAGAAAACAAAATTCGTTTCTTTCTCCACATATGTCAAGAAATGTTTGACAATATTTTGAAAAATTACAATAAAATCTTTCATAATTTTTCGATACAAATTCTGAAGCAACGAAATGCATGAAAATGTTTTTTTTGGAATTTTGGAAGCCTTCTGCCGGCTGCACCTGGCTTAAGCAATACATAAAAGAAAATATTATTAATTGTTTTTGCAAAACTCGAAGCCATTCCTTTGTTCGATCAGTAGAAGATAGTTACAGTAACAAAATGATTTATAAAATCGATGGGAATTATTGCGAACTACAGGATAATATATATCAGTGTTGGTAAATAATCCTTTAGCCCTTTAACCCTTCTTTGGAACGTCGCCAACTATAATGCGATTTATTTACAGTAGAAAACTAATTTTTTTTTTTTTTTATATTTAATTTCTTCGTTAAAGTTGGGCAAGTGCCCACTTGAACACTTGTTAGAACGTTCTTTCCTTTTAACTTTTTTTTTTTTTCAATTTAGGGAGGAATTCGGTACAATGATGGACACGTGCTGCTATTTAGCTTTAACCGAACGTAGAAAATCAATTGTTTACATAAATGTTTTCGTTTTTGTGCTTTGCTCGATTCGCTGTTTCAATCAAAAAAAAAAAAACAAAAAAAAAAACAAACAAAAAAGGCATAGTATGACATACATATACGCACATATACATCCGCGCATGTATTGATTGTATTTCTAGAGTAGATTTTATGAAAATAAAATTTAATTTAATTATCCACAACACGTGCTTAACCAAATGCAATGATTTTAAACAAACAGTAGCATAAACAGCAACAACAAGAACAGCAGCAAAACGCAACAATACTAAGAGAATGTGAAACTAGTGAGTATTTTTTAACCGCGCTTTCATTTCAATCGCTTTGATCATCATCATCATCATCGGCAGTAGCCAGAAGAGTGGAGTGAAAAATTTCACACACACTTAGTGGTTCGAATTTTTGCACATACACCTACCAGTTAGTGCCAGTGCGAGGAAATAAAAAATTTAAAAAAAAAAAAACCAACAAACCAGAGCACTTCTTGTATATTATTTGAAAATCTGTGAAATTTTGTAGTGAACCAAATGTACGTACGTACGTACATACACACACATATATATATATATATATATTTATATATATGGTATGTATGCGTATCTATGGATATCGATGCGTGTGTATATGGCAATCAATTTCACAATCACGTTTTCATTTTCGGAATTATGCTGGTGGCAAAAATGATCTTTATTCCGAGTTTGCGTAAACATTTCAGAACATCGTGAAACGCATTTAACTGACACGTTGCAATGTATGATGAATTCGTTGCTTTTTTTTGCGTTAAGTATCTGGACATGTATTCATGCGTGCATCCACTTGTATGCGTATGTGTTCTATATTTATTGTACACGTGTATGTGTGCATTTGCTAGTTAGTTTTTCTACCATATTCAAGACTTTAACAAGTTTTTATTGAAGCAACTGGAAGACCGATAAACTTGTAAACACCTTTTAGTGGATAGTTTTTTGTTGAGTTCGAACTTGAAGTGACTCGAGACAGCATTTAGTTTTCGTCACTGTTTAAAAGATTCATACGATTTGTTTGCTTTATAGCTTACAAAAGTATCAATAACGCTGGGTTATTATTACTGTCGTTGATCGTCATCGTCGTCATTGTCGTCATCGTCGTCATCATTATTGTCTGTTGTTCTTTGCCGTTATTGTTTTGTTTGTTTTAATTGTTGTTGCTGTTGCTGTTGCTGTTGCGGTTGCTGTTGCTACTGCCGATTGTTATTGTTGTTATTGCTAATGTTATTGTTGCAATGGCACGTATAAAATATTACTTATAAATCACTAATGACAACTGTCAGTTGTGAAACATTCTCGGAAACATTTCAAACAAGTTGATGTACAAACCAAACAAATGAATGCGTACAAGTGTGAATCTTTGTTTGGCGATGTGTGAGCGCGTCTGCGCTTATATGTGAGCTTCTTAGATTACGCACAAAAACTGCCTACTGCTACTACTACGGCTACTATTACTACTGCTACTACTACTACTACTACTACTACTACTACTACTACTACTACTACAAGAAGCCTTTTTGACTGTTTAAGCAGTGTCATCATCAGTTTCGCCTGTCGTGTTTTCTCGTCATAGCATCAAGTATCAAGCATCATCATCATCATCAATAGCGTTTTAATCATCGTCATCGTCATCGCCATCGTCATCGTCATCATTATTATCATTATCTTTAGCATCGTCATTATGAATGTCATGTGCGTATCTTGAAAACAGGTCTCCTGGCATTTCGGACATTGCACTACATGCTTATGGATTCCAGCCAATATTGCACGCTCAACGACAATCAACAGCAAATTGCGCCTTCTCCTTCTCCTGCTCTCTCTTTTTCATCTTCTCCTTTGTCTTACATTATTCTAAGTTACACTGTTTGCTGTGCCGTGCCGTATTGTGCTACCTTTCTGCCAGCCATCCGTCTATTCGATCAACTGGCCTGTCAATACTTTTTTTAGGTCTCATCGCAATCGTTACAATCGTACATGACCGACTATTACTATATATGATGGATATGTCGGCGTCTCTGGCTAACAAGTGCATGCGACGATTGTTAACTTTTCTAATAAGATTTCACAGCGATTTACTCTTAACAAATTTGTGTCTCTTCTTATTTATCCGTTTCTTATTTTATTTATTTCTTTTAATTTAAAATAGGAGTACACACACACATATTTGCTTTAAAAGTATAGAACTTAAGGAGACCAGGCCTCCATAAAAACAAAACGATAGGAATCGAATAATAAAGGAAAACATCTAATCACACTCGTCCACACCTTCAGTTTCTGAGTCAGTAAACTTCACATCAAATTTTATAGCCGTCTTTCTGACGACTATTTACGAAAACCTGCATAAAAGAACAACATTTCTTTCCAAGCAATTTTCAAAAATTCTTTGATTTTCTAATGAAAAGAAACTATTCCGGGTTAGCTGAGCTACAATCGCTTCAAGTGCATCTGAAGGGTATCAATTGTGATATATCCTGCGGAAAGATTCGTTTTCTTTACGTATTATATCAGTGACGGTTGCTTCATCTACTTACAAAGCAACAAAGGTAGCAATTACTCAAAGTCGCATTCACATTACAGACAGCGCAAGGAAAAGGGGGTCTTAAAATTACCCATACTTATCTTTTCACAGACGATATAAAAGGCTTAACAATTTGATAGCAAACCATTGTAGAATCTATAAAGTTAGCGTAAATGGCCGACACCTCCCCCGGCGCGGAAATTAAAACAATTTTCATTTGATGCCGAAGCGATTGATTACTTGACATTAGAATTGTCAGGTAATACTTGGAATGTTTGACTGTATTGGTGCTCTGCTATTGAAAATTAGTTTTTTCTTTTATATTTTTATTTAATCTTTAATTTAAAAACCCTATAAAGTATATATATTTATTAGTATTTGTACATATCTGTCGGTCTGTGCAACCATCCATCTATTCGTTTGTGTAGATATGTTTGTTAAATGTCTTTCGGTCACGAACTTCAAAATTAGCAAAAGTATTCAAGACATTGATACGAACAGCTCTGATGTCTGAGCTCTTTTGCTCTTTATTCATATGCGATTGTTCAGCAAATGGAACGATAAAAATTGAAAAAAGTTTTTCCGAATTTCATTTAAATTTCTAACAAAGAATAACGTATCCTTACCATCAACAACTTTCAACTTTTTTATATCATTAAATAGAATTAATCGAGTTAAAAAGGGTAAATCTATAGCGGGCCATGGCCCACCACTCCACGCTACTTTGTATCACGACTTTTCAAAAAAAGACATCATATGGGAAGTAGACGAAAAAGTGATTCCGTCCGAATCATTTTGAGTAGCATGCGTCCTTGGACTAAATGACATCAGTGTACGAAATTTCATAAAATCTTAATTATTAATAATTGCAACCTGTAGCTTGAGTACAAGGAAATAAGACGGACAGACGGACAGATTGACAAACAAGTCAAATTAAATTCCATTCCTGAGTTTGACTAGATCTTCCATATATTTTCGGCGGACTGAATTTTATAATATATCTATAGATTTTTTCACGCCTTCAATTCATCCAAAGTGCTATTTCGACATTTCAGTCCCAGAAGCAGAGAACCGATTGATTGACACAATGCTTTTGGTTATCCGTGGACAATAACGACAGTAAACGTAACTGAGAATAAAGAGTCTCGTATGATCACCTAACTCTTCAATACTGACTGACATATTTGCGCCAAAGCACCTCAACTATCAGCTCCCAGCCTTCTTTTCATACATCATCCCATTCATGTCTTCTTCTTTTGCACGACGACGACTCTCCTTTAGTTTTCTGCGAAGTTTTCAGCTCTTTGGGATGCGAAAGACCACCAACCAAAGAAAAACAACTTTCAACAAAGCAAATGAAAGAATTGCGTTTAAACTGAATGCAGCAGCTTAAGTAGAAAAAAATTCGAAATAATTTTCAAGCGAATCAAGGTCGAGTTCAGCGTACACACTAACATGCCGTTATATCAGTTGTGAAGATATGGGCTTCAACGTTTTCTTCGATCTAACTGAGTTCGACTGCTACGTAATTATGGTAGATATCAGATCGAAAGTCACAACTGACTGAAGAAACATTACAAACCATTTACGAAAATTTGTAATCACAAGCAGCACTGATTTTCACTATAAATGTATATGTTTGAAATGTGAACTTGTAGGGAATCAATACTGAAGAGGTAGTCAAAAATTCTCTTAGAAAAATATTTAATGCTATATATATATATATAATTAACGAGTCACGACAGTAATAATGGAAATGAATAATTTATTGCTTCATCTAGAGATCACTGACGTGAACTCTCTATTTTTGACGCTTGTATCTTTGCTTAGGGTTCATTTACCGCGAAGTAAAAGGACAACGGGACATGACAATGACAATAAAAATTAAAAAACTATAAAGAACATCCATATAAGTAGCCGACAAGGTAAAGATCGGAACTGCCAAGTTGGTCTTTACTAAATCAGATCGCATTTTGTTACAGTTCACTTTGCTCGTAGCCATCATGAGTGCTTAGTCGATATGGGCAGTCATCAGCGTGTTACGCGAAATGTTCCTGATAGCCCAAATAAAAAAGAAAAAAAACTAAGCCTAATATTATTATCACAAAACCGAAAACTAAGCTATTGCTATTAATTATCACACTGTGTGTGTACGTAGTTACTGAAAGAGTACAGTGTATAAACTGCGCCATTTAAAAATTTCAGCAAACTAAGGTCACTCCCAAGTTTGTTGCTCGGAAAATCATTTCGTTGTTTCCCAACAGAGGATTAAATTGTGATTTTTCACAGCCAAGTTCACACTTAAGCCGCGCAATTGTTTCATATTTTTATAGGTGTTATAGCAAGGCTTGCCCTTTAAAATATGAAAAATGATAAGCAGTATTTTCGGAATGTCAGCGCCCCTGCTGGTCTACAAAATTTCGATCCACCAATTTTGATGTTCAAGATGCATGGCGTCATGGAAGTCCAGTTGATATTGATGAAGACACAATAAAGGCATTAATTGATGCAAACCGGCTGATAATAAGTCGTGAGATACTTGAGAGATTAAATTTATCGATTTCGGCAGTTCATGATAAAATATTTAGTAGTAGTAGTAGTAGTAGTAGTAGTAGTAGTAGTAGTAGGAGTAATATAAGAGAACCGTTTTTCATGTCCATAAAAAAAAAAGTTGCAACTTTGTGTGGAAGTCCACCTTACATCCTATCGATCTAGTCAGAATCACTTTCCGAATCGGTCTAAGCTCATCTATCGATGCGTCCGTCTTGTTTTCTTGAGATCTCCTACAGATGATGCAGGCCACGTTTTGGTCTAAAAAGTCTCTCTATGAATAACCGTTGGGCAGTGTATGGCATTATTCACCTTTTTTTTTAATTTTTACAGTCATATTGTTGACCTTTCAAGGCCGCTCAGTTATCCGGTAATTTTGAAAAGACAAGAGGAAGTTTAGGGGGCGCGTTGATCTAACTTGCCACCAGTTAGAAATTATGTCATTCCGTAGAGAGTACGCAGTCCATTATTTTGCGTTAAAGACATTGCGATTTCGTCACTTAAATGGAAACTGCACCATACACGGAGCATTACTGCAGGCCGGAACGGTGCGATAATAGTAAGTTGAACGTCGGCACTCTCTACTGTGGCTTATGTTCACCTATTAGCTGTTACAATTAGCGGACATGCAGTCATTAGGAAGCACCGTGAAACTGCTTATAAAGTGTCTTCGTCCTCTTATGTTAGCCATCTTTAAAATTGTTTGCTTTACAGGAATTTCTATAATTTTGTTTTCCCAAAAGCTTACATAACTTCTAACGCAAGTTTTCATCAGTCTCTTAAAATGTCAAAGTTAACTTCTTAAGATAGCGTGAGGTTTAGAATCCGATTTTGAAACAATAGAAGCAAAAAGTATTGAATTCTGAATGAGAACTCGTAGCCTCATCTAGTTAGACAAAGGTTTGCGGTGAGCTCAGAGCGCCGCGTGGTCACCTTTGCAGTGCATTTCAATGCAATGGTGGCATTGTGTTTCTGCAACTATTTGCGTAAATCGATGGAAATATTTTGGGAATCTGGTCTCCTTGTCGTCGCCGTTCTTGCTGGAATTGAATTTACGTACTTATGCTGTAAAACTCTATTTTACTTTTTGCGTTCTTTTTTTGGCGTGTTTAGCAAATATCTTCGCAGATCTTTATTATTGATATTTTTCTGCTATATACGTAGACGTTATAAGTAAAATGGTCAATCTTTAGAATGGCCTAGCGATAGTACGGGCATTATGGCGATGATCATCATTAATAATCATAATATATAATAAATGCTCATAGCTTGTGTGTAATGCATGTTCGCACCCATCCTCATCATCGTCATCATTATGTGATTCTGTGTGATTGTGATCAAAAACTTATGGAATCATAATGAAATAATAAATATTTATAAGTTCAGATGTTCACTAACTGTTGTTGCTATTGTTGTTACCTACTCTTAGTGTTATTGATACTTTGCCCAGATCTACATGCAGCGATAACGTTACGAATTGTTTAATTTGGTCCTAAATGGTGTGCAGAGATCATAAATTAAATAATGTCGGTTCTGCCGGTTTGTGTTTTTTTTCCCCTTTTTTTTTTAAATTTTTGCAACTTGCAAGTGTTTAATAGGTAGGCATGAATGTCTGTGTTATTTGCCTGGTTATGATGGTGAATGGTGTGAATCCATGACCACTGGTTTCACAGTTATCTGAAATATTACAAAAATTTCATAATCATGTTTTTCGCGAAAAATACAAAAAGGAAAAATTTTTTTTTTTTTTTTTGTAACTTTTATATAAATTTTGTTTTTGTTTGTTTCCCTTTTTGTGTCCACTTCCCGCTTAGGTAGATTGCACTTAATAACCTATGCAGTTTTAAATGATTAGCTAACATTTACATTAAGATGACGAAAAAGGCCTCTTCGAAAACGTCGACTAAGCAATTTATTTAAAAAAAAAAGATCCGTTGAGCTCATGCGTTGACACCGCTTAAAGAAAGGTGACGACATATCGAAGGTGGACGCGCACCTCTTTACCCTTTAACTCTTGTATAACCGAGTAAAAGAAGAATCAAAACACAACAAAGCTTAACTGACCGATAAAATTCCGAAAAGACTAAACTACTCCTTGTTCTATCTCTTTAGGATACGAAGATAAAACATCATCATGTCTGTGGTATTAAATGCGAATTTACTAAAGTTTCTTACAACGGTGGGCTGCCTAACCTTTCAATGAATTCTGAACTACTAAACTTTTGTAACGAATTCTTACAATCAAAGAATTCTTACATTCGAAGTTGTCTCCTATACGTGTACACACTACGGTCATCAAGAAGAATTGTAGATAAACGAGAAAGAAAAAAGGGGGAAGGGGTGTACATCCATCCAGCTTAACTAAACGAACGTCAGAAAAAGTTGTTAAGTGTTCAATTAAGTGTAAGGGATGCCTCCTATAAGCATGAGCACGATGACGATTTGGAGAGATTACATTTACAGGAGATGGAAAGGAGCGAGCAGGGTTCGTTCGCTTTCAGCTTAAAGGTAAGAACGTCAGGTATTACGTCTCCTAAAAGTGAAAGGACGGTGGTTGCCGGAGGGATTACGGAAGGATTTTAGACAACGGAAATGAGAAACAAAGAATTTAGCGCTAACTAAGTAAGAGCATCGGAAACAGTCATAAGTACAGACACACGTAGATTCTTCCAAAAACTTTGGCTTATTTCGGAAGCTATTTTTTAAAATATTCTTAAGCGGCTAAGCCATCTTCCCATTTATCCAATCATCCTTGCTTCCTTCGTTCCAATCATCTTTTATTGTCATTCGAAACGGCAATGGACTCTCATTGTTAAGAATTTCTCCTAAAAGAAGCAAGCATTACTCTGCTTCAGTAACATTTGTATTATTCATTAGTTACTCATCTTCTTCGAAATAGTAACGTCCTACGTTTACACGATCATCGTCTGAGATTTTTCTACACCCACCACTGTCAGATGGGGATATACTCGTCTTGTTTTTTCCCATAATGCATGTAACACCCAAAAGGAAGCTTCAGAGAAGAAGAGGTATATATATTCTTGGTCAGCTTGAAATTCAGAGTAGGTTTAGCCACGTCCGTCCATCTGTCTGTGCACTCTGCTGGTCGCAAATATTACAAGTTTTTGCACACAGGCTGGTATTGAAAATGGGCCAAATCGCTCGGAGCGGAAGCGCGCTGTGGAGCATAAACTGAACGCAACTCGGTTTTTTTTTTTTTAATTTTTGGATTTTTGTTCGTTCCTCGGAAATTAGAACAGTTAGATAGCTGAAATTTTTCACACTTATTTAGCGAAACAGTCTACTCCTTACGTGCAAAACTGGAAATAGTCGATCATCCCGCACAAAGTTACAAACAAGACAGAATATTTAAAACTATTTTGTACACTACTCCCACAAAGAATGTGTTAATGGAGTAAACGGTGCAATGTAAACGGAGTGGAGTAATCGGTGAATTTCCATTACAAATAACTAAACTAAGCATAAATGGGAGTTCGTTCAGTCAAAGATCGTGCAAGAGGAAGCCTTTAAAAGTCAGTTGCCACGCAAGCCGAGGTTGAGGTGTACGAGTACACATGGTCGATGTATTTATATGACGTTTCTTATGTTCTTGTTATTGCTGCTCTTTAAATATGATTTAAAGTAAGTATCCTGGCGTTTGGTGTCTTTGGTCTTTTCTTTTTTGGTCTTCAGTATAAGGAAAGAGAAGACATTTTCTTATAATTAATTGCTTCGTTTTAGGTAAACAATGTTGTGTTAATTTCAACGAATTAAACGATAACATCTTGACATTAATTATATGCACGTACCATCGATATAAATCGTTTGACCATCCATTATGGTCATTTTAGTATTATACAAACACACAAACGCATATATCACATACATTATGTCACATACATTACATTTGGTCAGGCGTCGTCCCATTACTATTCAAGCACCTTAATAGGCTTTCATTCAGTTGTTTGGCTTGCAACTTAAGCCTGCATATATACGTAAATAAAATGAATGTGTTCTTCCATAACTTTAGACACTAATGTCTTTGTCGTTCTATATGGCAATTGATATGTTATTGCACTCGCTCAACAGCCGTTCATATTACATTTAAGAATTAGAGAATCGCTAGTAATGATTTCAAATGTAAATAATTTAGTTCGTGTCGTAATTTGCATAATGACATGTTTTCTCTCATCAATAGTCCTTTATGTTCTTTTGTCAGTTTACTACGCCCTGCTTTTTTAGTTCTAAAAAAATTTCTTCAACTTGCAAAGGTTTCGATTGTTCTTCTCTTCGTAATGTCTCAACAACTCAACAAACAGTTGTTATTTGACTTCACTTTTTCAATGTTGATAATTAATTTAAATAATTTTTTTTTCTTCTTGCCACTTTATTTTTCACCCTTAGTTAACTTTTTTCCTTATTCCTTTTCTTTTTTTTTTTGTTCATTTATAGAAAAGGGGTTAACCGAACGCGTATAGAAACTGGGATGAAGTGGTAGTTAGTCCTCTAACAAAGTTATATAATTACATTTTCTATGGTTTTCATACCTATCACCCGTTCCCTGTTATGAACACGCACATATATATACATACATATATATGTAGTGACATGCATAAGCTCTCGAAAATGTGATCATATGCGTTGGTTTCGTTTTCAAGCGTCATTTAAATTCATTGTTTAAATTTATGCGTTTTTTCTATTTCTTTAGGATCCCTTTTGGGAGCGAATAATTTAAAAATGTTTACTCATACAACAACTTTCTAAAACAAGGCTTTTTACTGGAGGCGATCGAAAACATAGTCCGATCCGAACCATTCGTCTTTGAGCCGAAATATGTTTGTGGACCAAATTTTATCAAAATATTTTAGTTGTAGGTGGAATCAAAAAAAAAACAAGGCGGACAGACGGAGAGACAAGCTTAGATAAAATGTGCCTCGATCTCACCTCTTCCATTGTATTACGTATAGCAGCACGAACTGAGTATGCCCTTGTGCTACAAGTGGTATAGAGTATAGTAACGAAAAATTCTGTATTTTCCAAAAATTATTCATCAATTATTCAATGCTATTGTGATCGAATGACAGCAATACTAAGTTTGCTTTGGCTACCCTATCATGGTGCGTTAGGCTATCCTAAGACTTGCCATGCTGTTAAGAAGAAGTGTTGATGAATAAGCGGAATAAGTCATCCGCGTAAAGCTGTTCCCTGCAATTGCGACCAAACAGTTCTTGGTTTTGCATCTCTCCACATTGGCTGGGTTTTACGAAAAATTTTCACCAAAAATTCGACCCATATTTTTACTCAGCTGCCCCATTGCGGCTGATTTTTGATCCTTTTCTCGAAACTCCAAAAATTTTTCAGGGGATATCAGTTTAACTCGAATAAAAAGTTCGAGTGGAATTGAAAGACGACTTGTTTAGATTAAAATAAACAAGCCCCTCACTTCAAGCATCTCATTAACCACTGATTGCCATCAAATTTGATATAATAACTAGTCGTTTGCAGAGGCTCGTTCAGCTGAGATAGGAAAGTCTGCCTAGCATAATTCTTCTCTGTCCGCTCGCTGCGGACGTTAACACCGATGTTAACATTAAAATTTTTCTAGTACCTCATTGAATCTCTGCCGTATATTTTAAAAGCAAAATGATGGGGACGAATAATGGATGATAACCTTTGGCGCAATAAGCTTAGACAAGGTATAAGCGCCGTTAGGCAAAGAAATTTGAACAACTGCCACGTCAAGCATACATACAGACATGTCAAAACTTACCGCTAAATATGAACGCTTGGCTTGTCCGATTCAGGCTCCGTTTGGTAGCGAGATTTAAGCTAGCCTTGTGAACAGTTGTTTCGAATTCACTTCAGGTATCTTGAAAGCGTCAGTGTAGTTTTTTTCTTGCAGAGTTTAAGATAACAAGATAACACAAATTTAAAAATATCGTGATGTTCTTGAAGTTTCACTTCCTTCTTTTCGTTTATTCATTATTAAGTAACTGTAAAGCCGTAGAGGCCTATTACCTAGTACAACGTAAGTGAGTATACAAGTCAGCTAAGTGGTTACAAATGTTGATTATATTTTCCATAAACTCTGTAATCATCAGTCAGTGCGGTCAGTTTTCTTCTAAACGTATTCAAGCGTGCATTGCAGGATTTCAGACTCAGAGGTAACGCACACCAACATCGAGCAACATGAACAGTGTAAAATCGTTCTTATCCGTCTGAGTAGCCGAAGGCGAGGAATCTCGACTACCAAGTCAATGGTCGTGGGTTCGAATCTGAAGTGCGGTAGAGTTTTTAATAAAAGCCGATAGCCTTAGTTAGATGCTAGTGCTTTTAAGAGTTTAGTCTTGGAATTTATTTCTCTGGCGAAATTAATAATAATAATAAAATCGTTCTTGTGACTATATAGAAAAACGTGGTATTAATATGAAAGGGCTTCTGTTTGATCTAGAGAACTGCACTCGCGCTATCGAAATTGGGGATCGAGATTGAATGATTTGGTAGAGGTAAATAAATGACCTGAATATTAGAAAATCGGCAAAGGGGAATTTTGTCAAAGCATGAACGAAGTAGGAGATGTAGTCTCTAAGTTTAACGATACGCAGAACGCGAGTTTTATGGTTAGAAAAATATTGTATTGTCCTAGTAAGCAAAGCCTACGCAGCATCCAGAAAAATCTTTAATACATACATACATAATTAACATGCGCCATGAGAAGGAGTGCAATGGTATGTTGGACCTGTAGAGGCAGATATAGGTTTAGAATGTACAGTTTTCGGAGGGTAAGACAAACCTCAGCAGAAATATTTTCCACTTGGGAGCCAAAGTGGAGTTTGCAATCAAGGGTTACCCCAAGACATTGCGTTGGATCTACAAGATGAATGGAGTGCCAAGATATTTTTACATTGAAGTTGAATAATGCAGATTAGGAAGAGGTGAAGAATCAAGCTTTAAACTTGGAGTTAATGCAAAGCATGGCCTCTACCATCTAGGAGTTAACAATTACTAAATACTCGTTAATATTGTTTTCGTACGAATGCCAATTATTTGCATTATCTCTAACTGCAATGCTCAACTAAAATGCAATCTGTATACGTAAAGAAAAGCGCAACCGTTACCAACTAAATTTCCAAGGTCGTTTACGGGAAGATTAAACAGCATTCTTTACTATGCACCGGCAAGCGTTTCCTGTTTCGAGTGTAAATCCGCATTAATTTTTTTAAATTATAAATGATCGCCTTTTAATGAGCTAAAGAAGATAAGAAGGAATAAGGAAAAGGGTAAAAAGAGATTATGCTTTTTAACGTGGATGGTAGTGAATTTTCCAATCTTAAGCCCTAATTGTTTGTTTATTTGCAATCTGAGTAACATTTCTCTTAAACAATTTCAATTTTCATTCATTTTTCTGCACATTTTTCTCCATTTTTATCTGGTTTGTCTTTGAGAAACGTGCTCATCATACGAAATTTCTCTTCACTTAAGCTAAACAATTTAATCATCTAAAAGTATTTTTAATACAACACATATGTAAATATATATATATATATGCGTGTACGTGCGTATGTTTGTGGAGATATGTTCATATGCGTGCATTGAGTTATTTACTAAATTTTCTGTTATTTGTGACAGCTAGAAACATGCGGGGGTTAAATAGATTAGTCATCAATTATGTAAAATACTCGTAAATCACCGAACAACGCGCCCCATCCAGACGCGTTGACCAATAAACCGCTTGACTTATCCAGCTTCATACTTTATTCGTCTCTTCTTCTTTCTATAGTATTTTGCAAGGGGACACTGTCAGTATGAATGTTAAATTATTTGAAATGCGCATTGCAGTCCGTTACCATTACTACAACAGTAATAATAGTAGTCATTGTTAATGTCATTGTTGTTGTTGTTGTTGTTGTCGTGCTTACTGCCTTTCTATTGTTTGTTATTTTCGCATGCAAGACACGTTAAGCCAAAAGCAGCAACATTTTCTGTTACAATTTAGAGTAAACGCTAACAGTCTGATATATATTTTAGATACATGAAGGCACACAAGCACACAACACATAGGCACGCACTCACTAATACTAAAATTATTTCTCACTCACGTTCAAACGTAATTTACGCTTTGTTACATAAAATTGCATTTTATTTTACGTTAAAATTTTATGCGATTTATGCGACAGAAACGATACAGTTTTGTTAGCTTTTTATACGATATTCAATAACGTAGCAATACGTCTCAACAATGAAAGCAGTACTAACAGCAATAGCGGTAGGTAGGCTTAGCAGCACCACATCGAAAAACACATCATAATCATCTCTATGCTGGAGAGTAAAGTCAATAACAACAAAAACCTGCTCTTGTTGTTGTTCTAACTGGTTACTGTTATTGGTTCAGTTGGTCGTTGTTAGAGAGCAATGCATTTATCAAAATTCAAAAATTGAATCTAAACTTTTGCGGCATGATGGAGCGTGTGTGCTTGTGTGTGTGTGTGTATGTATATATGCTTGCATGCATATAGCACACACATATCTATATGTGTATGTTAATTAAATATGGACACTTGTTACAGGTGATGTGCACAAAAACAACAACAACAACAGCAATAGCAACTAATAGATTTTACAAAGTGCGAGCAATTTGTGCATCAAAATTGCACACAATTTGAATTGAATTGCAATGTTCGGTCATTGTTGCCTGTCAGTCTGACTGGAAATACATTAAATTTTGTTGTTCTTCAATTAGAAATCAAATGCTCTAATTTGCTACCCAGAACTGCTCGAAACGATAATTGGATGCTTCATTTGCCAAATCGAATAACTCCATAAAACAAGAACTTGAGAAAAATGATACACTATTTTACATTATTAGACAAATTCGTTTTGAATATGTATTTGTTAGGAGCTAATGAAGTGCTTTGATAGTAAAATTTAATAAAATTCCAAAAATGGAGTTAATCGGTTCGGCAAGTGAAGCATGCAAATGTTACTACTTGGAAAGAGACATGCAACAGCAGTTGTACCGAATGTTAAAAAAGTATTGAATATATTCAAACAGACGGCGTCCCTTGTTTTTTTTTTTTTTTCATTATGTTGAAAAGAGAGGCTTACGCCCGCTAAAGCGTACCTGCGCCTAATCCTTAATTATTCCCGACCAGGATAGGGCGGTCCTTAGAAGGCTGTATCTATCGTCTAACGATGACATGCGAGTATTGCTGCTGCACAGTAATCGTAACTCGAACACCATAGCTAAATTTCTTAGTCTATAACCCTGTTCTGATCAATACCTCATTAGAAGAAAATGGGGAAGAACAGTAAACAAGCTTCAGACGAAAAATATTAGCACACACGCTCGAAAAAACCAAGATGTATAATTTTCAATATGTAAGAAATGTTGATCTAAAACTTGGTGTGAGGTATATCGGGTAGCCACCTTAAGATTGATAGATAAAAATTTTGCAACTTCGTTCGTAAAACCCAAAGACCCGCTTATCAGTCCTCATAACGTATGTGTTTTCGTAGTCATAATTGTTCATAACCAAGTCTCTCGATCTTGTCGATTTTTTTTATTATATCTTTACGGTATGTAAAATGCGTAGTATGCCCACTTTATCGCCCGGTTCTTGTCTACAATAAATTTACTGTGATCTGTTGTACGAAAAGAAGTGTTATTGCATATACACGCATATACGTTGTCTGTTGGAGAACTGTATGTGTGTGTAATAAATACGTATTTATATATATATATATATATATATATATACATAAAATGTTGCAGTGAAAGTAAAGTTTTGTTGAATGCAAGCAAAACAGGAAAGAGTAAGAAACCAAATTGCAATAATCATACATTATATCACTTGTGATACAATGGCATATTAACTTAATGTAACAAGCATAAGTACTTGAGATAGACCCATCTTTCATTAGAATTATCCAGAATTATTTCCTGAATCAATCTAAGCTTGTCTGTCCTTCTTATGTTTTTGTGGGCAACGCTGCAAGCTTTTGGGTAAACTAAAATCAATTCGCACCAGTAGTGCCTTACCTTCTGCTATCGTCTGAGTTAATTACATTTTTTCATAACGACAAATGGCAAACTCACGGCAATTTCCTTTAAAAGTAGTCAGTGGCCCACACCACGTGACGTGCAATTTGTATATTGTCACTGTCGTACCAACCACCGACAATACATTAGATTTGTTAAATATTTATAAGGCATAAAAATATGCATCAAAGAACACTCAACGTACAAACGGTAGGGTGAAAGTTAAAATTTGTCTATCTGTCCATCTCTTCAGCTTAAAGTTGCAGCTTTTAAGATCTGATTGAAAAACATTAAACTGGTTCTACCATTTTTCCCTCATCATTCTCGATAAATTACGTTGAGAAATCAGTTAAATCAACGAAAGATTTCGTCCGCAGTTACTAAAGACGCCTATATAAATAAGGCTGATCTTTAATATATGTTATCTCGACGGTCCGCTAAATACGGTATAACATATGATATTATATGCGGTATGATGTACGATGTTATACCTAACGTCATGTATGATCAATATATCGAAACAAGTCGTGGATGAAAGGCAGCTTCCAAGCCGAATATTTTTACTCTTTTTTCTTTAGCTAGGCGGCATCACCCACTAATTTTACTCCGTTTGGGAAGTTCTTCTATCAATTGATGGCTTAAGAGCAATTAGAAAGGAACAGTTTTTTTTTTTATTTCTTCCAGTTTTTCTTTGTGCTTGTACAATGCCTATGATATCCCTAATACTTAGCCAACACTAGTGCTTCTGCTCGCGCTACTCTCCCCATATTTTCCTCTTACAACGTATCAACGTTTTGGGATTTGTTAGATAAATATTGCTTGTTATTAAATCAATTACAATACGTTTACAATAGAAATGGGCGTGAAATATTGCCAAAAGGCGTGGTAATCATCAAACATAAGCCAAGAGTTTTAGTAACAATTTCCTTTTGCCACTCTTATCGGTGCAGCTTTCTGGTCGACTGTATAACAACGTTAAGACATTGTACGCAACAACACTAACGTATGTCAGGATAATTATTATTAATACCAACGTTCAGGAATTGGGGTAGTGATAGTGTTGTTTGTGGTGAATGTGGGGTTGAAAATGATTAATCTGAACATGTGTTGTATTATGTGACTATCACGCGAACTTACAATAACGCATCCAAGGATCTCTTTATAAGAGTTCATCAGGATAATTTCAAGAAACTATAAAAAGGTCATTTAGAGAAAGCCTGATAATAGCACGTGTCCTTGGTAAGACACGTGGCTTTGAATAAAGATGTGTTCCGTTAGCCTCCCATCGTGCGGAATTTGAAAATTATCTGATAAACGTTGCGAATTAAATGCAAAAATTAAACACAACGACACAAAGAGGAAAGCACACGCACAGGAAGGAAGGAAACCAAAAAAAAAAAAGCAAAACAAAACGAAAAAGATGTTATTGAGTAGGTTTGTGGGCGATTTCAGTGCGGATGCGAATGTAAAATTTTGCCTTTATATTAAAACCATTTAACAGATGCATTTAGACGGTTTAATAGGACATAAGCGATAATCGCATACCATTCAGGCCACTTGTTTGATTTTCCCAGGAAAATAGATGACAAATAACACGGAAGTAAACAATGCAAAATTGGCATTTCTTCTGTTATCCTGGCAGCAGAGCGTTGTAACGATGATTGATTTCAATTTCGCTATAAAGAAATGCTAACAAAGGAAACGGAAATAATTTGTTAAAACTAAATACGCCTCATAAGCTACATAATGCTAATTAAAAATATAAGAAAGAAACGATAATCATCTTAGATGGAAACTTTGCATAACCATACTGACGATAACATATCTATGCGTGATACGGTGAATAAAAAATTAGATGATTTCCTCATTTAAACTTCTATGATGCTATGAAATCATGATACTGTTCTTTATTTTGCGTGTTGATAGTCCTGTCTTCGAACATACCTAACTGCTTTTTCATTACAAGTATAGAATGCAATTTTACGCTTACCCGCCATGTTACGCTTTACGGCATCTAAACTAGAGGTATAAAAAAATTTTACTTCTGGATGGAAACATCACTTTAAATTGTGCAGAATTTCTATTTTACAATTCTACACCTTTACAATATCTCAAAAATATCACTTTAAAGAGAAATCTGTAAAACATTGGCGATAATGAGGGGTATACTCGTTTTATCAACAGAAGGAAGCTTCATAGACCACGTAGAGTACACATATTTTTGACCAGCATTAAAATCTGAATCGATTTGAGTCTGTCCAACTTTATGTCGTACACATTCTCACAATCGTAAAAGTTAGGCTACTTGCTTCAAACTAGACAGAAACCAAACTTGCCTACAAGTTGGTATTGAAATCGGATCAAATCGATCAAAGAACACGGCCACAGTACGGCATAACCTGAGATCACCTATGTTTTCAAAAATAAAAATTTGATTGTAGGCTTATTACTTACACAGCAACAGATACAACAGCAAATATTTTCACTTATATTCTATGGGTGGTTCTGTAACGCCTACATGAAAATAGAAAAAACTTGGCCACGTCTATTCAATATTGTATAATATTGCAATCTTTTCTTTTTATCAGAACGTTCGCACCACCCAAAAAGAAGCTTTAGGGAGCATATAAAGTGCACAATTTATTGATCACTATCAGATCTAAATCGTTAGAAAACTTATTGTCAGTTCGTCCCGCCATCTGTCCGTTGATTGTTGTGGTAAACGTAGTCATGATCGATTGACACTTCCTCTTGACATTTCCGCTTTTATTCTATAAAAATAGAAAAAAAATAGGCACGCCCACTTAATATTATAAATTACGGGTATTTAGTTTTTTTTTTTTTTGGAAAAAGAGTGATCAGTGTAAGAGATTCGGTTTCTTATTTGTTTAGATTCAATAAGCCTCTCACAGCCTCTGAAAGATGGGCCGCAAAAAATTTAGCATTTAAAAAAAAAACAAGTAAGAAAGTTATACCCGGCTGGAGCCGAACCTCGCATACCCACCATCGTTAAAATCTTTAACACTCTATGCATTTATTTATTGCCATAAAAAATGAATGAGATAAAATTCCATGTCCTTCATCTGTAGCATACTTAAAGGGCTCTTAACAAAGTGTGACTAGCTCGGCGAAATTAGGGAGTTCAAAAGAGAAATTTGCCATATAGAATTTTTATAATCTTATGTGATGTAAATGGAAGTGTAGTGTAACGCGTAAACTTACTTCGCCAGCCAGTAACAAACAAAGTAAATTAGAAATTATTTTAATAATTAAAATAAACAATATGAATAATAAACTAAAGGCGAATATGTGTATGACAAAATCTCTAAATTAATGATTGTGTTAAAAAATTGTGAATTAAAGATTAGTACTAAATAGCTAATTTTAATTAACAATGTTATTTAATTCACCTCTTTTAAACCTCGCCGAATGTACATTCGTGACAAAAAACTAAAGAATAACTTTTAAACTACCAATCTTTGTGTGTGATGTGACCAATCATTTTGAAGGACTTGAACATGTGTTGCAGCCTATTGAGAGCCTTTTTTCACTTGCGAAAGGAGACACAGAAGACTTTAGGATTTTTCGTTGATCCCTATGGCTTTGATTCGTTCTGGAAAAAATCACTAAATCTTTGAAATTCTTGAGTTCTTCTGCGCAGCTCCACGAAGTCGTACAGGAACTTATGGTGTCCGCAGGCCCTCTCTCAACAGTTTCAAACGTATCCGTAACGTTTTTCCAATGTGATAGAAGATACAGGAAGCCTTAGCATTTTTCGTTGTTCTTTAGGACTTTGACTCGTTAGGAAGTTGTGGTATCCGCAGGCCCTCTCTCAACAGTTTAAAACGTATCCGTAACGATTTTAACAAATTTTCCAATTGGTTTTTTTTTTTTATTATTAATTTGATATGAATTAATTTGAAAGTCTTTTTTAACAAAAATTTGCAAATAGCAATGTATAAGATTTTTATTCTTTATTCTTTTTCAAATTTTAGTGACTAATCACTACCAACTCAAATCAGAACTCCTCGATTGACAAAAAAAAAAAAAATAAACCAAAAAACAATCGCTCACTCATTTTCCTACACATCTGTTGCTTCTCTAACAGATATAGTAAAGAAAAATTTATCTACCACGTTGTGACGTCCACTTCGTAATTAATTTAAAACAAACCCGCTCATCTTTTCACATTTTATTCTCCAAGTACTTTTATATGACGCCCATGTCACTAGTATTATTAAGAAAAAAATTAATTCACCACCTTGGAGGGTCCATCGTATTTATTTTAGGTTAACGCAGATTTATTTTAGATTAAGACAGATAATACAGCTTCATTCGAGGAATGCAACTTTATGTGTTTACGGCCGATTTGTTCCATGCTTGGACGTGGAAAATTTCCGCCTTCTAACTTTTGCAATTCGTGAGTTATGAGTAAAAACCTAAACATTTTTGTTTAGAAAAACGATGCTGCCTTCAATTTACGCTTCATTGCGGCTTGTGCCCTGACCAACTTGGCCCAACACCAACTTTCGTGCAAAGACTTCCGAAGTTTCTAACAAATTTGAAGTCGATATCTTCAGGGGAGTGCCAACAACACACTCCACACAGACCCACAGACGGGCGGACATCGTTAAATCAACTCAGCATTTCACGCTGATCAAATATATATATACCTTATACGATCTTTAAAGCCGCACTCCCCCGTTTCCCAAAAGAAAAGCTAATAGTGCTCAAAAGTTTAAAGTGTAGCAGCGGTAAGCGCGCCGCGATAGAGTCCGCAACGTTCAACCTTCGACCGCGACAGCATGGTGTGCATAACAAGAAAGAACATCATATTCGAGCAAAGCCGACACTTAGGTACCCTGTACTGTTGCGCCGTATATAGTTGTTCACACGTTTGGTAATATTACGCCAACACTTACACATTATTATACATCGAGCAAAGGGTAACTTTTTATGATAACCTTCGTATTGGAAATTATTAAAGTTTCACCTTTCTTTTTTGTAAAGATGTAGTCTTTTTCTGGGTGTTTATATCAGACGCTTTAAAAATTATACCAGGCGAACCGAACATGTCATACCAAGGTAGATTGTCTAAAGACTACTACAGAGCTTTGTCGCTACATGCTGAAAATTGCAAGTTTTTCCCGGCTTGAGAAGTCGTGATATGTGGTGTGGTCGAGAAAGGAGACGGATTAAAACCATTTTTAATAAAGGTACCTCAGCATACCAAGCACGTCAATGTGCCAAATTTCAGAAAAATATCTCGAAATTTGTAACCTGTAGCTTGAACACAATATTACATGGACGGATATCGGATAGGAAGACAGACAGACAGACGGGCAGACAGACTTAGACCGATTCAAAATCATTTTCTGAATCGATAGATATAAAATAGGTGGGTCTATCTTAATCCCTTCTGCGTGTTCGTTGAGTAATAATGCTATAACCTTCTAAACTCTTATGCAGGATCAATTTTTTTAAAGCCTTCGCACGTTCTTATGAAAATTTGAAACCTTATATGGTAAAAACATATAACTTTCAATATTTCATAGTGAAAATGATTTCATAATACTTAATTGACAAAGAAGTCCACCTTTCCGAATTTGAACCACGTTGGTCTATTTTTTGAATATTATTGCATACAAGGATGCAGGAAATGTAAATCCGTATAAGCCAGAAACCTAATTGCTAACGTTCTGTAATGAAAATTTGTTCATAATATTAATTTGACATAAACTTTAAGTGGGCCAATTTTGAACCGCATGGGTCTGTTTCTTCGACCCCACTCCAAATGAAATTTCTCATGAATATAGTGAGTCTTTCAGAAAAGGTTTGATCCTTAATATTTGATGCGAATTGGTCCATAGTAGCAATTTAGCAAAAAAAATTTACGGTAAGGAATTTGGTTCACATAGATCTATTATTTAGACCTGAACATGTATAGAGGTTATCATGGAAATCAAGTCCTTGCATGAAGAGAAAGTTTAAATTTTATTATTTTTATGATGGAAAGTGAAAAATAATAAAATTTTTGCGAAATAAGTCAAGTTTGCTAAATTTTAGCAGGTCTTGTGATATATTTGACATTCTCCAATATACGGGCTTTGCTATTGTGGTCTCCACTGCATATCGTTTGAGTTTGCAAATGAAACTATCCTGCCCGGATCCACATCCTAGCGGATTTTCGGTTATTAATTTGCTGAATAACAGCAGAAGAAGATCATTTGAGTTTATTTAGTTACCACTTGCGGTACCAGGTATATAAAGTTTATGCTTACGTATGTATGCAGACGAGTTTAAGATAGAGCTACCTTTTATTATCCAATTTATGCCTGTCTGTTCACATCTCCGTCAAGCAGTAAAAAGGGACAATTTTTAATGTTTTATGGTGAAGATTAGTTCATACTTGTAAACTGACGTAGTTCTATTGCTTGGACCGCATACAAGGGTGCCTCCAATATGCAGGCTTTGATGAAAAGTATGCCATTGCATTTAGTGCATTTAGGGTATTTAAGAGTCGGCCTTGCTCGACTGTAATGTCCTTAGTTGTTTTAACTCGCTTATATATGTGACTTAAAATGCTAACCCATTCGTATGATGACAAATTTTCCAAAAATTTATAGCCATTCAATTTTAATTCATTATCGTTAATTTGTACCATAAATTAGAGGAAAAATCACAAAAACACACACACGCCAGTAAACATTCACATGAGCTAAATCAAATTCAACCACATTTGTTTAATTCAAACATATTTTATGGTTTCCGTACGATTCTATGCCTGAAGCTTGCTTCTTTTTTTTTTTTTGTATTTCTTTCTATGAAATGTTAGCAAAAAGCAAAAAAAATGTTAAATCCGCAGAGACTTAAACTCAGCCGATTTTCACTCTTTCATTCATTTTTCATTCGAACTGAAAACCCAATACCTGTAAATACCAAAGGGGCCGTAAGTGACAATTGCCGATACTGTGGCCTGTTTGTTGTCGTTATTGTTGGTGTTGTTTTTGCTCTTTGCTCCCAAGAAAACAACGAATGCTAGAGGAATTCCGTGATTTTTACAAAAGTGCAGAGAGAAGAAAATCAAACGGTAATTGTAATATTACACAACCTTCATGCTCATGGAATGGCTGAATGTGGTCACATAAGTGCACCATAAGGTTTGGTTATTAACCTTATTTTCTACATGTTTATATAGCCCCATACACGACTATGAATACGCAGGGCATTGTTTGCAGAGTAGCCATTTTCCGGTCGGAAGCAATGAAATTTTTCATTAAAACTTCGATGTAATCATTACATACGTACATACGCAACGCAAAGCATTCATTTTCAATGGCCTAATAATGGCTTGGAAAGTAATCTTTAAATTGTGATTTCCAGTTTTCTGCGCAATTTCTATACTATATTTCATAAGGGGTGTACACAGACTTTGATAATTATTCCAAAAGAAAACAAACACTATTAGCAACAACAAAAAACCGCTCAAATTGCTAAATCCTTTTGATCATAAACCTATAAAAGTCGCAAAATTAACGCCATTCGATGACGCTTCAAGGAAACAATAAGAGGCAACTTTTTTATAAGGCATCTGCCTCTCTGCTGAGAACGCTCATGTACATGCGCCTTACTCAACAGGTATGCGACCTTTCAATAATTACGCACTTGTTGAACAGGGCTTTGGTTCGCACGAAGCTATGAAAAAGAAAGAAAACAGCCCGATAAATGGTTCGCGGCGAAAGGGAAAGATCCTTAAAGTCGGGGCGTCCATAAATTGACAGGGAGGTGGGAAAAAGATATGTCTAGCGATTGACGATATTTCGACTAAAACCTTTGTTATCATATACGAACAATAAACATGTATTGTGTCTACGAAAATTTCGTTTTCATATTTACATACCCTAAACACATATTTCAAGGTCTCGTATATTCCGATCGGGTTTATAAGCTTGCAAATGAATGCAGATTTGCACGTGCCAAACGTAAACTTAATTTACTTAATTTTTACGCGTTAAAGCCTATCAATTGGCTCCAACTTTCTTACATCCTACATCATTCATGGCAACGGGGTATTAACTTTAAGCGACTGTAACCAACGCTACGAGTGACTAGGGATAGGCTGGCTATCCGTTTGTCTTTCTGTCTGTCTGATATCAGCCGCAGCATGCTTGCCTTCAATTCGCAATATTTTGCGAAGTGTTTTGAATCAAAATCAGCCCTCCGGAAAATGGATTAAATGGAACTACCACCATGGCAGCATTTTCGAACATTGACTCATGAAAATGTTCTTACAATAAGCAAGTGAAAACATTATAGTCGAGCGAGTAGTCCGAATAGGACTATTTAATACTCTACGCCATATAGTCTAACGCAAGTCTTATTTTTGCCATAGGACACAAATATTTTATGCCGTTTTTATAGGAACTTGCTTTTATGTGACTGTGTATTAAAAATTTGACCTCTTTGCAAATAAAGACTTACTTTACTTGAGAATGGTTGGGCCCACGAGATTCAAAAATTGTTGCACGTATTCAAAACTCAGCATAATTAACTTTTATATCAAACTACTATTATGGACAAATGTTTGCAATAAAATGTTAAAAACTCGACTTTTCTGCCCTAATAAATAAAAATTTTCGTGAAAATTTATATGTAGGATAAGATCGAAAAAGTAGGCCAAGATGGGCCAAATTTGGTACAATTAATTTTTTTATCTTAAATTACTATTACGATCTGATTTTATTCTTAGCGCATTAAACATCAGATATTTTCCTCATACGAACTTTAGAGTTCAAAAAATGGCCCGAGCCAGTCGAAAGTTTTCACATCAATTTAGAATGCCGAAATATTATTACTTACCCACTTTTGTGAAGAAATTTTGAAAATTGCAATATTTTCCATATAACAACTTTTCAAAATAGAACATTGTATGAGAAATGGCAGAAGAGCTTACGTCCTTGGACCAGAACATGTCAGTGTGCCAAGTTTCATCAAAATGTCACAAAAATTGTGACCTGTAGTTTGAACACAAATTTACATGGACAGAGATGAGGCGGCCAGACGGACAGAGAGGCTTCTGAATTGATTCTGAATTGATCGATATAATAAAAAGTGAGTCTATCTTACGTCCGCACAAACTTAATATACATATATGTAGCCTTTACAGGGCAACAATATATATTTTATGGGGCAAAAAATGTAATATTTCACGATGAAATTTGCCGAAGAACAAGGACTATCCTACGATCTAACTAATGGATCTTATGAAAACTAAGCCGTTGGCATGTATTGGCCCAAGAGTGAACCCCCTTGAAAATGAATTGAAAACCTTCAGTTTTACAGCCCTATTCCACACAACGACGCAGAAAAACAGGTGAATAATCACGTAACTGAAAGTTAACTTTCGGTTTTATATTCAGCAGTTTGGCAAAAACGGTTACGTGATATCCGCCTAGGCTTTACATGGAAAGCAATTGCGATTATGGCAAGCCTTTATAGTTAGGTAATAAGTAGAAGATGATAAAGTAGAGTAGCTTTTTGGTTTGAGCGAAGATGTCAACGAGTGATGACTTAAAAGCAGAAAGAAAACAACATTTATTAACTTTTGGTACTTCTCGATAAAAAGCGGCGGAAAACAGTAGTTTGGCCTATTAAGTAAACGCGAAAATTTTTGGATTGCATTGGATCATTTTTGGCGCCAACTCCTAAGTGTTCTTATATGACAAAACGTCTAATTAATATAATGGACCATAATGTATCAAGTAATTAATATAATAGATCTATAGATCTAACTTTTAATATTTCAAGATCAAAAGAAGTGAACGGTCGTACCGAAACGTAGAGATCGGACACTACTCACAAGAGGAAGGCATATACTCTTCAGTGTTAGTTTTCTTATAAGACGAAGTATTAAGGCCGACAAAAAAAAAATGGTATTTAATTTTGTGCAGTTTACTGCTGGAGAAATAACAAGTTCTTTAATAATAAGACAAATAACTTCGCTAGATTTGTGGCATGTCAGTTCAGCTTTCGAGAATAGTTCCCTAAAAAGGCTCTTATGGAACGTTAGCATTTACTTGATAACGAGGAAAGATTTTTGCTATTTTACGGCGAAAATAAGTGATGTGCGCAATAGGGTATTTACTGGATGGTCATGCTTGTTTTAGTTTGTCGCCTACAGAGTATGTGGGAGGGATCCGCATTTCTCACGGATCCGCTTCACCCTGTCCCTGTCACGAATACTAAAACACACGGAATGACTTGTCATAGATAGCTAAAGATCTTTCTTTCTGAAATATTAAAAATTTTAGAACCGTTTTTAAAAAAACGAAATTTTAAATATGTCCCCACGACATCCAAACTAAAGCGAATAGTGTAAGAAATCTATCAATGATTTTAGAAAAAAGGCACAGATAATGCGAAACTACCTTAGCTGATGGCTTAAATATGAAAAAAGCCGCAAAAATATGTATAGGGAACCACAACACTGCGCTGATGTCGTAAGCTCTTTATTCGCAAGGTCTGATTTCCTGAGATCAATACAGAGGTAACCGCTGGTTCGAACCTGTATGGGCAAAGGTGTGCGATTCCAAAAAGGAATTATATTTCGAAGAGGAGTACATGTAAATATTGGAAATAACATAAATTCCTTTTGAGATCGGTAAAAGGGTTATTCATTTTTTGGTCGCAGGAAATCCCATAAGGGGAATATCATAAAAACGACGTAAAAAAAAGCAAAGAATTTTCACCATACAAGGGCCCGCAAAGGTAAAGTTTTTTGAAATCTTTGATGCCTAAATATTGCACTGGATTAATTGCAGTGACGCTTCGTAATAACCAGCAAATCAATATAGTAACACTTTTTGAGACTTTTACAATTACTTTCTAAATCCCCTCTCCCTTGGGGGACGCTTGTCAGAACCGGTATGTATCTTTTTTGCGTTAGCCTTAACCAGATTCCAGTTTGGAATTCGCATTATATGTACAAAGCGATATTTGTCATAGATCCTGATTAACATTTTGTTGAAAAGCCAAACAAATTGATCTTAGCGTTCGAACGTTCGTCTGTATTTGGCAGATAGGCAGGCGGAGATTTAGTTACGAAAAGCATATGTTGAAATTATGTCGCAAAACCTAGCCTAGACTTAATATACATCATTTATCGTGCACTAGCTCTCCGAATCCGTTTTCACCAACTTTTTCGCGCATGGTTCGTGCTCGTGTGTCGCAATATTTTTCACCATTTATTGCTGTTTGCGCGGTTACACATTGACGCCGCAATATATCTGCGTTCTTAAGAGACTTACATAAAATCACTTCTGCTTTGAAGTTACTTCTGTTTGGTGTTTTTTCTATTTTCTTTTTTCTCTTCATTAATTTGCGTACGAGTTTCTCAAAATGCCAATTGACATTTTCACAGAAATTGACCTTTGCATGAAATTTCACGGTCCAACTGTAGCAACATAGCGAACTTTTTATCTCTTCGTACGGATGAATTAGTGATTATATCAATAATTATTTTTTGATTCTATTAATTCCAACAAGTTGGATATTGATACCGGATATATTAGTTAATCCGTCCCAAACAATATGTTAAGAGCATGATCAGTCCAAATAAATCGCGTAAAAAATTGGTCTCCAAACACTAGACTTGAAAAAGTGTCCTGCAAATTAAAGGTAAAATTAAATCTGTTTTTTTTTTCTTTTTCTTTTAATTTACTCATATACAGATGGGTTACGAAACTAAAGTCGTGTATAAAATTTTCTTTTTAAAAAAGCATAAAAAACTATTGTTGATATACAATCCCCATTGGTTGGGATGTCATTAAAAACGGAAATTTTTCCTTGTTTTGCGCTGTCAATATGTAAGAAAACTTTTAAAGATACGACTGTGCTCGACGTTTTTACTGATACTATTGCATCCCCTGTATATTAAACATAGGATATGTATATATGTATACATATATATATATTTGTACATATATATATATATATATATAGATATATATATACAGTTACAATTTTTCCTAATTTTCACAAGACTACGATTGGTGGATTGGCACCTCATACTACATAAAGAATTGTTTTGTCTTTGTTTTTTTTCTTTTTTTGTAAAAATTTCAGGCTCTTTTTTTTGAGATTTTGTTTCATAAAGGAGGAGAATAAATTTAACTGAAGAGGAACACATAGAATATGAAACACTACAGTCGATAAAACGGTAGCTAGCAAAGGTTGTGGTAATATTTGTTTGTGATAATATTTTCAGCTAGCAGTTGGAAGAAAAATTCAAAACATATTTTTTAAACATTTCTGTAATCAAAGAAAAATTTTCGATTAATTGAAAAACTTTTTTTCCGTTCGTCTCTTTTTATTTATGTTTATTAGAAGAGAAGAAAACTTAAGATTTTCTTATGAACCTCCGTGGAATTGTAAAAATCCTTTTATTTTACTATTTCACGCTTAAAGTATCGTAAAAACTGTGTTGAATGGCTTTTGATATAAAAATAAATGCATCTTGTATTTAACTGAATGCATATATATATATATATATATATATATATATGTATCTATATGTGTTTCTTGTGTGTGTGTGTGTGTGTGTGTGTGTGTGTGTGTGTGTGTAAGTTCATCTTACCTGAAAACTTAAACAACGTGTCAATTGCTTAAGAAACCCATTAACCCATAACCGCAAAAGAGCACTTTGTGGGTTCTTTTTTCTTTTTATTATCCTATATGATGGTGAGGCCAGCATATCAACAAACCTCGGAGTATGATTTGATTATTGTCGTTGTTATTATACAATAAATATAAATTTTATTTTATTCATTTTTCTTTTTTTATTTTAACCATATCTTTATGTTTCATCACTTTACTACTCTTTAGGTTCCTTGCTACTTGTGTGTAAACATTTTGTCCGCTCTTAATTAAAGTTAACGATCTTAAAAGTCTCTAAGTATGTAGAAAGCATATTCATATATACATACATATATATATATATAATATATATATTTGAAAGAACCCACTTCTTTGCATTGAAAACTTGAATGAATTTTGTTTATTATTAATGGGTTTTTTTGTTTATGTCGTTTGCGTCGAGTACCACTTTGACGTTTTCTGTTAAACTTATGAATAATGACAGATTACGTACGTTCGTACATATGAAATGATGATGGTGACGGTGGTGGTAACGGCACTCTTTCGCTACCCTATGAAGGACGCTTGGAAGGCTTATATTGGCACATATGTGCTACTCATTTTACGTAATCAACTATTGAAACTATTAATTTGTTTGTTATTGTTTGTTTTCTTTCATTTTTTATTCGACCCCTTGCAAATATAAAACTTGGTGGTGGTGGTAGTTTCGTTGCACTTTGCACAAAAACTTTCCCGAAATAAGGTGTGATAACTCGATTTTGATCGTTTTTCAAAACAATACATTCAATTTCCGAAAGTGTTATAATATTATATCCCTCCGTCTCCTTTGCCTGTGCAGTGCTCGTAGTGGATATTAGACGCTTTGCAAATCTATTTAGCAAAAAAGAGAGAAATCTCTATGAAAATTCGATTTCAATTCATGCGCTTTTATGCGCTTGACCGATACTAAAGAAATGATTATATATTCTGCCTACCGTGACGTGAACAGTGACGTACTCTAACAAATCGCGACTTCAAAACATATTTCACATTTCAGGATGCAAATTAAATTTTGAAAAGTTAAGAAGCTTTAGAGCGGCTTAAAGCTAATTCCTTTCCATGCTTAACTTTTCAAGGTAATACCTAAAAGTTGAAATATATTTGATTAATCGTACAAAGGACCAGGATTATTCTTTTATTCAATTGCGAAAGACCGACAGAGAGATTTAGCCCAATATAGTGGTTGTGCCTGCCTTGATAGTGTTATCTCACGGCACTGAATGCGGATAAGCGACACCAAAGTCTGAAACTGGCAACTGACAATTCCCATAGAAGAGAGCCATACTGTTCCCGAAATTCTAGAGTAAAAATGAATTGGTATAGGACATCTTTCTTGCAATTCTAGCCGGTGCCGAGGCGCATCTAATTTAATATGAATTCACTTATGTCTGCATTCTTCGATTTCCGTAGCGCTTACCTCCTTCAGCCATTATTAACTTTATGTAGGTAAATGGAAAAGAATTTCATTCTGCATTCCTCATTCTTGGGTCCTGCGCGTTGTACTTTCTTTCAAAAAAAAAAACTTGAAAAATTTGACGAAATTTCACTTATTTCTGAAGGGCAGGGTAAGACTTGTAAAAATCAAATTAGGGATCGTTTTCTGGATTTTTTTTTTCCGGAATAGCGATATATTGGCATATTGGTAGAAATACTTTATAAATATTCGGATATTTGCTGAGATGCTTTGTATTTTTCGAGAAACCCGTGAGAGATAATGAGATAAGTTAGAATTAATCAATTAAAAAAATTGTACCGTCATTCACTAGAGATTATCAAGCTGCAACTGAAAGTTGAAATCAATCAGTCGATAATTGCGATCGACAAAGATATACAAAAACTCGAGAAACGTACTTTTCCGAATTTGGAAAGAATGCTGTTTTGATAACAACTTGACTCAAAGATTATCCCTTTGAGCCAGATAAAGAATTCGACCCTACATAAATAGACTGCAATTCAGTTAAGTCAATTTAAGAAAAACGTGTTTTTATATATTCAAAGCATCATTTAAGACAGCCAAGAAGATGGTAAAAAATTTATAATGCAATATACCGTAATCATCGTAAACATCGCTTAAGATGTATGTTTAATTAGCACTAATTTCGCTTACAAAAGTAAAAAAGATTTAAGTGCTTAGTTCTTTACGTCCTCAGGGTCAAACCATCTCTACTATAGTAATGTGTGTTTGCTTTCAGAAAAAAAGATTTTCTTTAACTCGAATTCGTCCATGGAATGGGTTAAGGAATATATCCTGCTCTGAAATTACGCCCACGCGAATACGTGCATTTGCAGGCCAAGCCTACCATTAAAAATATGCTATCTCAGTCAAAGGGTTATACGAAGCATAAAAATCGTTATCGATGACTCAATATATTCGAAAGTTTCAAGCATTCATACTTTGAATTGGTGTATTCATCCGATTCATGTTCAATTGAAATATATGTAAATATCGATAATTTTAGATTATCTGCCATATAAGTAAGAGAGAGTAAAGCAGGGATTTTTTATTACACTCTAAGCGAATTGCAGATTACAATGAACGGGTATATTAAGTTTGTAAGGACGTATGATGAATTGAGATCAACTTTACTTCGTAGACAAGCAGATTTAGTTCAAATCGTCTGCCTGTCCTACGTCAGTTCAACTATTTTCACTTTCAATGTACTGGTCGTCTTTTGGAAACGTTATGACGGATAAAGGTTGCATCGAATTGTTCTTATGAAAATAGTCAATAGATTGTGAAAGCTAGTAGATGATCGGCTATGTCCAGTTACCGTATATATTAACTGGCTTTTAAAATCCGAAAGAACAAATATTTACTCTTGCATAGCAGTATTGCTTGGGTTAAAAACTGTGAACAAAATTTTGCAAAAATTTCGGCTTAGGCTAATTGAGTCTAAAGTACGAAAGTATTCACAAAGGTAGGTCTTGCGGATCCAAACATCTCCATTTTTTTCAGTTATAATACAATCACTTTTATATTTATACCCTACACCATTTGTGGGGATATATTAAGTTTGTGCGGATGTACGTAATACCCGGAATACTTTGAAATAGACCCGTGTGCTGTTATATCAAGATCGATTCAGAACCACTTTTTCGAATCGATTTCAACTTCCGTGCGTCTGTCTGACTGATATGTGCCCATCTGTCCGTCAGATGTCTGTCCCTGCATTTTTGGGTTCAACCTACATGTCGCAATTTTTAATATATTTCGATGAAATTTGGCATAGCGACGTATTTTGGGCTTAGGCATTGCCCCACTGTTAACAGCTGTTACCTTATTTTTATTTGAATGTAGGCAATGTCGATTTAGTCCTAGCAGTCGAAGAGAATTTTATTTCTCTATCTCTTGGCTGATGGCCACCGATCAAGTTTGATAGGCAGCGTGATCTGTCATCCCCACAATGAACAAAAAAACAATTCTACGAAATCAAAATTGCAAATAATGTTTTGTTAGTCAATGGGCACATCTACCAAATCCACTGGGGAGACAAACTATGCTTGCAGATCGGCATAGATGCGCCGAAACTGTCACCTCCCAGTGGTGATCCCCGGGCAACGGCTTCGGCCGGCTAAGAAGAGTTTAAGGCTTGGATTATTATAACTCGGCGACGAGTTTTTCTGAAAGATCGTTTTAGGAGTTCACTGGGATATAGTTTTATATATCCTCTCAATAAGCCTTTACTATAAAGGAAAGTCTAACCAGACTCAGTGGTAGCTGGTTTGTACAAGTACAATGAATATAGTATTGGTGAGAACATGGAAAATCTGGCCATGTCAGTTGATACGCCCGACAACTGTATATCTTGAAGATAGATAGTCCGGGTTTTGGCCAACCTTGACGGTATGCTAAAAGTCTAAAGGCAAGAGTGACGTATTGCTTTATGTGATACAAAGCGCAAAGTTATACTAAAAGCTTTGTAGTCTAAACATTTGGTACCACGGGGGTCAGGAGCCCGCTCGCAGGTGGATGTACTAGGAAGGTACGCTGGAGGGTACATCGTCCCTGTGAGCCCTGACTGCTGGATACGGCCCTTCGGGGAGTATCGTGGTGGCTGTGGTTTTCACCTTTCCATAGCCATTGGAAAAAATTCGAGGTGAGAATAGGCCTCATCACTTACCAGAGTGGCGGTTCATTCGGCCATACCCAGTGAACCATCTGCGCACCTCAGGGAAAGAAAGGCTCCCTTATTAGGGGATTGTCTTTCCCCCCGGGGGGTGATCACTCGACTTAAATGAGTGCCTATGGTTGTAGGCAACCCGTCTGATTAAGGCATCAAGCCAGGTGCAGACGTTAAACCCCCAGAGACATCTACCAAATCCACTGGGGAAATCGTCTTGAAAATTTTTAATTTTTTGGATTTAATTTAATCCGCCCACAAAAACGTCGTAACGTGAGTTAAATGTATGGCCGCTCGGTCAACAATTACGTACGCATTTCATGAAGCCTTATATAGTTCTAACGAATCGACAGACATTAGAGATTGTTTTTTAATTGCTTGCAGATCCATAACGATTTCGCGGATTCTTAGAGCTGGGAGGGAAGGGAACTTACTTATCAAACAAAATTTTGAGGTCGTTATAGTAGCTTTAGATCAAATAACTGTACATGCCTGAGTCCATTGTACTATTCACCATTTTCCGGAATATACGATGAACATATGGCTATGGGTTGTTAAAAGCCGAATACACGCTCCGTTGTAAGCAAGAACATCACGTTGATGAGTTAACAATCATGGCGGGCTTAACTTTTTTATTTGACAGAAGTAGGTGTCAAAGCGACAGCAAAAAAACTCGCACGACCTTCTTTCGTATAAAAAAAGAAAAAAGCTTAACCTTCCCCGATAGTTTTTCTTTTCTTTTCCTTTGTTTCCTTTTATTTTTTTTCTTCTACAAATATTCAATTAATTTTTAAAAGCCGCACATTTGCTGCCATTTCAAATGAATTAGATTTTTGAAAAATACATTTTTAATTGTGCGGTTGTGTCATTGTTGGCAAAACGCTAAGCCTACACACAAACGTTAACTGCAGCAGTGACCGGAATATCCGCAGAGATGGGGGCGTTTTATCCCATAATCGCGTCGTAATGCTGGCGTGGAATGAGTGAAAAGGTTAACCAGCAGTAATCAAGGATAAACAATTTGATTTGTTTGACTGGCAACAAATGAATCCTGTAGAATATTTGCCTTTTACACAATTCGCATAAATGAGCAGAAAAGCAAGCATATAACCATGAAAATAATCAATTGTCATTGTATTGAGTTAAGGTATGATGAAATTAACATCGACGTCAGCAACGAAGAACGAAGCCCGGCAAATTCAGTCAGAGTCAACGATAGTAGCAGGCATCATAATCGTCATTCAGTAGAACACATAATCGAATAGAATTGAATTCGCATAAAGAGAACAGAACAGACGAAGAGGTGAGAGGGTGTAGAGAGGAGCGAAACCACAAATGCACAAAACAACTCAAACACGATTAGTGATGAATACACTTTGCACACAGCCACACAGATACACCTTCAAAAAGGGCTTCACTTGACACTCATCGATACATTGATACGTACGTGCAATATAACAAAAGGACATCTGTGAAAATTTGTTTATAACAAAATGCTGCAAAGAATAAAAAAGAAGAAAAGAAAAAAAAAACAGTAGCGATTACGTTTGTACACAAACACACATTTAAATATTCTTCCCCGCAATTTCATGCATAGAGAAAGAGCGGTAACTGTAATCAATAAATGGCAAAAACAAGCAACCGACATGGTACGGGTGCCCAGGGACATCATAACGAAATGCAAAGCGTAACAATTGTTGTCGAGTTGCTGCGAAAGTGAGGAAAACGACGGTTCGAGCCTCATAATCACAATTCGGTTATAATTCCGCTAAATGCTGAAAATGTAAATGATTTCATTCAATAATTGATGACAAAGTTTATTAGATTATCATAATTAATAATTATTTTCGGTAACAAGCGCAAAATACAATTAGAAGTACGAACGAACGAATAAAACGCGCATAAGAGAGAGGAAGAATTAAGGTTCAACTTCAATTGCTCTTAAGGAATTTAAAATTAAAATTGATTTGACTTGAGACTTTAAGAATTCCTCAAATCAAAAATTAATTTTGTGTACTTTTTAATCTAGGCGCACGTAGCACTGCTATCAAACCCCCTTGACATTCGTTTCAATACTAACAGCTCGAAATGTAAACAACTGTGTGTAGCCCTCCATAAAAACTTATGAGATTCTAGTACTTTGATGCGTGTTGTCGTGCGGTTAGGCTATGTGTCTAAGAATGCAATTGCTTTTTCACGTACATGCGATCGTATACACACACACACACACACACACACACACATAGGTATTCATAGTTATTTATAAGTCTGACGCGTTTAAGGCCAAATTGAAAATTTGATTGCAAGCTGCCGTCTATATGGTTTTATAGCCATCATAGCAGGTATATTAAATTCGTCAAGTGATATAAAAGGTAAAGAATTGGGCTTAACGATCCCTTTGCTTAGCGTGAAGACGCTCTCTATACGTGAATTATAATCTGAAGTTGAGTCATAATCAGGGAAAATGTAGACGCTTGAAAGCATTTCGCTAGACTTCTTTACCTAACAGCGTCTCCACTTTCGGTATTCGAGATGCTCTTCCAGAAGCTTATGTAAAATGTAATATATTTGCGATATGTCGTGTGAACTGGCCTTGCGTGTGCTATATTTTAGGAAAACGTTCTCTCTTATTAGCAAAAACCATCTAAAAACGAAAGTTCGAGGCTTGCTCGTACGTTCCCAAGCTTCAGCTTTGTGACACGGCAGTAAAAATTAGGAGATCATACAGGAAGAAGCCAATTGGTGTAAAGTATATTAAATACGCATATCTAGAGTTCGTAATGGCTGGCAATAGATACATGTTTCCGTAAAACACACACACACACTTTCGACATGACTTAGCTTGCCGAATATAGAATTCTGAATTCTGTTTATCTTGCAGAGAGAAAGAGAGAGAGAGGGAGAGAGAGAGACCAATAAGAAGCGCGAACACCAAGTCGACATACCCGTACCCAAATCCAAGTAAACAATACAATCTCAGTAACAATACTGCAGCCACTACCACTTTAATTACGATTAGTCATAGCTATAGCGACTACCCAAGCGGTAGAAGCCACCATCTGCGGATCGCGCATACATCCCCATGTTAAGGCTACTGCCTATCTCTCCCCACACACTTCCGAAAATTTTACGCATGTACTAAGCGAAGAGTGTATTTTGTGCATATCAAACCTTGGCAATCTAAGAATCGGACGTGCTTCGTTTTGAGTTCGGAAAGCCACATCTAACAACTAAAAGTTGAATATTTTTTAAACCTTTAAAACAATTTGGAAAACGATCTTTCTTTTTAGCAGCACCAATTAAACCTATTTTAGAAGACTAGAGTTACGAGAGGACATTTGGTTAGCAGAGTTAATAAGCTATACTCGGACATTTCTCAATTTCTACGCAAGTGTGTGTGTGTGGCGAGAAATCACTTTATAATTAGATTAGAGATATTGTCGCAGAATAAACCTAGTCCTAAGTGACATACATTGGCCGGGACTTAGGTCAAATGGTAACATCGTGACGCTTATTTGATGCTTATTTGATAAGTTCGTGCACACAATAAAAAGTGTTATAAGCTATTCTGATCATGTCCCATGGCACCGAAGCTTGTCCATGATCAGTTGGGAAAATCCGTCCTAACAGTGAAAATTACCCTTGCCTTCTGCTCGATCCCAATTCGATTACTATATTTGGGGTATTTTATTATTAAAATTTATTTAGAATATTATGCGTGGTTTCGGCGCTATTGAAAAATTAGGCCCTTAATCTCCAGAAATCTTTGCTTATGTATGTTCGTACTACTACTTGTGTGTTGCTATGTGTGATCTTAAAATGCGTCAATTTAAATAGTCGACCTTTTCGACATCTTCCAATAAATATATATGAATATATATAGATATGTAGAAATATAGGCCGCGTCACATGTTGTCTTACACTGAACTACCAAGAATACTTCAGCTGGCATAGCAAGTTACATTAAATTCGCTTGTTCTTCTGAAAAATAATATCGCAATAACGAAGCCTTGGAAGTTTCTATCGACAAATGTCATTTTATTATGTATATTGATTGGGCACGACGTCTTTAGGCTTTGTTTGAAATGTCTTTTATCTCTTATGCTATAATTAGATTGTGTTGCTAACATAGTTCATACATAGTGACGTGGTTAGATGTGAACCGCGTTGCCTTATATGCTATTTTACAGTCACGTAATGTCACACCGTCGCTTGCATAGCATGTTATGCTTCTATATAAATTACTTTCGTTTTACAATTTATTGACTAAATATGAGAAAAAACCCAACATATCGTAAGTATTAAGAGATTCGGCATTTACCGAGTTCATGTTATTGTTTTAACTGTACTTTAACCGTATGTTTCATGATTTTATGTTGTACAAAAACTTATATACATTGCAAGAAAATGTCACCGTAACGTAATTTCTATTACAAACTCGCTCAGCGTGAAAGGTGGTTCAGGTAGCTAAAGCAGTCTATGACTCTATTTGATCTGCCAGTAAAGTGTCAATTGAGTTTGCATTACGAATATTAAATGAATCCATTTCAATGTATGCGATTTTTTGGATTTAGTTTTTTTTTTCTTTCTCTTTTTGGAGCATTTTTTGAAAGTGTTTTCGCTTCCTATTGATGTTTCTTTTTGGCAAAATGCCAGAAATACAACAGTACGCCAATAATCCTTTCGAAATTATAGCATTTGGTGTATTTTGAAATAATATTAAAGTTCTATGGTCCACATTATTGCAAAAGTATTTTATTTAATCGAAAGTATGGAAAAGTATTCAGTTGTATTTATGCTCATGTACACGTAAGTATCAAAGTATGTTTTTACGCTATTCAGATGTATTTACGCTCATGTACACGTAAGTATCGACAAAATAAATGAATATTTGATACGATTTCAAGGATTTAATACTTAAATAAATAGCAAACAGCTTAGATTGATATTAATGATAGCAAATGTTTGCAATTTTTAATAAACGCATCTGTTACGTAACATACTACAACGTGACCCAATGTTGTTCTCGGCTCGGCTGTGCTAATTCTCGTCGTTAGGTACACTTTAAGACCATTTACTTATATAAGGGGATAAGTAAGACGAGATGTGAAGGCCTAATAGGAAAAGAAAGTTCCTGGCGCTTACACCAAAGGTATTTCAAAGAAAAAAAAGAACGTATGAATTTCCGAATCACGCTAGTGATTCTGAACTCAAATTAATTTCAAGTACTCCAATTACGAAGTAGCGGAACGCCTATTGGAGCGTAATGCCATTTACCTCGTCCTTCTTTCATATCAACATCCAGCTGTACTAGGTTGGGGACTACGTACTAGGTAAGGGAAACCTAATGATGCACCAAAAGCCTCACCTCAACTCTTAGAAAAACATAAGGTTTCAACTATCCATAGTTTGGCCACAGACTTTTTCTATTCGATCGCTAGAAGATTTATTTACAGTAAGTATTGCGAAAGCTAGGGAGAGCTCAGCGTTGTCTGTGTTTTTCTGCCAATGCATATAGAATTGAATGCAGTTATAATGGCTTTTCGGATTTGTTTGGGAAATCAAAAAGTAACAATGACTAAGGCTGGCTGACGTGATGTTAAAAGCTTTATAAAATAAACTAAAACTGAACGGGGGCATCCGCATGCTGACTAACACGTGCATTGGACAACCTCTTGCAGTTTTACTGCGTGAGAAATGCCAACGAAGGAGCGTTACCAACTAAGATACGCTTAAGAGAATCTTTTGCAGTTTCACTGCTTGCCGGGTAAGGACACGATTGAGTACTGACTGCTCGGAACGACGTTTCCGAGAGCATTGCAGTAAGAACTATAAAAAATGAGTTATTAGAAACGCTTAGAACATTGCACAGAATGGGCTTAATGGGTTTATGATATAAATCAATCGGGCAGTTTAGCCATCGTTTTCAGCGAAACGTTTAGCGGAGATCGTGAAGTTAGATTGACTGCCGACTATGAGATAACTCATGGCTTACGCAATTGCCTAGGGTGCTAAATGGGCTTCTACACCGAAGTCTTGAAAAGTACGGTGGCGTTTCAAGTGTCAATCAGCGGTCGATCGATTTAATCATGTCCGCGTGCAATGCATCACCTTCTACTCTTTGCTAATTGTTCACCTTCTCATACTTTTGTCCGTATGTCTGCTATTCGGCTTGCTTTTGGAGCTAACATATTCACATCGAGTATAGAAATATTATACAGAGCTACATACTCACGTGCACTTTTTCCATTGATTTCGAAAAATCAAGGTCGATAAATAGAAGGTAGAGCGAAAATCTACACAATCGTAAAATTATGATCATTCTATGGTTTTCTCCATAACACTTGTAGGCTATGAATAATACGATATTAATATGACACTCTTTAGGATTACGGGCTTCACGTATAAAAACGCGTCGTAATAAATCGCCCTATTACAGGCCCTCCATGCAAAATTCCATTTGAATTTTTTAACTGTTCAATTTTAAGTGGACCCATGTCTAAGACAAGAAAGAGCAAAGATTCTCATACACATACTTCCTGAATACGTTAAGAATGAAAATATTTATATCTACAACTTCCACTAAGAGGTACACAGCGGAGATCGCTTAAAGTATATGCAGTTTCACTCAGTATTGCTTCTGGAATGAACTTAATGGCTCTCGGCTACAAAAACTAACGTAAAAACTTTGTAACTTGAGACATATCTTCTTGAATCGATTCGTTATCCATGCAATATTCTTTGCTAATACATTAGAGTTAGAGTGAATTAATAGTAGACAGTCAGAATTTCTACAAATAATAAAACAATTCAATAAAATAATACTTCCTTGACAGGGAGTTATGACCAAGAAGAATAAAAGAAAAAGTGGCCCGCAATAAGTATAAAACTTAATATAACCGAATTAAATCACAAATTATTTATAAATAAGTAAAACGCTACAGTGGGGTACGGTGCACATTTAATAACCTACATCATCCCACAGTTGCTCGTATAACAAAGTTTCAAAGTAATGTGTTATATGGGGAGCAGTCGAAAAATCCGAACTATTTTCAATAGCGCTCGTCCTTGAGCCGAAACATATCGGTGTACCAAATTTCGTAAGCATATCTCAAAAATGACGACCGGTGGATTGAGCACAAGCAAAATGACGGACGGACAAGCTTAGATCGATTGAGATAGTGATTCCGAATCAATCGGTATAATAAAAGATGGGTCTATCTGAAGTCCTTATGAGCTTTGCATACGTTCACATACACTTTTGTCTTCTTTTCTTTCTTTAAATGACCAATCACTCAGTGGATGTCTCCTATACTTGAAGAAAGGGAATGATATAGGGATGTAGCCATAACCTAGTGATGAGTAAGTGTTATGCCGTTACCAACTGAACACTCAATATAGATATGACCAACGTAAGCGGTTCTTACCTAACTGGGTATTCTTTCGGACAATATACCCTTGTACTCTTGCGTAAATCTGCTTAAAAAATATTAAGTAATTATTATGACATTTTATTATTATTGGCACTCTACAGATTTCTCATCAAATTATTGACCAACACGTGTCAGCTAATGAAAAATACTTTTCACTTACGTCACGCATTTAGACAAATATGAACTTGTAAAGTGTAAAATTGGTAAACATATGACAAACATTTACCGCTTTATGAAGAATCCTTAAGGATTCTTCCTTCAATAATGTTTCCTTCAATAAAGTTTAAAATACAATTGAAATAATGCTCACTGAAATTATAAAATATTGTTCTTAGTTAGTACAACAACAACACTAGTAATATATTAATCGAGAGTTATTGAAACTCAATGGTGAAAGTGTGATCTATGCCTCTTCTTATGCGCATTGCTAAGGGATAGGGGTATTTTAATTCGGTTACTCTATTTGAAACAGCCAAAAATACGTATTCTAATAATTGGTCAGATATTTTGAAATAATTTGATTACATTTACTTGGCTAGTAATCGAACAATTAAAGAGACCCATGCGAAACCCATGTGTTAGTTAACATCAGCAGGTGCACTGGCAAACAAACATTGCCGTCTGCGAAGGCAAATGTACTTTTAGGAAGTTTGTGAAAGCACACGTGAACACATCTTACAATGCACGAGGATATGAACTGCATCTGCAAAGGTCTCGCACCTGATTCGCTTACAATCAAAAAACAAATTTGCGGTTTAACGTAGTTACTAAAATCTGTTTGCAAAGTTAAAGTCTGAGGGATTCTGTTAATTGTTATACGTACAAGCAACGGGCGACCTCAAATTTTATCGTTTCATTTGCAATGCCGACAAATTCACATCTGAGGTCCATTACCGAATATATATAGTTTTGATTAACATAAAATTCTGATTTAATTTAATACCGTCCGCCAGTCTATCCAAATTCCAAATAATTTAGCTCTTAAGCCTGCAACAGTGAAAAGCGAAAGTTGGCAAACGTTTTCCCAAGTTCCTAATGACACCCTTGTGAATGGCCATAGTCTTCTCATAAATGGAAATACAGTTCGAATTTCAAGCAAGCACGAAAATTATATTCCTGTGCGATCGAACGTTTTATAACCATCACCAATATCTTAAAAACGACTAAAGAACTAAATTTCCATAGTGTACATTATAGGGCGATCGAGGCTGATTTTTTCTATTTTTCCAATGAAAGTGGAAATTTATATGGTGTTTGTGTTGTACCTTATGAGTAATAAGCATAAAACATGGAGAGCAAAAATGCTCGTAGTGCTCGTTGCAAGGGCGAGTGGACGCTATAGGCGTGTCCTTTGACCTATTTAGATGATCTTCACTTTGTTTTGCAAATTTGTACACGATATCTTCATTTTCGCGGACGGCAGAAAATTTGCGGTGGATACTACATAGTTGTATTGGTGGAAGATGGACAGATGGGCAAACGAGTAGACGGGCAGGCTTAGGTATATTGCGAACTTAAAACTGGCCAAGATTTTATATTCTTTATGGGCTTTTTGTATCTTGCTTCTGTGCGTTATGAGAAAAAAATTAAATTTTTGATACACTATAGTGTAAGGAAGGCGTGGCAAATTTTCTTCATTTTTGTACAGATAGTGTAACATCGTCCATAAAATATGCGATCACATGTTTATAGATTTATCTGCAGTAGTTTCTGAGTAATGAGCAAAAATATTGACTTTTTTTATCTTTTGAAAAACAAGGGTGTACTCAGTTTATGCGTCACCGATTTGATCCATTGTCAATACCAACCTGCGTGCAAGAACTTTCAATGTTTCTACCAAATTTGAACTATACGCCTTTACTTTTGTGGCCGGTTGAATACCTACACCAGACACTACAGAGACTGGCAGACGGACATGCTCAAATAGATTCAGAACTTAACGCTTATCAAGCATATATATAGTTTGCGGGCTCTGTGAAGCTTCTACTTCGACGTTGACAAAATGAACGTAATTCTGTTCGGTCGGTACATGGGCACAAATATATACTTCAAAGCCTTTAGCATATGTGTTGGAGTGTGATCGCGTATCGTGGTTAATATGCATCCATTTTGAAGTGTGACATAATTATGCAAAATCAGCATAATTCATTTGCAAAAAGAAGTAGAAGAATCACACACTTCGTCACACTTCAATTGGCTAAGAATTGCATTTCGTAATGCAATAGGAGGCTGGGCGACTTAATTAGATTAATTGGTCAAATATCTGTGCCTACGTCAACAACAAGATATTTCAGTAAATAAATTCAATTGTGAAACGATAGTTCAAGTGAAGCGTTTTATTCGCTAGATATCAACAAACGTTCCATCCGCTCAATTCCTAGCAAGGGACAAATTCTAGTCGATCTTGTATTGGCACTGAAAGAAGTTGACAGTTTTGGCGGTATAGGCCGAACAGCATAGGTTGAATCCAAAAGATAAACACCATACCAAGTGTACTATTAATACGCGGCAGTACATGTCTTCCGCGCAATCTTTTCCGTTAAATTCAATATGATTATTCTTGACTAGATTAAGATTCCGTGCCGATAAATTTAATCCTTAATTGAGTTAACAGCACTGTTTCAAATTTCAAAGCATAAACCTACGATTCCCCTCCAATACCACCGCAAGGGGAAAGAAAAGCTGCCGATTTATATGGAAAATTGTGAGGTTATTACTTGAGACAAACATTTCTAAAGAATATTCGAAGGCTCAACGAAACAGATCTCTGATTAGAAATGAAAGAATGATGTAATATTATCGTGGGTTCAAATCTCAAGTGTGGTAAAGTTTTTAATAAAGCCGCAAGCCTTAGATGCTAGTGCTTTAAAACTTTAGCCTTTGAATTTATTCTCTGGCTAAATTAATAATTACAGTAATATCTTAAATAATCAACTATCAACTATTAAGGACGAGATATTTATGGAGGATTTAGACAAATCGGCCAGCATGTGCGCATCAGATGGCGTATTCGCCAGTTTTTCGGTTTGCATAGGTTTGCACTTTTCTTTAACGACCGAAGATAGAGCTTGAAAGTGGGGCCTATTCATCCATAACAGACAAGGATGTTTTTAAATTGCAGTTTAAAAGTGACTTTGATATAGAAACCAGTACAAATTCAAGGTAAACGACCAGGGCAAAAATCATTCCCAAAGTCCAAATTACGCGCCCATAGTTGGCAAAATATTTTATTATTATAATGTATTATTCTGAGATGGTTCCTATTAAAGTGGTTACGTTAAATAATACAAGTATCAGTACTAAGGCGATAAATACCAAAGTTCCACTCAAAAGAAGGAGAGAAACCCAACGGTTGTTATTAAATTCTTTCACTTTAGTTAAAAACGCATCGAAAAAAAATTATGAATGCATTCCGATAGTTTTGGAGTGTTCGTCTTTTATATGGGCTACGAAATATTCAAAAAATTGCTTATGAGAAGAAGCAAAATTAATGTTCAATTGGAAAACTGACCACATTGCATAACAAATAATTTAGAGAATTTTTTTTTTTTAGACGAAAGAAGGGAACGAATGATTTTACAAACAAATGTAAATTTTGTGAACATAAAAGTTATTTTATGTTTTGCAATCAGAAATCTATAAAAGTTGAAAAACTTTCTAAACTTTTTTGCTCGCTTTCGTGTAGCAAGCAAACAAACAAATAGACCAAATTGTATACGACTGCCTGAAACCTCTGCAGTGTTTAGTATGTGAACATATCTAAAATAGAAAATAACAACGGTTTTATTAAAGGACTTCCCTTAAACAATTAGTGAGCCATAGTTACAGGGATCCGTCTTTGGGTCAATCCTTTGCCTTCTTAACTTTCATACGATTTCAAAGACAATCAAGATAATATTTCCCTTTATTCATTTCGATTAGTTTCCAAATGTTAGTCTAAGAAAACTTGAGAGCTTGTGATGGACTTTTTAATACCGGTGCACATATTATTATTATGCAGCCTACAGAACCGAACACATCGCTATAGAAATGTAAATGAAGTTTTTACAATAAAAAAAAAAAAAAAACGAAAAAACTTCAATAAAATTATTATTTGCAAGTAATCACAGTATCCCCTAAGGATATTCTACGCTGGACCAATAAGTTTTTCTTCGTCTTTTTTCTCCTGGTTAACAGCAATATAAGCAAAGGAAATGAGAGCAACTGTCCTTATAATACATCTTCAATATGGAGGTAAACAAATTAAGTAAATGACAGTTGTTCGCCCAATAAGGATTTGAAATAAATTGTGACAGAAAAATTTTAAGATTTCAAAAAGAAACAGGACTATAGGTGGAGGCAGAAAATCTTCTTATATGTAGATTTTTAAAAATATAATAAAAAAAAAAAAAAAATTATACATTCTATAGTGTTCAATGAGATTTATCCGCATGCTTGGGAAAGGAAAAGCAGCATCTATTTACCTAAAATCTCCTTTATGCCGCTTTGCGTTAAGTAAAGCATTGAAATAAAAGCCATTTAATGATTGATGATAAATGAATTGATGGAACATTGAAAAACACTTTGGCTGGTTACAAATCCATAGAAGAATTTTTCAAATCCTAAAAAATTATTATCTTATGCTAATAAATGTTGCGTTAAGAGCTAACGAACAAAACTAGCGAGCTTTAAATGTTGTTTGTAACTCATTATAATAATAGAAATTATTTTGTTGCATATTTTCGAGTTGAAGAGAAAAAAAACTAAATGAAAGTATTTTTCATTTCACGTTTATTTAACATTTCCTTTCATTATTACCATCACCATCGTCATCATCGTCAGCCATCTCAACCATTTCCAACGCAAACCATAAAATGAAGTGATTACTGCCATACGCTCAATAGCGATACTCAAGTATCATAAAACCATTTAAAGCGATACATATTAAAACAGATGTAGATACGATTCAGCAGAAATATTACATTGAGTTTAAGTCGAAATTTTGAAATCCTCGATCTGCTGTCGAAGAGCAAAAATATTTACAAAAAAAAAAATATATATATAAAAGCTTGCTTAAGAAATTCACTTGTCCAGTTTTCAATTGTGGACACAACCTTTCTACCACTCGAAGACTCGTTTGTGGAGCGTCTAACCCTATGGACATCGTGAAAGTGTCCACAAAACATAACGTCCATACAATATTTAACCCTATCAAAACGACTAGACTAACCATCTACCAGGCTACCTTTAAAAAAAGAAGAGCCCACCTTTTTGGTCCTAGAATCAATTTCTTTGGGCCATATAAATTATAATAAGAGTAACAAGTAAGAAAGTAATATTCGGCGGGGCCCAATCTCGCAATCACATCACCTAAACACTTAAGATGTTAATGTCGAAGAAATCGGATTTTTCTAAACGTCCCAAGACTTTATGTGGAAATTTTTAACCTTCTAACTTTTCTAATTCCTGAGTAACGAACAAAAACGCACAAACGAGATAAGCGCCACATAGACACATAGACGGACAGACATTACTTAATCAGTTCACGCTTCATTGGGTCTCTGAAGCTTCCTTTTGGGTGTGACAAGCATTATGCAAAAAAATAGCAAAACGAGTACATCGCCATCCTAGAGTGGTGGGTATAAAAATAGAAAGTAATAGTCACCAAGTTGTGTATCAGCCGCTTTGAAAGAAGAGCTCTGTGTTACTGTTAGCCCGACGCTTAGCTCAATGCCTTATAAATCTTATCCGCTGTGTTTTCGGTTATTCCGCTAGACCTTAGCCGAATATTTAGCTACAAACTTCTATACGATAATAAAGAAAGTTGGTTGGCAAATAGGTACCAAATAAACCCGAACTGCTTCATGATGTCTATAAACGCACTATGATATATCAACTAAGAAATATAAACAATGATATGCGACACTGTTGCAGGCAGAGTCGAGTCTTCAACACCACTTCATGCCATAATTGTTTTTAATTGCCAATGCTTTTGCTTTCATTTTCACAATTTTTTCCAATTAGATTGATTTCTTGATCATTCAAAACGAATAATTTCTCCAAGTGCTTATCGACTGCTCTTGGATACTTTACTTGAGTTCAGTGTTACAATGCTTAGCCAAGTCCACCGTGTCGTACTTTCAATGAAAACCTAAAAATGTTAAAGCGTATGATGTATACCTGCTATAAAAAAAACTCTAGAAACCGATCGCGCTATGGTTCACAATTTTTTCCTTTCAAAAATTAGTTTATTTCTATTTTGAAGAAGTCATCAATGACTCCCAAAATGTTTTAAAGGAAATGTGGCGAATAACTTTTAGTTGGATAGATGAATAGAAAAAATGTCGACCCTTTTTGTCGTGGTTTTTTGGGCTACGTCTGCTTTACAAGAAATTATCGTTTCTGAGTCATGGTTAGTGATCGATTTGATCGATTTTCCAAAGAGGCCGGATATAGAGAAATATTTAAGATTTTGGATCAAATTTTGGAATCGTGCTCGTGTTTCCAATTTACAAACTTACACATAGAAGGACGAGTAGACGTTACAATGAACGAAGAGACGCGCGGACATAGGGTAAGGAGGCATTTGGAAGCATAAAAAGATGAACTACCATGTCAATGGTCGTATAAAGCGGGCGGATAGACAAACGAAACGACTGACGGGCAAACGGCAAGTGACCGCACACAGACAATTGGTGTTTTCTGATTGGAAGTTCACTTATCTTGAAGCGTTGTCAATGCACATATTAATACATTGAACGTATTTGAAAACATATCTGAAATTTCTTCTACGATGCGTACAATTTACGCGTAGAATGTTCAATCAAAGAAAAACAAAAAGAGATAGAATGGATAATATATAAATAGTTTTTGAGATTTATGTTGTTTGTAAAGGAACCTGAGACTGATTAGACCGGTTTTTGAATACATGTTATCTGATGATAACAAAAGCTTAACGTTGTAGATCAGATTTATTGTTCTAGTAGAAGTGTCAATACCATCATTGTCATTTGAGGAGGCGGAAAAGAAAACGGGATTACAATGAACAGACAGGTGAGAAAGTAGGCAAATGGATAGAGACAAAATGGGACTTAAAAGATAGGAGAGCGGCATTCCAGTTAGATTAGGCAAAAGAGAACGTAGATATATATATATATATGAAAACCTAATTAATTGTTCTCCCAGGCCATGATGCCTTACAAATACGATAGAGATCATGGCGACCCTAATGTATTTCTTGTGATGAATATAAAAATACTTCACATTCCAGTACAGAGAAAAACTTATACTACTGAGCCCTTGAGGCTAAGCTACAACATGGGCGTTTTTAAAACTTGTATTATTCGCAAAAATGCTTACATTTTTTATTTCACCACAAGCAATTGAGATAATGGAATAGAAAAGTTGGACCAACGAGTACTTACACAATTCTACAATGGCGAGGCACACTAGTTCAGATTAAGCCTAGATTTGATTTCGTACCTTCAGTCGTGGCTATAGTGAGTGCTGAGTCGGTAAAAGCATAACGCTTGTCGATTGAGCAGACACCCCATAGGCTGCGGGTACCTCGCAAACTCTTTCTCTTTTCTTTACTTCTTTCTGAACATGAGCGGATAGGACATTCCCTGAATGATTGATCGTATAAGAAAAAAAAAACCAACCTAGATTATCCATGATGCTTAGTAAACATTTTTCTAAGCGTCATGTTACCATATGACATAATTAACTTAATATATCATCTAAAACACAGAAGCACTAAACATAGACTTTTATCATTTGCATTTGTTCGAAGATTAATGCAAAACATTTCTTGTGTGAAATTTTATAGCACCCTCGAGTGCTCTACACACAGTCGATTATAATGATATTCCTCGAGCTCGGTCGAATTCTTTAGTTATTTATTTTCACTCAAACAATATTAAACAAAGACTAACTAAAGTGATGAACAGCAAGATGCTTACATGCGATTCTATTTATATGTTAATTTCTTTATATATATACATCTATATAAAATATTCCGATTGAAAAGCATTTTTTCGATAAGTTTTCAGTTTAAAATTTAAACTTTAATATTAAAAATTGTAGAGTCAAGCAAAAGAGAACAGAACGAGAACAATATTCAATTCTACGAAATTTGTTAACTTCCCTGGAGACATGTTCCAACATACCTTAAGACTTTTTTGTAATATTTTCTTTTAAAATAATTTGAAAAGCTATGAAATTAATTACCGTCTTACTCTTTTTGCCATTGCCTTTGCCTTTGACGGTGTTGTTGTGGGTCGACAGCGTATATCAATATATAAGAAGATTTTATTAAAACACTTTTTTATTCGGCTTTAATTTAAACGATACCCGCTAAGCATAAAAGAACTGCTTATTAGCATTGTAATCCTTAACGGAATTGTGTGAATTGTGAGAATGAAAATGTCTTTACAAGCTGTTAACATTCACTCAGTTAACACTTCTTTTACCCGAAATCTTACAATTAAAAGTATTTCAAACATTTACGCACTTTACAGTGAAGCAGAAAAAAAAAAAGTAAAAGAGTTTTAAACAAATGATTTTTTTACTTTGCGGTTTTTACCTTACGAATCGTGCTCTGGGGACATTTTTTTTTCTGTTTCTTTTCGTGTGATTAAGATTTCATAATTACTCGCTCTCAAACTCCCTTCGGGGCATCATAAGATTCAAATAACAATAATAATATTATTAATTATTTAAATGCAAAAACAAATCTCATGACTCATAAGCAAAAGTATTTCTATTTGTTCTTCATTTTTATTACTTTAGTTAGGGATTTAAAGGACATTTAAGAATAATAAGTTAAATAATTGCACTGCACTGGCAGTTACGTTGGATGCCTTTTTCTCTTTAGAGAGAGAGAGAGAGAGAGAGAGAGAAAGGGATGGCAAAGAATTTTCACTTTAAATATCATTAATGAAAGCCATCGAGGGATAGAAAAGCTTCGTAAATACATCGCCGGAATAGGTAAGCACTGCTGGAAGTTTGGGAACCAAGCAAGACCAACAAAGCCATGATGATCTCAACAATCTTTAATGTTTTTTTGGTTATGTTCAGTTTCATCCGGCGCCCGAGAAACGTTTCTTGCAAACATCGGCCTGAAATGCAGTTCGTGCGTGTTAGATCAAATTCGTCGTTCGAAGGCTTTAGAGTAAAATTTTACATTTTGTTTCCCTATAGAACCACTATCAAGCAAAGCATATTTCGCTGATTTTAAAATTTATAATTTCTCTTCAAAATTTGTACATCTTATTATACATTTATTTGCCTTTAAATAAGTAACTTTTGTTGGGAAAAAAACAATTGCGGCACTTTGCTTGGAAATCTTTGCTTTTCCTCTGCTTAGTATATATATATATATATATATATATAGCTTGATCAAAAAGTAGAGAATTTTTTTAAAAAGTATCATTTAATTTTCAATCCTTTTTTTCTTTTCTTTCGTTGACATTCTACACTCTCGCGGGGGTTATTTCCAATTCGGTGGAAAGCTTATTTTTCTGCGCTGGATATGTCCGCGGGTTACTTGGCTTCACATTCCTGATTTTAATTGAAATAAACTGTATATTTCATTATTCCTCACACATCTTCACCGTTGGATTTTGTTGTTAGGTAAAGGCATAATTTTCGTGATAATCCTTACAAGGAGTAAGGACCAAAGAATTGACCTTGATGGCTCGAGTTTAATATAGGTCAATTTTGTGTCAAGTTACCATTATATATCGATTTCCGTCACAAAATATTGCAGGTCGGACCTTTTCGTTGTACAAATGCTCACTTTTCTTATAGGAAAGGATGCAAACAATCCCTCCCCGTCCGATTCAAATTTTCCATACCAGTTTAGTCTAACAAAATCATTTTCAGTCAGTGTTTTTTGTCGACAAATGCTGAGAAGGATTTCTGTTTTCACATACAACGACTTTTACAAAGCAAGATGTTATGGTTGGAGTCATGTTCGTAATCCACAATTCAAACCAATCCATTACAATAAGGTATGAAATTGTGACAAAACGCCCCAGTGCAACAAATTTCGCCGAAAGTATGGATCTATCTATCTTAAGCTTTCTGTATAAACCTAATATACTCTGGTCATAAAGAACTGTAAGGTAAAAAAAAAAGCGATGTACAATGCTAATCCTACGCGAGTTGGCCTTTCGGAACTCTTATTAAGTTGAACTTAGAAATAATCCATCCAAACTTTGTAGGATGAAGAACAAATGAACAGAAAGGCTGGCCTCTTCAGCATAGGTTATCCGAATAAAATTTGAAAATATGTTTCAAAAGTATTAGGTAATTATTTTACGATATCCTTTTTTCGAATAAAAGTGTAGCAGTTTTAAGTTAAGTTAAGCAGCATTACTTTTGCGGCATTGTATATATGTAGGTAAATTGATATATATATGCGTATGTGTACAATTACTCCTAAATATTTTTTTTCCATCATCAAAAATACTTAGTTGCAGAGCTTTTTATTTTTGGCGATAAAGCTCATTTCCGACTTAAATAAGCAAAATTATCACTTCTATAGCGAAGAAAGCCCACATGCCCTTACATCCACAAAATAACAGATTAGTGCGTTTTATAATATCGAAGTGTAATTTGCGGAACACTAGAAATATTTCTATCCTAAGCTGGCAACATCTGTGACAAATTTCACATCACAAACGTCATTATTGTTTCAGTTGTGCTTGGTTTTTGACGATATAAGAAACATTTTTCCGAACTTTTATAATGATTTTGTTGAGCAAAGGAATTGTATTAAGTATTGTTTACGAAATGAAATTTTCTGGGCAGGAACGTTTATGATGTTGCGAAGAGGCTGTGGTGCAAACAGTTCAAACAAGGCCGAGGACGATTTGAAGACGAAGAGCGTCCTGGACGATCATCAATCTTTACGAATGAAAGTTACATCAAACAAATCAAAAATTCGATGCGTAAAAACCATCGATTAACAATTACAAGAGGCCATGCTGATGTTGTTGGAATGTGAAACGAATCAGTCAACAACTGATGACTGATAAACTGATTTAACCTTAGATTTTGTCATTATGAGTCGAAAATTAATTTGTTGTTAACAATTATCGGTTGCCAAGCTTATGCATGTTTGCGATGGCTTAGGGGTTCACTTGCAATTTGGTCCTGTATCGGTTGTGGGCGTGGCTCTATGCTAATTGTGTACATGCTTTTTTTTTTTTTTCTTTCTTTTTTTTTTTTTCCTCCTTATTTGTTTTATTGTACTTATACTAAGTTTTATTATTAAATAATTTTAAGATTTACTTAAGAGTCAATTGAACTCGACTGCCATTTTGTTGTAGTTGAGTTTCTTGTATAAGTGGAATAAATAAATAAATAAAAACATTTTAAAAGATTTTTTGAGACTGAAAAGCGTTAACTCTCGATTGGCACCAAAAACATTTAATTTCTTTGAACAAGAGAATCGCGTTAAAATTAGTGAATATATGACGTCTGACCATCCAATCCATCGTATGCAACAACTCAAATGGAGAAGAGAAGGTTAATAAAAAACCAAATTTCCTTTAAACCTGAAAAGTATGCTTCTAAACTTATGTGCAAAAGTGGCGGAACTCATGTAGAAACTCGACTGAAAAGATGAAATAGTGTCATTGAGATTGCTATGAAGGAAGCTATGAGCAATTATTACGTTGACAATCTGTACAAAATACGATATAACCCGAAGAAATGCTGAAAGTTTTTAAATCAGGCCCTGGACGAAATCACCAAATCTGCAATAGGACTGAAAGATGACTGTTTCCAATACATAATTGAGGACCTGAACAAAGCAGAAAGATTTAACCAGCGCACCAGTGACGGAGTCAATTTGGTAAAGGTATTGGGGAGAGTTGGAATGCACTGCGATCGGTTAAACGACATCATACACACATCGTGCAGCAGCGCTTGGTGAAGTGATTTTGAACTTAGACACCTGTAAGGCATCGAGGTCCGATAGCATATCGCCTACAACAAGATATGAATGTTCAAGAGAACTGGCTTTACTGAAGCTATAGACAACATTACTTTTCCCGAAATACTTAAGGTGCAGTAAATTATACCGATACCAAAACATTCTCATGTAGGTACCGCGGTGGTATCTATCTGGTCCACATTTAATAAAATACTTAAGAAAATACTGCATACTCAGTACGTAACATTCTTGGAAAACTAAAATCTACTGGCAGAAAATCAGTATGGTTTCAGAACAGGCTGAGGAACAGATGAAGTTGTAGTTAATGTAGTCAGTCACATTTGTGAATGCTTGGACGATCGCTCTGCTTGCTCTGATGAATCATAAAATGTTAATTGAAAAATTTTCTTTTTATGGGAGCCAGCATTTTTTAAAAGCTATGTTACCAACTGAAAGCAATTCGCTGAAGTGGATTTGAGCAAAAGTACCATGGATTTACCTGAACGATATACATAAAATAGGCTTACGTGGTCAAATATTTACGTACGCTGACGACTTATGTGTCCTCTACCCACACAATCAAGCTACTCAGTTGAAGGTGTGGGTTAATAGTGACGCTGACCTAATCGCAAAATATGCAAGACTTAACAAATAGGTTTTGAATCCAAACAAAACGAAATTTATTAGACTTAAACTTCGAAAGAAGAGGAATCATCAGTGTGATTCCTGACACAGATATTGAGATAGAGAAATATTTGGGGCTGGATATGCACAACAACCTCTCTTGGGATAAAATCACATTCATGAACTGAGAACAAAATTATCTCCGACCACAGATATAGTTTTTAAACTAGGACATGAACTAAATGAGAAGGCGAAGTTTTTAATATTGCAGTCTTTAATTGAAAGTAGAATAAATTATTTACCTCGTGTTTATGCACACAAGAGGAATCATGACTAGAAATCTCTCCAAGTTGTGCAAAATAAGGCATTAAAAATATATTTTCACTTTCAATGGCGTTCTCAATAGCATCGCTATATAAAGACGTGGTTCAAACAATTCCATCTGAACACGGCCTACGTAAAAAGCAAATGTTGGTATGCATGTGCGAACTTCTGCATAATGTAAGAACTCACACAATTCAATTACAGCAACATCAGCATAATTTTAAAACCAGAACTGAATCTGATATACGTGTATTCAGATGTGGCTTGGGAATCACAGAACAGAGAATTGAACATAAAAACTAGCTTCGACGATAATAAATAGTTTGCCAGTATTCCCTAAAAACTTCTCAACCATATCAAGTTTCAAAAGAGGACTAAAGCTGTTCGGTGCGTGGTTTAGATATATTGACTAAATATGTTAGAATGTTCGAAATGTTTTATTGCCAGACCGCACCAATAAGGCCCATGTGCCGTTGACGCATATTAATATGTACGTAACTATAATGTTCTATGCTTTACGGAAATAAATAAAAAAAAAAACGTTCAAGGTCCACGCATACGACCCGGAATCAAGCGATCGATCTATCGAGAAAATATCGTGCATAAGATGAGCCAACACCAAAAAATACGTCCCAAGATGAAGTGAACAATTTTCTTCGATTATCTTCGGTGTCTTGCTTTGAAGACAACGAAATAGATTTCCAATAATAAATAAATAAATAGAAGAGAAAACTAAATTGGTTTTACTTTTTTGAACAAAATAGTTTACTTTTCAAAATGAAGCCAATAGAGCGCGCTGCAGAAAGATAACAGCAAAAATGAGATGATTTCGAGTTGGGCGATATATGTCAACACAAAGGGTGCAACATGTCATGCATCTCGTGACATAATGAATTTATTGAGAGGAAAATAATCCCCTGAAACGTCGTTGTGAGACTGCCATCAAGGTCATGTAGTATAATCCCATCGGACTTTTCGCTTTGTGGTAGTGTTAGTCCACCGGCTTGCTCCGATAAACCTCAAACAATTAATTATGTTAAAATCGACATAATCCGTGTTATTAATTAAATAAGTGCAGATGTATGTTAAGAATTTGTGTTCCAAAATCGAATCTTTACAAAAATCTACAGACCGCTCCCTTCACATGAAATTATTTTTACAAAAAAATTGCAGATAAATCGCCATCTGAAATGAAAAGAATTGGGTTAATATCTTTGCCTTTTTGATCATTCCTTACTCTGTCACTGTAAACAACAGGTGGTAAGAACCTTATCGAGTTTATCTAAGCAGATATTTTTTTCTTAAATGGGCAGAAAAATAACTGACATATTTGTTTAAAGTTCATCTCGATGTCTTCGATAGCGACTGAGATCTATATGCTTACGTTCGTACGAACAGCTGTATTTTCGGTTCGATTGAACTTGTGAGGCGGAAAATCAATTAAATCGGCCTATGATTTTTGTTTACACGTCTATATGCGATACGATACAAAGTTGATGGAAAGCAATAGTGTTCCGCCTTAGCGCCGCTGCTATTGGATGTTAACAGATTCGACCGGAGGCGAACATAGCATTTTTTTTGCTTCCTTTTGCTTTAACTTTTCTAAGATTTTCATGGCGATTGAAAGCCTGTCGCGGTTTTAATTTTCATATCATGTCCAAAAGTTTATTTTTTTGTTCAAAAATTTTTCTGAAAATTAATTTTAATTATTTATAAACACTTTTTGCAGTTTTAATAACTTTTTATGCAGCGTTTAACAAGAATTTTACATATTTTTATTGTCAAAGTTAAAATAATGAAATTTACATAACTGTCCCAGTCATATTTTCATAAATTTTTAGTAATTCGTATTCTTCCTTGGATTTTTTTTTTTTTTGGCGATAGCTTGCTTAGGACATAATGCGAGGAAAGGACATTGAGTGCGAGAGACTTTTCACTTTTCTTATGAGCAATTTGTTTATTAAGTAAAGTTGTTTAGTTGAGGTATGAAATTTATAACGTTGTTTTTGTTGTTTGTTGTTGGCCGTTTTGATGTTTGTTTTGTAACCATTTAAAAAGTAGGCGTTTGACTGCGGGAGAGATTTTCAATGTATATACTTATTTATTTATTTATTTACTTTTTTCTGCTTTAAATTACAGGGTCAGGATACAATATTTTTTATGTCATTTTCCATGAGTCCCAGGATTGTTGCTGGCAGCCTCCCCCTGGGAAATCATTGTCTATGGTAAACATTATGAAAAAAAAAACAACAGCAGCACATACAACCATACATGCATACATGTATAACTACGCCTAACGGTGTGAAGTTTCAGTCTTAATTATTTTATTGTCATTTTACGTGGCAGCAACACTACGAACAACCAACAACCAACAACAACAACAACAACAGCAATCATTGTTGGGCTTGGTGTGCTTACGCAATTTATATTAAAAACAGCAAAACACAAGCAAATGAATTTTTATAAATTTAATTTAATGCAATAACATGCAACCCGCACATAGATTATTAAATGCGCATATATGTTGTAATAAGGATATGAGTTAATAGGAAATGATGCATATATGCATAAATACTTAAATCCATACACATACGTACATACATACGAAAATATATATATATATATATATATATATATATATATATAAGTATATATAACTTGTCTGTCCCGTGTAAATGTTTAACAGGTGTTGTTTATTAAGAGCTGCGCTTAGTATTAAATTTTGGTCCATTTTTTTGTTGTTGTATTTTTATTGAAACACAAATGCAGAAGATTCGCCAACGGAGGATTACGAAAATATTTATGATCTGTTCGCCTTGGGTTCGTTTATTTTATTTACAATCAGAGTACATAAAGGCACATAAGCCCATACAAGTATTCAATAATTATGTTATTAAACTATAAAAATATTATATTTATGTTTGAACCTTAAACAAGCACTTGGAAGTGTTCACTCCTAGGATAACTCATACAAATAACACAAAACTAAATTATGTTCAGCTTAGAGCGAATTTATTGACACTCATCCTTCTCGCCTTGCTGTAGGTAAGTTTACGGCAGTTGCTCTATGGAGATAAAATGAAAATGCTCACCCATTGTATGAACTTGTCGTTCTTTGACAAAACTGCTCGTCTTGGGAGCATTTTACTTGCAGTAGGTGTACCGGCTTTTGCAAATGCTTTAGGTCCAACTAATAGAAATACTTTTTCCTCTTTCACCCCATACCGCCTAAAATCATCCCGAGAACTACTATACAAGTGGAGACTATCAGTGAAAGGATGTGCAGAAAGAGACATCTCCACAATGAAAACGAGGGAAAAGTACAAATTCTGAAAGAAAAGTAAGTCTTCTACTGTTGCATTGCGTACATCGGAGTCTTCTTCTTCTTGATCACCTTATGTAAGCTACAATTAAATAAAATAATGCAAGTCTTTATCCGTTTAGCAATCCTCTCCGCGACGTGGTAACTAAACGCCACAGAAAGTTGTTATCCGACGTACTATTGGTGTAATTGCTGCGAATTTATACACAAAAAAACACCAATTGGGGCGAAATGTCTACAGATTGATACTACTTTTCTCGGTGATCGTGAGGACGCACCATTCTTTTTGAACGAGTGTTTTTTTACGTTTAAAGGTCGGTAAAGTAAGGACTCGACCCGCGTCGAAAGGCTCTCTACTGCTTACGTTGCGCGCTTAATCAAGGCTATGAAAATCCCATGGGAAAAAGCTTCGGTCCAAAGATTTTGAGTTATTTTTGACTTACCCACGGTCATAAGCTATGAATATATCTCGATGGGATTCGAAAATAACTTGACCTAGAGCACTCCCATTTTTTTACACATATTTCGACCGCATCTATCCCTAACAAAAGACTAATATATCACTATACCTTCACAAATGAATGGAAAGATGATTACACAAGCAACGACAACCTCCAGAGTTTAACTAATTATGTGTGAGCATAAGAAGCAAATTTTTTAGTGATTGTTTGAAATTTACTTAAAAGAAAATGAAACGAAAAAATCCTTGGATCGACCTCTCAGCCCCAGGCAGATAAACACTTGACAAACTTAAAATACCCTTTAGTAATGGACTAAAATCGTTCCATTATAATCGTTACTTTTCTCACAAATGTGTGTGTGTTTGCGTGCGTGTGTGTGAATATGTGTGCTTGCATGTGTAATTTGTGTTTACTGTAAATTTTTAAGCTCAATTAAATTAATTTGCAAACCCATGAAAACAAATGAACCTCGACCTCACTGGCCTTTAGATGTGTTTAAATAAAAGCACATGCGAACGTACATGCATATATACGGATCTACATATTCACGTAACGAGATGGATATTTATGAAAAAATATTTATAGATATGAATGAATGAGTTTTTTTTCGGATATGTTTATGTACTTTATTCGATTCTCTAGAGAATTTAAATTTTCCCAAAAAAAAGAAAAAATGTAAATGGATTTATGTTAATTACATATAATAGATATACCCCTACATAATAAATAAGTGCATGCGGCCTTACGCTATTGTAATAAACATATGGGTTTTTGTTACGTACTTAAACATGGTCCGTAAGCAAGGAAGCAAACAATTATAATAAAAATAATAGTAAAAATCTGTGTAATGTTTGAATTTCAATATCGCTTTCATACATTTTTGCAAAACTTTCTGTTGAACGGTGGTACCGAAACCTCTTTAGTAACAATTTTAATGATGAAAATCATCATAATTAGTCAAGGTATGAAATCGAACAATATATTCAAGAAGCATTCACAACACTAAAATCTTCACTTTTCGAAACTAATGGTTGCCAAATTTTACTTATTTATGTCGACCCGGTACGCTTCCATCCTACATTCATGGAGAGTACAATGTTTGTCTGCTTTATTTTTCGTTTTTCCTTTTTATCCTTATCCATCACTTGTGGTGCAGGGTATATTAAGTTTTCGCGACGAAGAAGAGCTTAAATTGACCCATCTTTTAATACACCGATCTAAGGTCGTATGTTCGTCTGATATCTGCCTATGTACTTTAATACACTACACAAAAAACGAACGCAATATAACACGGTTTGGATTGACCCACTCTTTCGCTCCCCATATAAAGTCGTTATATCGAGAAATAATTTAGTTTTCAAGATGTTTCGGTATTTAACCCCAAAACCAGGCGCACATTCATGGCGCGTCGTTTGCGTCATGCAGCTATCGACTGGCGAAAAGGTTAACAACAAGTGGTAGAGATTTAGCGGAAAATCGGATTAACGAATTAAAAATGTCGCGATGAATTCCGGTAAAAGTACTCTGCCTGTAAAAAAATATTTAGACAGAATGTTTGCCGATGGCGAGGTTGACCGAAGGTAAGACGGAAAGTGAATTGAGTGAGTCGAATTGGAATGTTCGAACGAACAAGCCCTGAACGAAAATTAAAGCGTTGTAAATATAAGTTCCCGTAAATAGTTTATAAATAGAACTCCTAAGAATTGCAAATAAAAGCCATATCGTCCTAAAGATCACAACTCAGCGATACGAAATTAATTTCAAAACCAGCTGAATAACGGAAAGACGGGTCTACAGCTAGACAGACAATTGAACGACCACTCACATCGTTCAAAATTAGTTGGCTTTGTCAGAATATCTCTTCAAAACGGCTTTATAGCATGTTGAGCTTCATTTATACAGCCCTAAGATGCCAGTATCCAATACATCTTCTTGGTTGGAGACAGTATGCAAATGTCTAATTCCAAAACGCCTACAACAGCAAGCTCAAACGTGACTGAAATTCTCTCGAGAGGTGAACTATTCAATTCAATTCAAGGCATTTCGTCACTTAAACCTCTGAACGATTGAGCGCGTAACCGTACTTTATTAAGATGAAGTGGGCACTCATACAAAAGAAGAGTTGAAGTTGGTGCCATTTTACATAAAAGCAGCGGATTAATACCTCACAATTGCTGCGGGACAATAAGTTTATGGAAAGAAATCAAATTTGGAATCGCCACGTGTTTCTTTCTTTGTATTTACATAATATCAATAAAATTTTCAACTGAAAATTAAACACTAAGATATATATTAAAAAGCACCTCGGATTTTTGGTTTTCAAAAGGGAGTAGTATTCGTAAATTAAAAAAGAAAATCGAGCAGTACTCTCAGTAAACCTTTCGCGAACGCAGCCATCTTTCAAGTTTGGTAAGAGAACGTAATACGAAGCGAATGTATGAAGAACCAAAACGATCTTTAACAAATTGATTTTGACCATCGTGATAACTTGTTCGAAAGCTGCAATAACACTAACTGGCTTAGTGTCTTCCATAATAGACGACTCGAACACGTCTCAAAGTACCATGTACATGATACCATGTGTTTGTGAGTAGATAGACGTATCTCTGTCTTCTTTGGAGCCAATACTTCTTCTCCAATCATTCATTGGACCGGCTTTCGCTCTATCACGAATCTAACATAATGGGTTCACATTTGACTCATGAACTCGACTTTTGCACTTTATTGCGAACAAAGTGGGAACGAAACTTGCCCAAAGCTTTCTTGGGTAAATTTCTAGTCCATACATAACCTAGAGCACTTTTTTACATGTGTACCGTGTTTGCCAGGTCGCATAGGTTCGGTCATGCAATAACATTAACCAAATTTTGTTTCCCATTTCTCGTGTCCTCGTTCAACTATTGCACAGCTCTTACGATTCTATTCCTTTAAGAGTAGACTGCGGCTTAGCGGTTGATATCGGACGAAAGATGGAAAACCTTCCAAAGTAAAGGATTGATGCGTATCCTATTCGGATGACCGCCAACGAAATAATGAAAAAAAAACGCAAGCATCTTCGAACTTCAATCTTAGATTGTTACCTTGATATCTTTCATATTGGTGTTGCCTAACATACCCTTAAAAACATTCTGCTCCTCGTTACGTTAATATTATTTGTACTCAAAAATAATGACATTTCGACAATTTTATAGTCATCAAGTTGTACTTTTGCTATTGACTTTAATGCTCGTGCTCACAATTAAAATTGAAATTTCGGTGATAAATTACATTAACATCGTTACGCTATAGGCAACAATTTCAAAATTCACTTCGCTTATGCGTGCCTTCAGGTCATTTGAAAGCTTTTACACCTAATTAGAAAGATAATAAAGTCAAACACAATGGTATCTGTACACGTTCATGTTTCCTTTAGCACACATACTTAAACAGAGAAGAGAAACTGAAAAGGAATGAAAATTGAAATAAACACACCACTCAGACGCACTAACGTTCACTATTCCTGAACGTGCAAACAAAATTTCAAAATTAAGCAACATTAGCTGTTAAAAGGTGAAAATATTTCAAAGGCTCAGGTAAGTAATGCATACTTTATATGTTTGCTGGTTTTGTCATTGCGGTCGACCAGAGCAAATTGTGTTACGAGCCTTGAGCCTGTAATTATATTATCTTACATTCGCACATTCGCCTATACGTTTGCACATATATCGAGTAGAAAAATGCAGACAAACGAATAGAACACATATCAGTTAACATTTGCATATCAAAGAAGTAATCAACACCTAGATAACAAGAGGACAAGAAAATGTATTCAAACACATAACTGATTTTGTTCATTCTCGTCCGACACAGCTGAAGTACTAATTCCGGCTATTCGTAATATTTTACGTAACCAGCTCATCATAATCATATATGGATATTCGAGAGCTTCGCATTATGTGTTTATATGTGTGCATGTGTGTACGTAAAGAAGAAATATCCTCTAACCCTTTCAACTCTCAATAGCTGCCATAATATTAGAATGGAAAAGGGGTTCTTCCTACCTGGCTACCAACAAAAAACTTAATGAGTCCAACTGGAGAACACAAATGCTTATGTATTTATATTATGCGTAAATACATATACGGTTATGTTACGTTGTAAATATGAAACACACGTAATAAGTAAACTAATGTTTGTATAAAACTTTTGTTTAGAAAATGTATTCATTTAATTCTTTTGGGATAAATTTATGTGCGCTTTAGTGTTAAAAAAGGCGTGAAAGTTATTTAATGAAAATGTTTAACATTTGATTGCGTTACTCATTACGATGACGGGTAGTTGATGATTTTTTATGAAAATAAAACATGCATTAAATAGTTGTATATGCTGCATTAGTTAATAGAGCAATTTTTACGAGGGTGTAATATCTTGCTTTGAAATTTACAAATTTTCGACCTATTTAAGCCAAGCCTAGAAGGCTTGTTAATATTAAAACTGTTTAGAGTTTCAAAATCCATGGAAGTCGAAAACAGTAGGATGAAAATCTTTCCAAAATGTCTAAAACAAGGTTGGCCTTCTTTTTTTTTTGTTCTCTGTTTCTATCTCTTTCACTTTGCCTTCGTCTCCTTTATTTAATTTAATTATTTACTTGCAAATGTAGAAAAGCACCAAAGGCTGAATAAAGTAGGAAAAGATTTACTGAACCCCCCAAGATATGCAATAGATTTTTTGTTAACAAATAGCCTGCAAATTGGCACAATTTACGAGCATGTAATGAGAAATCTATTGTGTTCCCCATCAAACAAATACTGAAGAACTTAAATAACATCAATACATCAGTAATATCACTACTTTGATTTTAGCTTAAGTCCAGTTAAGCAATCCGCACTACATTTTATACCTGAAGTGAACCCGCTTGCTTGCTAATAAATATAGCAATTTGTAAGATGAAATAGCAGTCTCCTTTTGTAAGTTATTACTTAACCTCAAATAAACCGCGCAACTTTTAGCATCGACGAAACCGGATTAAAGAATAATCATATATGACAAAGCTAATGCGTCGCGTTGCCTCTCATTAAAAACGATAAGGACAAGGTTTATTGGGAAGGAAAAATAGCAAGAGTAATAAGAGGCGCTCTCGTTCGTTTCATCCGCGATCGCCAATGTAATAAATATATTAAATCCCGTAATCTTTCTCGAGAGAAAAATTCCTGCACTGGGGGTACATCGCCAATATTGCGAATAGAGGTTCTTACTCTTCTCCTTCTTATCGAGTTCGCATATAAAAAAATGCGAACTATTCGGAATCGCTTGGCAACACCGCAATTCTTGCCCAGACCTTATTTAACAAAGAACGACCATATGGAAAGGGGTACTTTGCTGCAATTTTTAAATTCTTGAATACAGAATACAGAAAGCATGTTACATCTACTCCAAAGTTCCGAAAGAGACCAAGATTAACTGTTTTAGCAGATTCTAAGTTGAAATGAAAATAAACCATTGCCATTGGATTAAGATGAAAACATTTGTCAAAGGAGTTAGAAAATATTTCGAGTCGCATGAAGAAAAATTAAGTTTCAGCGTAAGACCACTGAATGATTTCATCTCAGTACCTATTGCAGGCGGCATAGATTCTATACATATTTCAAGTATCAAAGCGATTGTGCCCGCCTACTGCTTTGTAGATAGTGTTTAGGAAAATAAATTTAAAGTTAATTTCCTTCCCCGTTTCATCAGAAAAATGTTATGTTGTACTATGTTCGGTGGCTCATTTGTTACATACGGTATGTTAAATTTAGTATTAGTACCAGATATATGCATCTGAAACCGGAGGTATCTCTGTTGCTTTGAAATTTACAAAAGTTACATAAATGGCACGACTTCCAGTATGACCCTCTTTGTCAGTCCCAACAGTCGATGTGGAAGCGTTTTCTAAGCGATATGAGTCTATGTATTCATCCCTCGGGAGTGGCTTTGAGCCTAAAAGATTCATGGCGAGACGATTCGTTATAAAAATAGGTGGTCCGATAAGGCGTAAAATTGTATAACATCGATGCTTACGCTTCCATGCACATATAAAATACTTGTATAATCAGCAATAGCATTTACTTCTTAAAAGGCTGTAACTTCCATTCTTCTCCCTTAGTTTATAATTTCGATTGTAAGTCAATAATGAATAAGAAGAATAAACAGTCGAACAAAAGTTTTAGCGCAATTCACATAAAGTACTTATTTTACAAAACTAATATTATATATGGATATACATATATATATATATATCGATATATATAGATATATATGCATACATCATACACACACACACACATGACAAGACAACGAGAAAGCACTTATAGCAAATTTAGTGTCTCTTGGTATGCTTTTGTTACTCCAATGATATCAAAAGCATTTTAAATATTTAAAAATCTCATACTTTCTTACATGCTTCCTCCTTGACAGGGATCCAAATCTAATTTTGTTTGCATTACTTTAATAAAAAGGACATATGTTTAAATTTTAACATTTCTATTCGGAATTTTTGGAAAGTTATATAAACATATTGCATTATAGTATCACAATTTTGCCACACAACAGAAAAAACAACAACGAACAACAACTGAAAACACGAAGCCACAAATGTATGTGGAGACATATTATAACCGTACATCCTTATTATTTTATAGTCCAATTAAACCTCTCTAACATATGAGATGGAGCATTTTCTCTACACAAATGTTCACACAAACAACACAAAATGGTCTTTTTTCTCTGTTTTTTTTTTTCTTCTTCTTTTTATGCGTCTTTTGCACCCAACATTCCAAATTTGATGTTATACTAATTTCGTTATTCTGTTTGCGGCACCTAAAAACGGTTAGTTCAATAGTTCAAAATATATTGAGTTAATATTAACCACATTTTGTGCTAATACGTAGCACTAATACAGATTCTGGGTATGATTCATCCACGAATAATTATGTCTGTATGCATACTCCCCCTCGCCTAATAGCCTGCCTAACTAGTTTGCTGTTGCCTAACTTTAAAATTAATTAATTTTGAAATTTGAAACTTGGCACTAATACATTCTTAATTCCTTTACGAATCCTCACTTTCGAAAGTGGAGGCATTTCATTGGCAAATCACTTGAAAAAGCGATAGTCGATATCTTTCGATCGGCGTATTGTAATGATCTGTAACCAATTAGAACTATCTAGGACCTTAATGCCTGTTTTGAACTCGATCGACCTGTTGACATTTACACATTTAAAGTAATTGTTAACACCTTTCGTGTATATATCTGGGATGTAGTAGACATTTTACATTCGTCTGAAGCCGAAAGTTTAGTTTTCTTACTCGTTACATTTCCTTTTATTTTTAATGCATTAGATGAAAAGGGTTAATATCTTTAGTATTTACACTACACATGACACACACAAACACACACACACGCACATAAACACGCACACATACAATATTAAACTACCCGCTATCCTCCTTTGAATTTTGCAGTCAATATGTTCGCAAATATGTGTATAACGCAACCAAAAAACAAATAGAAAAAACCCAACTCAAGAAAATGATAATGATGTCCTTTTCGCAACAAAACAAATCAGTTAAATTATCTCTTCATGTTCTTAGATGGTCAATACTGAAGTACACACTCATACAGGAATGTCGGTATCCTTTGGATGATGGTTTTAAAACTCCAACATATTTTGCAGTCAGTCGCTCTTGTGCCCATTACAGTCATCAGCATTTATATACCTATTCGTATGTTCTTGTTTACGTAGGTAGCTAAGTAACACCGAAAGTGTGTATGTGTGTTTTTGTTTTTTTTTTTGTTTTGTGTTTTGTTTAATACTTTCCTTAGCAAGCAAATAAATTACATATTAGACCAAAGGATCATGATAATTTACGGCAGGGTTTTGAGATACATTAACAAAAACAAAAACTAAACGCTCGGACACATACCTAAAGTTAATTTTACATTTTTTTTTTATAAAATTTCTTTTGGGGACAATGAAAATGAATGAGAATATGTTAGCTTTTAGTTATATAAAATTTAAAAAGAATTTATTGAATTAATTAAACAAAATTATATTTAAACAAGAGTCAAGCAATTAAAAAAAGCAAATTGTAATCAATACGATATACGCTTTAAAATATTTTAATATATTTCGTGAAACTTTATTTAAAAAATTTTATACCAAACTTTGTCATTCACTTACGGTTTGGATTAACTTCATTAAAGAACATAGCGGCGGACTCACTTATGCCGTGGCCCGTACTGAGACTGTAGTTTTCTGAATACCATGCACGTCTAGCACGCCATGACAGTAAGAGAATTAAATGAAAAAAACTAGAAGTAAAATTATATTGGGTTGCAACCGAATTTTTTATACCGCTTTCACGTCGCTCTTATAATATAAATAACTGAAAAAAAGAGGAAAAGAGGAAAAATATAATAATAATAAAATTGGGTGGGCGTGGCTGACGTTTTCGATTTTTGCAGAAAAATGTTGTGGAAATTTATATCATTTATTTGTTATAGTTTATGAGCAGCGAACAAAAGGCACGGAAAGCAAAGGTGTTAACAGTTTTGATTGTACAGACGTGTTGGCCTTGTAGGCGAATTGTTTGACCTGTTTGGACCATGTCTTCTTCTTTGCGAAGAGGAGAATTTCTACAACAGCTGAACAGACGGGCAGATGGACAAGCGAATGGACGAACATGTTCAGACAAATTCCGAATTTGAAAGCGTTCATACTTTAAAGAGTTTTCGAAGCTTGCTCTTGAGCGTTATAAAGCTTTTAAAAGAAAATCAACTTTTTCCACCATATAATATTGGGTAGCCGTGGTCCATTTCTCATATTTGTGTATACGTACTACAGCATCGCTTGTAATATAGAATGTAGGTGCAAATTTTTCTATATTTAGCAGCTGTAGTTTATGAATAATGAGACAAAATCCCAATTCTTTATTCTCTTTGCGTAGTATTGGAGGCGGGTCCTTCGATCGATTTGGCCTCTTTTCAGTACCTGGCCTGCGTGCAAAAACTTGCAATGTTTCGGCCAAGATGGAAGTCGAACGGTTCATTTGTGTGGCCGGAAGTATATTTAAAGCAGACTGACAAACGTACATACTTAAATCGATCCAAAATTTGATGCTGACCAAGAATATATATACTTCGCGGGCATTTTGAACATTTTAACACAGTGGCTATACCCTTTATTCTTCGGCGGGGGGAACGAAAATGCATATCACTTACTAAAATTTCTTTGTAAATTTGATAGTATTTTTCAGACCAAACAAAATGAAGTTCGAGGTCGAGAACAGTTATTCGCAATCAGTAGCACATCATTTTCATTTTATTTATTTAACTAGGACTAAACAAACTTTAACTTGAAACTGAATTAAACTTAAATGGAGGATCAATAATAGCAAGTCGCCAATGTACTAATATGACTACATTGTCTCTTACAGTACGGTATTTAAATAATAATATTTTAGGAGATCACTGCAAATCCATTATTACTATGTTATATAAACTAATCTTCTATCTTTACAGAATCTCTTAAGTGGACTTTATCATTGTAAAGGAGGTAATAATGCCTTTGAATAGGGGAAGAGGAAAGAAGAGTAGATTGAAACCATACCAGATGGTGTGTAAGTCATACAACATTTCAGCAATAATATCATGAAATGGTGCATATAGTCAGACTATAGCGATCATGAATTGATGCAAGCATTATAGAACGCCTTAACTTTGATACTAAACCTGGATGTGTTAACAATCGACTTTGTACTCGCAACCAAATAATTCCATACTCTTACAGTGTTAATAAAGAAACCGCATTGTAGAAAAATGTAATTTTTTGCCTCCGATTATTGAGTTCATTGCTAATGTGCTTATGGAAACTAGAAACATGCTGCCCTCTTACTTTATTCTTTCTAATATAAAGAATAAAATATTATGTAGGCTGATCAAATAAAATTTACATACGTTTAACTTAAAACAGAGACTGCCCTGTAAAAGATATCAATATGAGTTTATTTATTTCAGATACGGATTTACAATGACAGTTATGTGGATGAACGCGACTGGAATTTTATAAAAATCCGATTTTGGAACGAGAATTTTCAACCAGTTCTCACATAAATTTGCACTTTTGTACCAATAACGAGAATCATATTTGTGTTGAGTCATCAAGCCACTAAGTATGATTTATTAGAGTAAAACAACGACTTAATTCCAAAGACAAAAAGTCAATTGGAAATTATTCAATCGAAAAGTAACTTCAATCGAAATGCGTAGCACATGGTTGGAATGGGTTCATTATTTCCCTGGTAAGCTTTAACAATCTCTTTACCCTATATAACCATGTATATTGCTATGATAGTGTGTGAAGCAAAATTGAACACAAAGATCAATTTTGGCCAGAATCTGAAGAAAAAAATGAATTTTCCTAATTGATCACCTAAAATGTAACATATATGTATATACACTATTTTTTTAAGTAATAAACACTTGATTGTAAAACATTGGCTGCCGGCCCTAGTTCTAGTAGTTTAGAAATCGCTGGCCTACATCGTCGAAGAATGCACAATAATTGAACATAACATTTATTTACTGTCTATATATTTCGTAAGTAAACTTACAAAGCATTGGAAGCTTGGCCTTTTCCATTTTTTTAGTCGTTTTTAGGATAACAACGGTGATGGGTACAGATGGATCTGTTACGACCGATTATAATTTTCTTACTTGTCTAACTAGTTTCGTAATAACATTGATAATGCAATCTTTTATTGTGACTGTTCTCTCTGAACATCAATATTGATACAAAGTAATAACAAATATTAAAAGAATACCCATTATTTTATTTTATGACTAATGTGTGTCCGGTCGCCAAATCAGAAGAAATCCCATCGCTTCCTCCTGTCTCTCCCTACAAGCCCAACTTTGTTAGTAAATAGCTGATGTAACAACCGTTTGCCTTGTCCGAAAGGTCATATCAGATTTGAATTTCCATTAAAAACCTATGGTTGTGTTTTAACTAACATTAATAACCGAGATATGACGATGCACTTAGACTGCAGCTATTTTGCTTTTGCAGTATAGTCTTTATCCAGCATTACACGCTTGAACTTAATGTATGTGAATTAGTAGTGATTCCGTTGGTTTTACTTAGCTCAGTCACATAATTCGGTTTTGAGCGGAAACCTCACCTTAATAAAGAGAATCGCTGACTTTAACCGAGTAACGCATAGTAATCGCATAGTCTTCACCCTTCTTATAGCGGTAGCCTTGGAATCTTCTATTATCAAAATAAAATTCACTTTTACCTGACATAAGTTCTCTGATTTTTTTCTTAAGCAAAAAAAACCAAAAAGTTGACACAGGTTTCCTTAAGACGTTAACAGAAATTAGCACATTTTCACTCATATCTTCGCAAACGTCAGCTAAGAAAAGTGACATAAGTATTCTAAAGTATTGCGTTTACGTCACCTCCTCTTGCAAGATTAAAGGACAAATATGTCGTTGTTTGTGTACAGGCTTGACGTATAGAAATCCCTTAAAATTGTAACTAAAAAATTTGATAAAATTATGATTATACGTACAAATCGTTAACTGGATTCAAAGTATAAATATTTGTAAATAAACCATCAAAGAAGAGGAGCAACAAAATGTTCTGCCGTAACTTAACTACAACTCAAGAAGCCACATGCCGATGACAAAAGACGATGATGTTAAAAAAGTGAAGACGAACAGTAACGACAACAACAAAAAAAGGCTTAAGAGCTAAAACCTGTTGAGACCCATTGAAATCCCTAAACACTTTGTCAAAACGAATCACAGCGTATCCATGTCTTGCACCCGCAAAAGCGAATGCCGAAGAACGGTAAACATATTTTACATACTATAACGCACTTACATACATTATGCGAATAACTAAAGAAAGGAAAATAAATTTTACAGTTTTCAATTGAGTGTAACCAAGTCGAAGTAAAATGTGTAGTGTGTACGTGTAGCAATGGATACGACATGCATATGAATGAAAGAAACCAAGAAATACTTTAGTTTAGTTCGTTTCGCTTTCCATTAAATTACAATAGCAAGAGTGGAGCTGGATATGTTCACCAAATAAAATATGTTGAGAAAATCAAAGTAAAAAAGGAAAGGAGTGCGAGCAAAATGAACTCTCTACCTATACCTCGGCATGTTTCCAATCTTATTGATATCTTCACTAACAATAGATGATATACCAATAACGGCGATAGCACTGCTGTTGCTTTGCTCACGATGATGATAATGTTAATGTATTGATGAAAGTTAAAGAATGATAAGTAGCTATTGAAAAATGTGACAATAGGAGAAATGCAAATTGATGTTAGAGACGTTCAGATCCTATTGTTGGAAGTGCAAAGGAAAAAGCTTTCAGTTTTATTACTTAAAGGAAAGAAAAAGGCTTGAATACAAAATGAAATCAATCTAAACAAAAAAGAGAAGAAAAAATTCACTCTATGTTCCTTTGCACACTTAATGAAATCGTTTTATTAGTTAAATAAATACCGCGGTGTTTTTCTCCTCTAAGCACGAATTTTCAACTCCCTTCTAAAACGAATAAGCAAAAGTTCTTGTTTATCACGGCCTCGGTCACAATTATTCCTTCTCCTCGGTGTCCCGCTATTCTTATGATATTTCAAATATTTTACTTCACTTCAGACATTTTTACTAAAAGCAACGCTAAAGTATTTTTGAAAGTGGAAATTTCAATCTTCTTGAAGTTCGTCAATTTTTTCAGCTACAACATTATGAGCAAATTTATAAGGAGATCACAGCCCGCCCACTTAAAAAACTGCAGACTCGATTAAGTTTCAGCTTAAAAGTTTTAAGAATGACCAACAATGCGCATAACCATAGGAAAGATAGAGAGAGCTTCGGCTAGAAAAGGTCATATTATAATGACAATGCAGTTAACAGCTTATTTAGACCGACAAGATGGCAATGTCTAAAATCAATTGAATAACAGGCATACTATGACGATCGTAAATCAGATTCCTTAGTTCTTCTGCTGCTGCACCGAGAAGCTTAAATCGTTCTGCTGCAAGGAGATCTCACTAACACTGCAATACTTTTTCCTTTGCGTCATAAATATAATTTTTACACGCCTCAAATTGACGGGTCAAAGCCTTACACTGATACTTTGTTCCGTATTTTGATTTTCTGTGACGATATGTCGTCACATTCATCTGACATTGAAAATTGGTAAGACTATCATCAAGGAACAGTATGGGCTTCAGGTAGATTTTCAGTTTCTTGAATTTTTTGGAAATCAAATTTCACTTTCAGTGCTCGGAAAATGTAAAGTTACTGAAAAGGCACAACACGTTATTCAACTGCATCGACTTGGAGGCAATTTCTAACTATTTAAATTATCTCAGCATAGCAAGAGTTGAAAGAAATAAGGCTGACATCGTGGCTTTAAATGGCCAGGTGATGATTGACCCGAGCTTTTCAAAATGTTTCAAACGTTTATCCTTTGTTTACAAGAGCTAACCATTGCATCATCTGCTTGTTTCGAATTTCGCGTCAAAAACTACGGATTGCACACTAAGAGCTAAGAGGACACAATACTACAAAATCCGCAAAGAATAAGACCAAAGTCAAAAAGGAAGTTCTGTTAAGAATCTTCAATGAAAATCTCTTCACTTACTCTAAAAAAACGTTAACAGGCATTCGCGAAAATTACGAATGCGATGAGCAGAGTAGTATGCATTCCTTATGCGTGGTGGTGGATGCAAAAATTACATAGGTTTGTAAAAATTTTATTCTATTAGTTTTTTTGTTTTAATGCCTTATGACAGGTTTTATGAAAACTCATTCAACTGTATTATCGCAAAAATCAAAATATTATTTATAAGAATTTGTTTTGATATAACCACACATTTGTCATTTTAGTTAATTAACTTTGACGCTGCTCGATTTCTTTGTTTTTTGTTTTGAGTAACCACCTTCGGAATCTACGTAGTCATACTCGTATATGTATGAGTTACATTCATCTAACATTCATATTCAACCTCGTGTGGAAGAGATGTTGTCCCACAAACAATAATCATTCATTATTAATTGGAAATACCACAAGAATTCATACTCAAACTCTAATTACAACTTTTTTTTTTTCTAAATCTGATATAACGACACGAACTTGTGGTATGTTATATATGGATGAGAGGCACTTATCAAACATTTTCCTTCTCATTAATTTTGTAAAACAAAACGAAAAAAACTTCACCTCTAATGAGAGACGAATAGCGAATCATAGTCAGTTCACCCTCTATTGATAGTTAAACAAAAATTTTTACGATTGCTATAGTAGCAGGATGCTATAAATGTAAAGGAAAAAGGGAACGAAGAAAGCGAATAATAGTTGAAGAATAAAAGGAAAAAGAAAACTTGTGAAGAAAGAATTTCGGAAGAGTTTCTCCTTATAATCATATTTATATCTATGTTCAGTTCCGCGGTCATATTTCCATTTATATTCATATTTACATTTACATTTATATTTACATTTATCTTTATATTCATAATCATATTCATATTTATATTTGTATTTATATTTATATTCATATTAATATTCATATGTATATTCAAAATCATATTCATATTAATAGTCAATCACATTCATATCGATATTCATTTCCACCGTTATATTTCTATTTATATTCACATTTATCTTTATGTTCACATTCCTATCTCTATTCATTTCGACAGTCGAATGTCTATTTATCATCTCTATATTTTTTAGGCATATTCAAAATCATATTCATACCATTATTCATATCTACATTCATATACACGGTCGTATTTCTCCTTATATTCATATATATATATATATATTTATATTCATAATCATATTCAAAATCATATTCATATCCATATTCATAATCATATTCATACCATAGTTCATATTCATATTTGTATTCATTTTCACGATCATATTTCTATTTATGTTCATATTTATTTTCATAATCATATTCCCATTTTTGTTCATATACACCAATATTCATTTTCACGATCATATTTATATTCATCTTCATATTTATATATACAATCCTATTTATATTCGCAACTTCGTTTTTCAAACATTTTTACATTGATATTACAAACATGAGAAGATTGATAAAACACATTTGTTAAAAACAACACACATCTTTCTTATGATTACATTGGGAATCAAGATGAACCAAAATATTGATAACATTAAAATTATCCCCAATAAGCGAAAACTCGAAAAAATTTTCGAGTCGAAAAGTTTGACTATAAGCCAATAAAAGGACTAATATTGGACAGCATGCGAAAATTGTCACAATGGATCGAAGGCACAGTGCAACGAAGTTCCTATGCGATCATTCGTCTTAGCACGAGTGCATATTCAATAATGTGAACAAATATGATTGTGATCGATTACAGACAAAAGTGCCACATCTGAAAAAAATAGCTCTACTGAGGCTTTTCTCTTAGCTATTAAAGAATAAACGAATTAATTTTAATTTTAGACTACGTGCACTCAACCATATTTGTTGGAATTTTCAAACTCAAGCTTGAACGCATTGAAACTCTGCAAAAAAAAAAAGAAGAATTTATTGTTTTATCCTTCATCCTTTCCCATCCACCAAATGGAGGCTTTCAGATGAAAATGGCATAATATTAAATTAATTTTGGTTTAGCTTTTTTTCTTTTTTTTTTTTTGATTATTATTATTTTTAATTTTCTCGCTGTAAAACATTTCAGAAAAATGGATTGAATTTATGCTTGGTAGACATTCTTGTGTTTACAAAAATTCATTTATTTTCATTTATTGTTTCACATATACCCCCGGGACATTATGGCCAGTACGCTGTAGATGATTGTGGCATTGGCTGCAATTTTTATGAGAAAAACCAACTTTTCTTATAGCCGACGAGAGTGTTCATAATTTTGTTGACTTGTCGTGTCGTGTCGTGTAAGTTGATAACTTTCGAGCTGCAGGACAACCCAAGTAATTGAATCAAGAGTTATAATAAAAACAAAAAAAATTTACTAAAGCTATTTTTTTCAACCGAAAATATTGTGGAAAATAAAAGAAAAGTACGGAGTCAAAAAATAAAACAAAAGTTGAAATTTCATGTTTACAACTTTTCCTGTTGCCGGTAGACAGTTAATAAAATGCGAATGTTGAGCGGCAAAAGAAAAACCAAAAAAAAAGATATTTTCGTCTTGGGACGAACCTCGGATACCCATCAGTTAAGATTGATATACGCCCTTTTCGTAGCTATTCCAGTAATTTCGTTGAAATGAACTGTCAAATCATTGTCTCGCTTGTAAGCTATAAGCTATATGTAAATAATTGTTCAAACTCTTCATCCTTTTAAATATCGCAATTTTGCGATAACTGGCAGATCGAAGGACAGACGTACAAACGTTAAATTGATTGATTGAATCGGCAAATGCAAGAAAAATCAATAGAGCTTGTTCAACATATGGACGCCGCCGACTGGGTGCGAACAGAGGGCCAAGGACGTTTAGATACATAGACGGTTGGACGCAAAGACGGTTGCATAGCCAGAACGTTGAAAAGGGAAGTTACGAAGAGACGACGAAGCGAAAACCAGCGTAAAGTGTCCGCTAAGATTTCCCAGAATGAAGCCAACTACTTTTAACTGGGAATTAATACCCAATGCCGTTCCTACGGAGGGGAGTGGTAGAAGAAGTTTATGTGGATGGCAAGGTTAGGGCACAAGCGTCATGAATAACGAGTCATACAATCTCTTCTTTCCAGCTCGCATACAAAAAAGAAAAAAAATCAGTAAAAACATCAAGATGGTTGATCGCGGCTTTATATGAGAACGCTTAGATATAAGGAGGGATGGACTCAAACGGTTAGAGACAATGTAGATTAGACACGTAGACGATTGGGCAAGTGGACGGTGGGACGCACAAGGTGTCAGTCATACAATCAATCGGGCGTGCAGACGCTTGGCCACGAACACAGTAAGGCGTAGGTTGCGGACACCCGATGATTGATGTATTCGAAGCCAATGGCGGAAACAGCGAGAAGCAGGAAAAGACCGACGATGGAATCGATCTACGACACTTACAGGCGGCGGAAAACATACAAGATAGACTTCAAAAAGTTTAGCGACTTGTACAGATCAGCTGTGGGACACCCAGATAGTAGGATAATTGAGCAATGCGACGCAAGCACATTAAGAAGCACGAATTATACACAAACATAGGACACGTGAGTGGGAAAACAGCAAAGCTTACGCTTGTTCGACGCAAATTGTTCAATGTTACAAACGGAATATCCAAACCAGTTTACCTTTGCACGGAGGTGATGAATATGAAAAGGGTTTTTTAATGATGCCAACGGACATGAGAAGGCTGTCACTTTTAATTTAGTTACATTTGAAGAAGTTGTTAAGGAGCTTTTGATTGCCTAGAAAATCGACAACAGAAGGGTTTAGTCCTTCAATTTGATCATAGTTTCGTGACTCATTGCAGCTAATTCAATTCAATACATATATATATATATATATAGTAAAAGTAATTAATTGCTTCCATCTTTTAAGAATATTAACTTTTTCGATATTCACTTGTATACGAACATAAACATATTTTGTTGCTCTTTTGGTTTTTCTAATTGCACAGCGAGAAACCGCATGCATCAATGTAATGCTCTTTTTTTCGCTTTTCTTCTTTATTTTTCATTTTAACATATTTCTCATCTTATGGTGTGAATTTTACAATTCATCTGAATATATACATGTGGTATGTTTGTTATTGTATGTTAGTCTTCAGACTCCTTGGGGAAATTTCAAAAATCGCACTCCATTTTCATTTATTTCCATTCTTTTTCTCATATATTCCACAAACATATATGAAATTATATTTTCTTTAAGCAGAAGGCGCAAAATAAGAGCAAAAGTTGTTACTTACATGTTGAACATACAAACTCGCATCCATTTTTCACTCACAACCAGATTTATACGTATTTATGCTTATGTACGGTTCTGTTTCATTATTTTCATTTCACTTTTCGCATTTTCTCTTGCTAATGGTGCACTTGCTTTATTATATTTCTTATATCCAGAAGTATGAAATCAAGCGCCAAGTCATTTGATTTAATAGGAGGGGAATACACCGCAATATTGCAAAATGGCAACAAGCGATTAACTCGCTTCAACGTGTGAAAATTGCAAGAAAAATAAATAAAAACAAATGAATCTTTTCACAGTTATTTCACAGGAATCATTATTGTTGGCAAAAATAAAAAAAAAAAGAAGCCAGTGATTTGCTGAGATAAGATAATGAAAATGCGTTTTAGATTGAAGGATGCAGAGAGGAGACGTGAAAATTGCTTAGATACCACACAAGCACACAAGATAGGAGAATTGAATGGAAATTTTGCAAAGTAACGCCCATGAAAGCATTAGTACAAGTGGCAAGCAGGTGCCATAGAGATTTTAGAGGTGTTGTATTTTCTACTAAAAGGCCATAAAAGGTGTTAAGTTGCTTTAACTGTAAACAGCAATCCGATACGAATGTATTAAGAACAAGGACTGACCTCTGACAATCTAATAATCGTGGGCTTTTGCGTATAGAATACCAAAAATATGTTACATCTCAACGCAATCCGACATTGTCTATGCTCAAGACCCAGTGTAAGTTATGATTGCCTTCTTTTCCGCTTGACAGTAATATGGTTTAGTTGATTGTGGGCGTCTTAGCGAACTTATGAGATCCTTTTTTCGATCGTACTTTTAAATAACCCTATATTCACGGTAAATCTTTGCAATCACTTTTTCAAAAGCATACTTGCGTGATTTCTCATTACACTCTACACTATCTGTGGTACGGGGCATATTTGATTTTGTGCGGACATATGCAAAACGCAAACGAGCTTAAGACAGACCCATCTTTTATTATACCGATCGATTGGGAATCATTGTCACAAGCATTTTCTGGAACGATCTAAGCCTGTCTGTCCATCTCATCTTTGTCCATGTAAATTTGTGCTCAAGCTACGGAGCACTATTTTCGATATATTTCGATTCGATGAAATTTTCAACATTGATGTGTTTCGATGACGGATGCTCTTTATTGAAATTGGTTCGTATCGGTCCACTTTGGCCACCACTCCCCCTAAAACGGCCTATTCTGAAAAGACATTATTTGGAAAAAATTGCAATATTCAAAATTTCTTGACAAAAGTAGCTTAGTAATAATATTTCGGCATTCTAAAGTGGTGTGAAAACTTTGGACTAGCTCCGACCATTTTTTAACCCACTTTCATATAACGAAAACTGATGCTCATATGACAAAAGTATCTAATTTTCAATGCTTTATGATGAAAATCATATAATAATTAACTGCACCAAATTTGGACAATTTCGACTTCTTTTTTGGGTCCTACGCCATGTAAAGACTTTCACGAGTATTTTTGTTTTTTAGAGCAGAACGGTCTAAATTTTAATATATTATGATGAAAATTAACCCATAACAGCAATTTGATGTAAAAATTAGTTGTGCTGAATTTTGAACAAGTACTTCAATTTTTGAACGTCTAAAAGTTAAGCCTGTTCCATAATAGTAAGTTCATATAAAGCCAGAGTGTAAGTTTTGTGTTCTAAGATAATTCAAAAATAAAAATTGTGTTCGAAAAGTGGTGTAGGGTATTCAAAGTTGGCCTAGCCCGACTATAATGTTTTTTCTTCATTTTATATAAGTTTTTGCGGATTTGGGAATTCCTGCCCTGCAGATCTCAATCTAACATCATTAAACTAAAACTGCCAGTTCGAATAGGGAACTGAAAAATGAATAACGTTTTAAATACAACAACTCTTAATATTTTCAATTCGATTAAAAATCGCGCAAAACTAAGACTGTAATCCTGAAACTAACAAACAATTATTTGTGGATATTTTTAAATCCATATATTAAAGCATTTTAAAGCGATATCTACGAAAGCTGTTACGTCAATATCGCTATTTTGAGACATGTCCGATTTTTCCGTGAAGTAGGCGACTATATTCTTCGATGTACCATATTGAATGAAACGCATCATGCATGTATGAGCGATGCTTATCCCGTAAGCCCAAGATTATCCACAATCACAAGCTCTTTTTCACGTTATACAGTACCTCCCTTTCATTAGCACCACAAGTAAGTGAATGTGTAGTTAACTTTCATGACACTCTTGCTCTACCAGGTTCACAGACAACATCTTGGTTTTGCCGAAACAATGACAGATCTTTGAGAGTTTTATTCAAAATACATCTCCTAGCGAACTATCCTAAGGACTCACACATCGATCGGCAAGGCTCGACACTAACATATGAAGATCATTTCGCACAAAAAATTTTATCTTTGAAAATGCTGTCGCTAAAAAGACGCCTTCTATACCCTTCACTGAAGCGTGAGGGGTACATTAATTTTGTCAAAGAAACTTCAGAGAACCTACAAGGTATACATATTCTTGATCAGCATCAACTTCTGAATTGATTTAAGTATGTCCGTCCGTCCATTTTTCCAGCTGTGTAATTTCTCTGGTAAACATTCTCCGTCTCCCGAAACTGAAGCTATCGACATCAAATTTGGCAGAACTTTTAGAAGTTCTTGCACGCAGGACAAGTCTAAAGTACCAAGTAAACTGGGGACACCTATGTTTCCGAACGAATTACAAATTCTTTTTTTTTTGCTCATAACTCATAAACTACAACAGATAAATCTGCAGAAATTATCACGTATACTCTATGAGCGGTACTGAGCGAAAATAGGGCCATTGACCACGCCTACCCAATGATAGAGCGTATCGAAATTGAACTTTTTTTCAACAATTTGATAAAAAAGAATGCAAGAGAATTTGGAAATGATCGAAATTGGTCAGAGGACACACCTACATCGCCCATGCGCCTCTGCAACAAAGAGTGTAAAGACTTTTGCTTTCCGCCAGCTTTCTTACTCAGAAAATAGAACACATACACCATGTAGATATCGACTTTTATTTAGAAAATAGAAAAAAGCAGCCACACCCACGCAATATTGCAAAGAGTGGAAAATTATTTTTCTCCTTTTTGTTTGCCATTTTTATATAATTTTATAACTAACAACTAACGACTGACGACTCAATAGTCGTCGGTTCAAATTCCAAGTGCGGTAGAGTTTTCAATAAAGCGGATAGTCTTAGATGCTAATATTTTAAGACTTACAATTTATTTTTTTGGCTAAATTAATAATAATAATAATTTTCTTTCTTGTTTAAATTAAACAAAGTAAAATATATCTTCTTCTATATATATCTTCCAACTGGATGTAAGTTGAGAATAGTTTTTTAAGTTGTTTGATTTTTCTATGAAGAGACCAGATAGATGACTGTCATCAGCGTTAAATTTTTTTAATATAATTTTTTCCTTCACTTTTGAATTTTTTTAGATGTTTTCGCAAAAGCTTCTTGCACCCAGAATTCCATAAGTAAATTAATTTCGTAACAAAATTTTGTTTGGCGTTTGATCTATGGTAGATTGGCAAACACAACGTATTTTGTAACTTGAAATGTATTATTTATATTTGTAGATACGATTGATTGTCCTTTACCTTTATGGCTGGTAACGAATTGTAAAAATGGTCATTGGACGAAACGTGTCATTCAATTACCTAAATAAAAATAACCATAACAATAAAATTCAAATAAAATCACTTCGACCTCAAAAAAAGAGCACAACGCATTTATAGAGGAATTGTTTGGTGCGCTGGAAATTGAAATCGCGTTAGGAAGGAGAGGAAATTTTACAGTTCATCTTTTGTGGTCAGCTATTTGGTTAGTCATGCGTGTAGGCGATAGTAGCAAAAACCAAAAAAAAAAAACAAAAAATTCGATATGCACGCACACACGTACATGTTGCATAAAATCAACAAATTGCTATTAAATGTATTTATCCAAGGGTTGGTTGATGGTGATTGGTGCTATTTGCTTTGGTTGATGTTTTTCTTTTTCATTTTTATTTTTTTTTTTTATTTTGATAATGTTATTGTTTGATTAAGTCAGTCAGATGTGTAAGCAAACACAAAATTGACCCAATTGGCAAACCGCAAACTGTCTAAAGAGTGCTCGTGAGTGTGTGTGTGTGTTTGTATATATATATACATATATATATATATATATATTTGTGTGTACCGAGTAAGGATTACATTGTGAAGGTTCAAGTTGGTTAAATCCTTTAAATTGATTTTGAAATTTACACACAAAATGCAAACTAAAAATTGATTGAGTTAACCTAATGAAAACGAGTTAATTTTGCGGTCTTTCTACAAATGTGCTTAAAACATAAGAAAAAAACATTTTTTGTCTACTCTTTTTAAATTTCGTCGACTTTTAATCAACTCAAGCTGACTTCGCTATTAAAGTTCCTTGCAATGGTTTAAAAAAAAGAAAAGAGAAGAAAAAGAGAAAAAAAGGCAAAATATTTATGCCCGAAATGCGGCAAAGGACTAAACTAACGATGTGTCAATTGAAAATTCATAGCCTCCTTCGACTTATTCATGATGTCGGTACATTGCTGTATAACTTGTATAAATATTTAAACACTTTACCGAATTTTATATGAGTGGTAAAATGTGCCGGCACAAACACAAAGGCACACACTTGCGGACAAAAAGCCCTGCGTATGCACACTTAAAAGGAAGTTATCTTAGAAGAACAATTTTATGCAGTACTTTACACCGTTATAGCGATATATTTTCACCTACCAATTTCATTTTTTAAAATCATTTTTTCTTTTTTTCGCCTTGAAAGCACATTTTCAACTTGCGTTCATGTGCATAACGTCGAAAAGAGTAAAAAGTCATTTTCGTGCATGTGATATATCGACGGTGATTAATTTTATATCTTATGACTTTAAAAGTACTTGATGTCCGTATGACTGCTTGCAGGTATGTGTAGGCAGTTGAGTTTCATATTTTATGTCAGATATAAAGAGTTTCAGTTTCAGTTTCAGTTTCAGTTTCATTTTTCTTTTTCAACAGATGTTTAATTTGCTATTTTTATTCAATGAATTGAAGGAAATATTTTTTTGATGATCATTGGGAAGAATATTTAAGCATCGTAAGAAAACATGGTAATACCCTAAATGAATTTGCTCATTCTCCCCTATTTGCAAGTAGTCAAGAAGAGTAATTATGAAGTCAGCAATTCGATAAATCGTATTTTAATTACTTTGTGTTCGCAACTATAGTGAGTGCTCGACGGCTAAAGGCATAGCATTTGACGATAGGGCCCACACTTACCCAGGCTGCTAGGGTTATTTCCCCTCTCCTCGCTCTGATCACTCCCTTTCTGAACTTGACCATGTTACACGTATTGAAGACATACCCTAACTAATTGTGATAAAAAAAAAAAAAACTCCATATGCATATATGCACCTACATAAAGCCTCGGTAACCCAAGGCCCTCGCGTTACCCGTTTTGAGTTATAACGCTTACATTAGGTCTCGGATTGCAACCGCTCCCTACCCCTCTATCCTTGCTTCCTCCTAAGCCTCACCGTGCTGCAAGCGGTAGAGTATATATCCTGAGTGATTTGTCGCATAAAAAAATCAACGAAAAATCAAGGAGATAATGGGTGGCCATTAAACAATGCTACCGATTATCGATAGATTCAATCCACCTCAAAATACTGATATTTGCTAGCTTGCAATATTTTTAAGAGAAGTGGTCTTAAAAACGATATGAGCTAATCCATTTTTAATAGAGTTCACCCTTGGGACGAAAAATTGCAACCAACCGAACTTGATCAAAGGTATCTAGAGAATTATAAACCACGGCTTAAAGACAAAAGCACGTCGAGAGAGAGCAAATTCGTCATACGGACATTTTCGAATTGCATAATAAATCGTATTATATAATAATTGGAAGCTTAGCTAAGCTTTGGTTTTTCCCCTACGTCATTAAAATCAAAAAAAAAAAAAAAAAAAAAATCAGCTATTACTACTGGTTCATATTAATTTCGTGAAATGTTCTGATCTCCGTGTAACCAAGTTATCTAGATCCGACTCAAAGAGGCAAGAGTGCGATTCCATGTTAAATGAGGACAAAAACTTCACATCATTGGGGATATCAGGATATGACTGAGGTTAATCACCGAAGATAAAACCTTGTAAATATGGCAAAGAGAGTCTAACGAATTCGTAATAACTCCTGTCTTCAAAGAAGGTTTAAACATGTTTGCGATAACAACACATTTTTGCCGCAGACCCGAGCTAGCACGAGAGGAACCAGGATGGCCATTTGTATTAACGTTCTCATTAGTGTTAGAAACTTGATCATCTATAATACAATGCCATACATTTTTCCCAACTGTTTGACACTTTTTGTATGCCACAACTAGAAACATTTACGGATTTTACCGTGAGTCAGGTACATGGACAAGCATTTTCTACTTGCAAATCGGTTTTGCTGCATGGATGGATGGACGGATGGCATGTAAAAAGATGACCTCGTATTGCCTTCCTTTAGATTTCAGTCATTTTTTGAACAGCAAACGGTTCAAATCGGCTAATTAATTAACAGCGTTTGCTATTTACCGTTTAACCAGTCCTCGTCCCCCGAAACATAGCATTTCGCCTTCTTGGCAAAGGGGTTCAGTTTCGCAGTCGATGTGTATTGTACGCCTAGAATTCTTAAAATAGATTAACTTGTCATACCCGGTCAGAATGCAATGACTTCAATCCAAAAGAAAATCTCTTTTGCAAAAGGAAAATCTTCTTTACACCGCATTCCGTACTCCGTATTCACCATATTCTAACTAGGCATGACAACAGTTGGATCATAAAATCTTTTAAAAAAATAAATTAAAATTGAATCCTTTATCGCTAAATGCCATCAAAGGTTGAAAAAGAGCGAATGACGAGTGCTCTCCTTTTCTTCTCAGTCAAGCAGGAGTGAATCCAAAATTCGAAAATTATGCTGTAAATCAATATTTAGTCATTCTGCTCATATTTTACTAGTTTCAAAGAAATAAGTGGCTGCAAGGCCAAAAACAAAACAAAACAAAATAAGCTAAGCCGCCCTCGACATTCTGCCATTATTTATTCATATTAAAAATTATCATTAATTTAATCCACTCGCGCTCCGTTTGCGTGAATTTTAAAAATTTTGCCAAAATGAGCGTAGAAAATTTCGCGAAGAAGTTTATCATTATCCTTATCGGCTTATATTACCCCAGATAGTATTTGAAGCTAAATAGAAATCCGTTAAAGTGCGCGTATGTTACCCCAAAAGCTATACAAACATCAATTTACATTAACATTAAACAATCTGAAAAAGACCGCGACAGAAATTGGAGAACTGCCGCTAGTGCACACAAAAATGCTGCCCTGGAAAAAAAAAAGAAAAGAAACTTTCGGAAAGGAAGAATAACAAAAAATGAAAATTTGCAAAATAAGAATTATGTACAACAAGACTTAACTACAGTATAAATCGTTGTTGAACAACACTAAAAATGTATGTAAACGAGTACACTTGCAAACATGCAAATTTCACGAGGCAACAACAACAAAAACAAAATAAAGTAAAATAAAAAACGCGAACAAAAAGATTTGCTAATGCCACGCGTAAATCTGTTTCAATGTAAAAATATACGTAAGCAGGGAATATAAAGTGTGTAGAGTATGTATGTGTAGCACTCAACCTCAAGTCAGTTGTGGGCCGTTAAAACACAGATTTCTTTTATTTTTTACTTTTTTTCTTTTTATATATATATATATTGTTTTTTTTTTTTTTTTTTTTTTTCTTTTGTAGCGGAATAAACAATTTATGGCGAAAAAATTCAATCGTAAACAATGCAATCAAAAATTCATTCAAACAAAGCATTAACGCTTATCCATCCATCCATTCATTTCATTTCATTCAGTCAGCCATTCGCTTACTCTCGCTTACTCCTCAGCTAGTTCCGTTAGCAGGTTGCATGCGGGTGTTACTTACCTTTTTCTCTATTAAAAAAATAAGAAGAAAAAAAAAAACGAAAAACAAATGGGAATGAGTGAGTGTTTTATAGACAGATACACCTACACATACACACACACACACACACACACACACACACACACCCATCCAATACGCACATACTTATTCACATGAAAAATAAGAATTACTTGTATGAATGAATGGATGAATGAATGAATATACCTTTGAGTTAAACGCAACCTCAAGTTTCCATAAGAGGAGCACAGAATGTTTGACTTTTTTTTTCTTCTTTTCTTCGTCGTTTTTTTAATTTTCAATTTTTAGCGACTTACACAAGGTTTGATACGTGAAAGGGAAGAAATTAAGAGATATTTTAAGGATGCTAAGAGATTTTAGGTAGCGAAAATTTTAAATTTTTATTTTTTTTCTTCTGTACTTGACAACCTAAACGAGAGCAATAAATTTAATTTACTCGCTAGAGAGAAAAAATAAAAGAGGTACACATATAAACGATGAAGCGGGAGCGCTAACCTTACCTTAGTTCTGCTTGCATTAATATATATTACACACACACTTATGTGCGCTTACGTGAGATTCGAATGGCTGTGTGTGTGTATACGCAAATACGCGCATACGCGTATATATATATATATATACAGTCATATGTATCATTATTATTGCTCTAATATCTACAGGGCGTATGATTGTTGCTGTTGACGTTCATGTATAATTTTTTACTTTTCTTTTTTTTTTGGCTTCCTTTTCTTATGCATGTCGCATATTAATGGTTGTTTGTGTATTCCATGTTTACAAAAACACTTGGTTATGAAACATACATGAGCAGCTGAAAATAGAATGTTGTTGTTTTGTTAAACATGATCCCAAGTTAATTTTATTGTTCAGCTAATGGTTTCTAAATAATAAATTCATCTTAAATGCGCATGAAAAGCATTAGACTCTTCTCTCTAAACTCCTCATGCATTAACTTCAAAGCATCTTTAAATTGATTTCGTTTCGCTTAAGCTTATATATGTTGTTAAAGTTGTTGCTTGCCTTAAGACGAAACTTTTTCATTACATTACTTTTCGCTTTAGTAAAAGTTCTGTTTTCTTTCGGTTAGTTAGTTTAATATTAGTTTTGCCGTTTATTGAAAGTAAATAAAATACACCTAAGGAATATATTTTAACTTGCAATGCATAATTTCCATAAAGTTGCTCGACGCAAAAATTTCATAACTTTTGCACATGTGCGTCAAACTTTGCGGAGAAGATAATTAAATTTTGCTTTTCCAGCAAACTCATCAAACTTGTATTTAATAATAATACATATGTATTACATATGCATGTATTATATTTATACATACGGATCATAAGTGCATGCAATGAATGAAATATTGCAAAACAAACTATTTACGAATTGACACAATACATGAGAATTTATTAAAGTTAGCTGTTGGAACATGTCAGAGGATCCGACATTTTCCACTAAAATACAAAATAGGCGAGTTACATTGGAGCCTTGAAGTAGATTTTGGAGAAGGAAATATGCTGTAATAATATACGGAAATCTTCTTATAAACTCGTCTAAGGTGCACTGGATTGGGGTCCGCCTTGTAGTAGCCAGACATATGCCTTAGCGTTTGAATGAGGCATACACAGTAAAGGTCACAAAACTAAACCAAAACAAGCGCGAAAGTTATATTCGGCTCGCATACGGACGACCATTAAAATCTTTGGCTCCCCATGCTTTCATTTAGCGTCATACGAAAGTGAATGAGATAAAATTTATCTTTCACCTTTTCCTTTACTAGAAGGTTTTATTGAGAAAAATTAATGTACCACGTCGTGATGTCCAGCACAATTTATTTAGTAATAACATAGTTACCTTGACGCCTTCTGCTGTCCAAGTCCGTTTATTTGATAACCATTTCGCGTTATTAAGAAAAACTCATTCCACCAGGTCATGGCGTCCACCATATTTATTTTAGAATTAATGCATTTTTGGGCAGACAATGTATCTTCTTGACTGCACGTCTTGAGAAGTGCACAAAATAGCTTTAAACATTCTGTGTTGTTTCCCTTGGGGTTAATGAACATAAAACCTTAAAAAAGTGAAAGAAGAAAAATTTAATAAATTGTAACTGTTGATGGGCATGGCCGATTTTTTCCATTTTTACACATTGTTAGTACAGTTTTTCGCAAAGTAAATGTGAAAAATTTCAACTTTCTATTTTTGAGCAATGAGCAAAAACCCATAAATCTTTTTTTAGAGAAACGGAGTTGTGTTCAGTTCGCGCTTCAGTGCGGGCTTGTGCTCTGACCAATTTGGCCCATTTTCAATATCAACCTGCGTTCAAAAGCTTCCAAAGTTTTTATTCAATTTGAAGTCGGCATCTTCTTTTTTGCAAGCATTACAGTGTCAACAGCGAACAGACGCACGAACTGACAGACGTGGCTTCATCATTTCAGAATATATATACTGTATATACGGGGTCTGTGAAGCTTCCTTTTGGGTGCTGTAAGCATTATGACAAAATCAGTATACCCTAATCCTTGAGTGGTGGCTGTAAAAACAAAGAGGTTTTTGATTTACACTACACTTTGGGCGTATTCTTTATACGATTTTCTATATCAACTTGCGTGTAATCGAACTTCCAGTTTTTTATGCCAAATTTTCAATCGATATTTTATTATTTGCCACCAGTGGAATATTTATCGCTCATTAACACAGACGAACGGACGGACTAAAAACATGCGCAATCAAGAATATATGTGCTTTGTCGAGTATGGGCAGCAAACGGTTTTGCAAAGTGAATAATTGAGTGAAACGTTTACAACGGAAAGAATCAAACACCCAGTCTCATCCGATCCAAGTTTACTACATTTATTTAATATGCCAACGTATGCCATTTTTCGCAATGTCGAGAAATAATAAAATATGCTAGATTTCCTATGGACACAACGACTTTTTGGCCATATGATGTTGTGTAGAGAGTTAGGTCGTAAAAATGGTCTGATCCAAAACAGGTCCATATTCATAGATTTTTTTCGTAAGATCAAGAAACGTCAGCGTGCAAAATTTCATCAAAATAGTTTGAAAATTTTCGATCTACGTATTGAACACAAGAGCGGCATACATTTGTCTATCTCCCTTAAGTCGCTTTAGAAAATTATTCTAATTTCGCTTGAACAGTCAAAGCACTACACGATGTTGCATAAATCCACACAAAGTTATATATAATAATATGTATGTGTAATAATATTGTTACGAAAATCCTACTTTGGATAATTTGACTTAAAAAGCGATTAGCACAACATCCAGCGGAAAATTGCCGCAATGAAGTTAGGCACTGGCAAGAATTTAATTAAGTAGCGAACGCATTTACCAACTTTGCTTTCACATAGAGAGGTAGATAGCATTGTCTTGTTATTAATTAATAGAACCCTTTGCATAGAGAGAAAGGATTGTGAATGCATTTACAACTCTAGTTCACCTAAATGGGGAAATTTCTCAGATTTTGAGAAACGCCACACAAATCTGTAGGAAAATGTCCTCAGCACGATACAAAAAAAATTAGATGATTCGAAAGTGTTTGTAATAAATATTTGAAATTTGGATGTGATGATGGAAATCAAACAATTCGGAAAATGCTGGCTGTACTTGGAATATTTACACGCCAATAATGTTCATTTATTGATATTTTATAAGGAAAATTGGTTCAAATTTGTCTTATGGACGCAATCACTTACGAAAGGTTCTCATGAAAATAAGCCCTTGTACGATAGTCAAATTTATAGTTTTTGAAGAAAACAATTGACAATTAATAAAATCTTTAACAAGTAAATTAAGCTCATTAGATTTCACTCAGTTGAAGTGTTGGACGCTCCCCAATAAGAAGACTTTCTTTACTTTAATAGTATGCCTTTAGATGAAAATAACGCGTAATTTTTGGTGTATTGTGATGAAAATGAATGAGTAACTGAATCAATCGGATTATTATAGGATATTTTATGGACAGCCACAATGCTCCTACTTGTTTTTAGCATTTTACGTTGAAAAGCAGTCCATAATGGCCAACTACATCCAAAGTGGATCATACAAGTCTATTTTGTGTACCACAATCCTTCTAATGCTTCTGATGACTTTATATGATAAAAGCACTGATGACAATTGTTCGGTAGTTGCAAATTGGCATAAAAATTAAATCCTTGTAGTTCAACTCAGTCTAATTTTCAGTACTTTACGATAAAAGTAGGTGAACAGCACTGACCCCTTGACAGGGGATTGTTTCTTTTATCAAATTTAGTTCATGTTATAGATGTTATAGTTACAGATGATACATACTGCGTGTAGTTTTCTTCCTCTGCGCGTCAGCAAATCAACAACATATTATTTACTGAAACTATATATAATAGATTTTCCTCTGCTTTTTTCTCAAAGCCATCGAAATAATTTTTGTCGTAATTACGTGTAAATTATTATTATTTTTTTTTATTATTATTATTATTATAATTTTAAACCAATGAAATAAATTCTTAGACTAAAACAAAAAAAGGCATCGAGCACTAGCAACACAGGCTATCGGCTCCAATTTATAAAAGTACGTTAGATATTGGGCCTAGTAGTTTTAATAAAGTAATATATTGCATTGCATTGATATTCTGTTCTGTAGCTGATTGTAGAATGTCCATAGGGTTAATCGTTCCAAATGCAATACTTCTAGCCAAGGTAAAGTTAAGGCATTCATAGCGAATGTGCTTCATAGTGAGAATTTGTCTACAATTGCAGATTGGGGAGGAAGACTTCTTCAAGATCCATTGGCGAGTTGCAAGACGAATTCTCAAAAATGTTTGGATCTTGATTTTCTCAACATTCGTTGGATATAAAGCTGAAGTTAATTGAGGGTTAATAAAAGAGTAGTGCTGGTGATGGTATTGAAGATTTCCTTCTGTAATTTTCTATTTAACTTTTCCTCCAATGTATATTTGGAGATCCAACTTTTCCATGACATCGTCTGTAATTAGGGGTGCAGAAGCAGCATACTTCGCCGCTCCATGTATATAATATATATAAAATATATATAATATTTTATTAAATTGCATTGAAAATGTCTACATTTAGAAATGACGCCTTCGACATAAGTATTCTTCCAAGTCCAAGTATGCAGTCCAACGACAACGAGCTGGTGGTGAATATTCAAAAAGCTCCATAGGGTAAAAAAGTTTTGCTTATTACAAATACTTGCGTATTTAGTGCTTTGCACTCTGTTTGCATGCATACTTTATTTGATCATTTTAAGCTTATTCTTCGCTTCCGTCCATTTCCTGAAAGTGTTCATGGCTTGTGGTACTTAGGCTATTCCTGCGGCGGTAGTTATTGGAAATCTTATTTTTTCCATTGTTAATATTTCGTGTAATTATCTGCTAACTTCATTGTGCCTCTTTATTTTGATATCAATGGACAAGGAAGTGCATCATATCCTGAATACGTGAAGTCAACATTTGACGGTGAGGTTTCATGTTTCCCAAAAGCAAGCAAATTTATCCAAACTCTGGTTATGGTGTTAGGATTCATATTTTCTTTCTGCCTTTGCAGTCTTTATGTGAGCTTTATTGCTAACCATATCTGCCACATTATTGACGTTAACGTTTCAGATCATGTATATTACGCACTTACTATCCTCGCCGCGATAATTCTTTTAATCCTCCTTTCATTTGTCCCAATGTGACTTCATTCGGTTTGTACATATTTGCCTTAATCGGATTAATATGCCAAGTGCTGGCTCTTATTTTAGGATTCATCTATCTTTGCAAATATGACACAGCCGTGGCGACTCACGTTGGTCAAATACATATTGAGCAGGTAGTATTACAATGTGAAAACCCAAGACCAATTTTTAGACTACCCATCTTTGTTGTGTTTCGGGATGATAACGCTGGCAGAGTACACATTAATAGTTGCTATCGCATCTGCATATAAAATCGTTTATAGTGTGACTTTCATCTTGTTTCTGCCGAAGACGTCTTCAGCGTAAGGATACGAATAAATGATCAGAAGTTAATGCTAATAAAGCTATGAAATACACAGATTCGGTCAAATTATTAATATGTTAGCAGCTGCAAGTCAATTATCCGCGTATGCCAAGCGGCCTATCGTTGCGCAGTGGAACAGTTGAACAGAGAGGAAAAGGATGTAATTAAATACGGTGTTCGCGCCTTACTAGTGGTAAGTCCAGTGCAATCGTAAAAACCTAAATCGATTTGATTCGAAAGTAAACGCCGAAGATCTATTGCCCTGCAATAAGAAGGAAGACGGTAGAAAACTGAACCTTCTATGTAAACATGGACCGCTACGTAAACCCGGACTCTCGATGTAGCAAGAACAGAACAGAAGTTTCCAATATTATGTCGTAATCGACTAGAACCAACGCGGTCTACTCCGATTTCTTTTCGATGAAGGATTAAAGTTATCGTCGTTTTAGATTTAATCTTACTACTGGCGAGAGCGATCATTTCCTTTGCGTCATTTGAAAGTACACATTAGTGTTTCCTTTATAGAAAGTATACAGCAGTTCGATCAGCCGAACAATCTAGCCTTTCCGCCTATGTTTCGTCTTAAACTTAGATTCACAAATCAAATCTGAAAACGGTCATGCATTGCCCATTAACTAACAAGCCTCCAAATACGACAACAGTTAACTGTTATATAACAAATTTTATCAAGCAGAAAATGTCGAGCTTTATTTTATTGATATTGTATTGATTCCATTTACGATCGACGTTCAGGATTCCATCTATTGTGCATAAAATTTTCTCATTTCCTTCACATGGTTGTGCCATGGTTGGTCGAGGATAATTCAGTTTTTTTTTTTTTATTTTAGGTACTTTCCAGCATATTTGTTTTATTTGATTCGTCCTGGTCGCACAATATTTTTCATGGGAATAATTGGTTCTATATGTCTCAGCTTTTTAACGTATACCGTGCCGGGATTAGTGCCGTTTTGCACTGAAAATTATGGAAAACTATACTGGATGGACGTAGATGGTGTATAGAGAGAATTCTCTCATTTGCGATCAAATGGATTTTTTGGATTTCAGCTTTGTTATATATATAGCAATATTTGCTAAAACCCGAATGTGTGCGGTACTTCAAAATGCACTTCGTTCAAATATATCTTTATACAAACAGTGTAAATTTGACAAAAAAAAAAGAGGTTATTTTCGTTTTTGTTTTCTTTCTTTTTCTGTGGGTTAAAAAAATAAAGATACATAGAGAATTAAGAGACCTCAGCTAAGGCTTTGATTCTGTAAATTGATGCGCAAAAATTCATTTTGCCCTCTTAAGCGAAGACTGGCTTGCTTAAAGAAAATGCTTATTTGGCAAAGGCCGATCTACCGATTGGACACGCACCCACTAGGCCGCGACCATTACCTCCCATTGTCTCTTTCTTCATTTCCTTCTGACCGTCACCTTGTTACTCAGTAATCAGCAATGAACACAATGTTTTTCGCTTTTGAAAACTGACGTCTACCCTGTGTTGTAGCCGTGCTCATTACCTGCCGTAGCATGCCTACAAGAATCTCCAACGTTCTTATAAGCTTGAAACCGAGGTCATAATTTTTGAGACCGTAAGACAAACAGCCTTTTCTAAAATGTGTATACTTTTATGTGAAGATTTTTTCTGATTGTTGGAAGCCCCTAATGTTGAGTGTAGGAAAAGAAATTCAGTTATAGGACAGAAGTCTTGTGACAAAGATAACTGCACGGGATCATAACGATGTAGTTTATTAAAGATGAAACGACACTATGAACCGGTCGCTACGTAGAACCTTCCATACCGACAGAAAACCAAATTAAAAAGAGATTCTCTTAATTTATTTTGTGGGGGAACCTACTATTCATCTTCTGAAATGGAAAAACTCAGCAAGTAAAGCAAATTTTGAAAGCTCACAAGGTAATCAGAATAGAATCTTGAAGATTATTCTATACATTCTAGACATGAATACACGTAGTCTTTTTTAAGAGAAAATTCAACACGCCCACTCATTATTATAAAAAACTAAAATTATTCATTATTCTTAAGTTACGGTAAACAGTGGATTGCACCTTGCATACGTTTTTATCTTAAAAGCGAAAATACAAAACCACACCCAGCGCATGTAAAAAAGTATTTAATTAAATTTGGCCCCACGTTATTGCTTCTGTTTTTTAAATATATGCAGGCAAGTTGTTTGCCCAATTCAGAAAACTCTGGCCCCTGGCCATGTGAAGCTAGGTTGCTCGGCCATTCAGAAAAAAGAAGCAGTAAAAAATTATTACGAATATATTTTTTATTTTGGAATATTGTTCTGCATTGATTTTTTTTTTTTTAACATAATTAGCGGAGAAATGTTGTTGAAACCTTCCCATGACAACCCATATTAAATTTGCTTGTTAAATTGCCAGGACTTTAACCCATTCAATACTTTTTATTCTATAGACCGTACCATAAAGAATTCTAAGCAAAAAAATGTATTTTTTATTTAAACCTTCTGATCGTAGTGCAAACGGAAGCGTTTGCAATAGTAGAATTTTATCGTGCCAGGTTGAAGTAGCTCGACTTATTGTAATTGTTTAGTTTTGGTTTTATTTTTTTTTTGTTGGTATTAGGTGCCTGCATGTATTTTGATCTCCGACTTCTATATGTGAAAATGATCAAGTAATCAGTGTGCAATGTATCAGTGTACGCAACGGTTAAATTCGATTATTGTGACCGTCCTCTCTTTATACAGTAACACTTTTCCAGTTAGCATTATTGAATTTTTCAGTGTATACGGACGGACGCTAATCGTGAAGCGTTCAAAATTGAATTTTTGACATAGATTACTTTTGTTGTTTGGCTTGAAGAAATCCGCTGTCAGTTTTGTTTCTAATGGTTTAAACGTAGTTCAATGCCAAGGAACAGCTTGGAGGACCAAGAATATTCGAAGACAACGAATTGGAAGACTTATTAGACGAATGGCCAGCTCAAACTTGTAAAGAACTTTGGAGCAGCTTAGCAATCGATGAATCAACTATCTCTAGACTTTTACATATGATAGAAAAGATCTAAGAGGAAAGAAAATGGCTACCATACGAATTGAGTGAAAATTTATATCCACATTGACGTGGTCATAAAATTGTATGGTGCAAACGTCGGGATCAGCACGGTGCGGTGTATTACGAGCAAGAGAAATTGAATGGAACTGTTAGTGCCTATGTCAACCGACGTCAATTGAATAAATTGAGCGATGTATTGTTGCAAAACAGAACAGCAATAGCCGTTAAAAGACGGAAGTTCACCCTCTTGCATGACCCCGCTGGCACGCGGTTTAGAAATGCGGAAAAAAACCAAAAAAGGGTCAATGACTGAATCGCTGCCAAACTAAGATCGTTCTTTCGACAGGGTATCGGTACGTTCTCAGAAAGATGTGAAAAAATTGCAAAAATGACGGAAAACATTTTGTTTAATATGTATTGCACCAATTTTCCCCAATAAATGCCTTTTTTAAGTGAAAAAAATGATCAAAATATATGCAAGCACCTAATTTATAGCATTGATAATAAAGAAAACGCACCACTAAATAAGATTTGCAGCAGATGTTGCCCATATTTTAAGTTTTGATATTGACTCGTAATTTTTCATTGCACACAACGTGGATCGTGCTCATATATGTGTATGTAGCGCGTACTGTTTGGGACCAATCAATATGATTTCATCGTTAATTAATATTGAAATATAAAAAGAAAATTTGATTATAATAATTTAAAAGAAGGAAAAAAAACTTCATACGCTATATGAAACACTAATATGGGACCGCATTATTGCTAAATTACTAATAAATCTGAAATCTTTACACCATTGACTAATATTAGTAATTACATGCTTCAATGGCAGTGAAGTACAGAATAGAAAAAGAAAGAAAGAAAAACTTACGATCAAATTGTTATGCAAGCTCATATGTTTATATAAGTATCGCTTACGAGCACAGTTTCATGGCATGGTGTACTAGATAAACGGTATTATTTTTTCATTCCCTCTTCATTGCCAACTTCAACACTTCACATATAATTGCCTGAAATGATTAGAAAGCTGATGATGATGATGGAATTCAGTACAGATACTGTTTAAAAGATTTTCCTTTAATTCGATGCCTGCCCTTGCGTTGAGACTACGCACTAACACTACTTATTACAATAACAGGATACAACAAAAACTCCCTGGAGACCATCTTGTTAATTACTACAAGTGCTATTCAGATGATGATATTATTCTAAACTGAGTATTCCTTTGTATTTATTTATATAACCATGTATGCTTGTGTATATTTGTGTGTAAATAGTAAGTTTGCAAGCCATTCTTCACAAGTGATTTGCTTCACAATATCAGCAGCAACAAATGGTTTGATTTACGCCCTTAGATTATAAGCATTTGCACTTCTGGCCATATCAGAAACGATAAAACTTAGGGATATACTCTGCTTTATAAAAGAGCAGATGAACGAAAGGAAAAAAAAGTGTCAGAGAGTGGAAATAAATCAAGCATCAATTTTTTAAGCAAAACACGTATTTTAATCAAAGTGCCATCAACTCGTACTTTATTTGCTCTCTATGCTTTCCTTTTTTCCTATGTAAAGGAAATTGAAACACAACGACACCAGTGTAGGGGAAAAATAACAAAAACGCATAATATATGACTACATTTAGCCTATAGAACTAGCTTAAGTATCCTGCATCAAATTTTGTTAAAGTCAATATTAAATGACGTAAAGAAGATTCTTAGAGGAATGACGTGATAATCTGTTCGGAACGATAACTAAAGGATTGAATTCGTGTAATCTACGCAATACTTATAAGGCATTTTTTAAATCGGCTCGCTGTTGTGGTGCATGCACCCGCTAAATCTATTTCTGAATAATAGACACTTTCTTCAACAATTTGAAAAGTATGCTTCAAATTTTGGCTTTCGTTATCTAACGCGGGTACCACATGCATTGAATTATAAGTTAATCAAAGGATTTAAGCTCACTTTCGCCTGCAAGTGAAGATTTTATTTCGGACAGCCTTGATTTGTGTTCTATGATGCACAAAAACAACTACCTTTGCATATATAACGATAATGAACACCTTTCAAGACTGTATTTCATAGAAGATCGGACTAATTGCAAAGTCTCGATTAATGCTTTCTGCGATTGTACGAATAAAGCTTACTCTGTCTTCTTCGAATCTTATGATCCCGCTTCGTAACATGCGGTTGTGAAGTGGTTTCGGAGCAGTCGGCAATTTGTCATTACGCAACTAATGTAGCATTACACTAAACATTCGAGTAAGATTCGAGAAGCACACCACGTATCCTGAAGTCTTGTAATTCTTCTTCGAAGCCTTTAATGCAATATAGGAAAAGTTTAAGGCTATTCGATTGTACTGTATAAGAACCGATGATTTAACGCCAAGGTAAAGGTAAAGTATATGTAACTCGAATTCATGCAAGTACACAAACCGTCGCCATGCTTGCATATATAGGGAACATCTTCTGAGAGAGATTTCTCATCTAAAAGTAAGTAACAATAAAAAGTATCAATAAAGACAACTTTACAAAGCAACCCAAAAAGTAACGACCCAACTAGTTTGATAAACATCATCGCGAAATAATGGAATTGTCTGCCATCAATTCTACCTGAGGTTAAGAATATTTATGCAATTTGCTGAAACTGAATTAACGCCAACATCGTAAGAGCGCAGGACGTGGGTTCGTGAACAATGCCTCAAATCATCAAAAAGTTGAATTCAGTCATGGCTTTACCGAACGGATGTGTTTACCCCATACGTGCTTTTTTCCAGAAACTTGGAAGCCAACCTTAAGCCCTATCAAACCGAAGAATGGGCAAAGTGGGCAAAGTGTAAAGCGACGTCTGATGAGAAGAAAACAACGAAGAGATTCTTACCAAATGGGATTGTTTGCTGTCACAAACGATTGCTGACCCGAAATTTCGTTTGCGTGTGTGTTTTAAACTAAGAATGGAATGGCGCATATTGATGTGTTGGAGAAACTATTGACGAATAAAGTTGACGTAGCTGGTGGTATGAAAACGCGTCTTTTTTCTTCTCAGATTAGAATTCCATGTTTCATCTTATCTCAGCTTTTACTAGCATATTAAAAACAAAGGGTGTCGTGAGTACATGTGTAATTAGAACCTAAGGAATAATAATTCAATTATTATAACATATTTGTCATTTATTTATTTTAACAATTACTCTTTAACTAAACTTAGAAGAGTGCGTAACCGTACGAGGTTCACAATTTCAAGAATTTAACTATGGTGTGAAAGTTTAGCTTGGTTTAGAAAGCAAAATACGCTGGAAGTAAAGTATTGTTGAATTTATTGTAATCAAATGCAATGAAGTTAAGGGGGAAGTTAAGGAGGAAGTTATTATTAATTTTGAGAAATGAATAACCGATTTAATGCTTGCGTATGCACTTGTCATTCAACCTGAGTGTACTAACTGCTACAAACTTCCTATGAAATCATGTTTTCTCTCTCGCCGGTACACTATGCTCGCAAAAAAAAATTATAAATTCCGAATATGATGCATACTTTTGCAACACACTTTTTTAATTTACTAAAAAGCATTACATTTGCGGCGAAACCTAACACTAAACAAACACAATAGGAATTACGCTCAATAACATTGATGATGAAAGTGTTAAAATATTAACACACACATGAGTCCTCTGTTCAAAGTTAGAGAAACAAAAAAAGTAAAAAGAAAAAGTGCAGTCATTTGTAAAAAACCTCAACAAAAGGAGGAAAGGCAGACAAACCTACATCCTCCGAAACAATTCAAATGTATTCCTTTTGCTTTATTTACAAGAGGTTTTTGAATTTTGCATAAGTAACGTTTTCGAAATTTAGGAAAAAACCAACAAATAATAACTTCAAGGAACTAACAATTTACCTTCAGGCCACACGTAATGAATTTAATCAAATTCTTAACCAAAACCTGTCATATTAAATTAATTGAAGTATAAAGCTATGCAAACATTTCAAATAAATAAAAAGTTTTTATTATAAGACACAAAAAAAAAGCAAAGAAAAAGAGAGAAAATGCGTTACGATGTCATTAAAGCCTCCGCAAGAATATGAAACACAAATATAAATATCTTTGCGTACTAAACATATTTACATATAGCTCTTGTATAAGCATTGATGATAAATCATAAACCGCCCGAAGTTTTTTTTTTTTTTTTTTTTTTTGACAGATACGAATATATACCACGTAAAATACAAGTAGAACATCAAATGATTCTCATCTTGTCTTGCTCTCTTGCTCTTATGTAAAAGAATCTTAGTTAGAAACTTATTTTTGTTGAGTCTGTCTGCAAAATAGATTCGTTGCCCGTTTTTACTCTCGTGTTCATCTGTTTGCTTGTTTGGCTGGTTGGTTGGTTGGTTGTTTGGTTGGTTAGTTGTTTGGCTGGTTGAGCCTAACATAACAATATGTGAATATGTTATTTGCTTGGGGAATTCCCAAAATCTCAACAGGTTCCCTTACTTTGCATACACTCGTAATTTTTAATTCCAACATATGAAGTAAACCAACCATACAACCAAAGAACAAGCCAACTAAGCTACACCACCAGCCAAACATGTTAAGCCAACAAATATGTAAGATAAATACATAGTAAAGCGTACACACACAGGCATACTTGCCATTCAATCTAATGTCCTTCGTGTATTATACAAAATATATTCACATTCATATGCTTAAGCTAAGTTTCTAACGCTTCGCAAATAACGGAGGAGGGAGAGAGAAAGAGAAATAAACTTGCTGATGGACGGATCAAGCATTGTAATGGCAAGGAGGTCAAAAAAAGCAAAGAAGACTTGCTTACGTTACTTTAACTAGGCATAATTACGTTGATATACGGTTTACTTACATGCAAGAGCAAAACATTCAAACTGTTTTCTTCAACAGTAGTTTAAATATGAAAAAATTTAGTTATAAACATGAAGGTCCTTCTGACAGTCCACCTTAACGGTCTAATAGTCACGTTTTCTAGAAAATAGAAAAAAAATCCTTCACATTGTGTTGGAAATATTAATATCTGCTACGGTGGTAACCAAGTTGTTTCAAGTGGAAATCAAACCCCTATCCGATATATTATATTTACGATTTTAATTCCTCGAAAGGTGTTTATTAAATGAAATGATAAAATATGAGAACAAAGATTTTACTTCCGAACAAGAAAAGTAACACATTTCCCGACTTTTCGGGAAAAAATTGTTTGTAGTCGTTTCCGATCGTAAAGTCTTACCTTCCGTATATTTGTAATGCAATAATTTTCAGATTCAATATGATGAAGACCCAAATACAATTGTCAAAATACAATAGTCATTGCGAAGACATTTGACGAGTAAAAAATAGAAAACATTAACTATACATACGCTAATTGAATCGTGGAAATGCTTGAATAAGATCGTGATCACCGAACGACACCTCGTGAAGCAGTTTCTGTGCTACATAATTGACTTAAAATAATATAAGTTGTTTGAAATCGATTATCTTTGCTGTAAGCATAAAAATCACAAGAAGTAAGGTTAAGTTCTTTCTTGAATAAAACATAAATCACATTTCTTCCCAAACGGCGCAAAAAATTCAGAATTTAAATCAAGCTACGCTTTAAACGCCAACTCTCTTGATATTTCATTGTCAAAATAGAAAACAGAACGTATCTGAAATTATGCTGAGAAAATTCACTATTTGGGAAATAACGGTTAGCATCTTCTCTTATGGGCAATTCTAAAAGTGATGACCTCTCCCGTGGCTATGTGATAAGAGGTGCTACAGGTCGGTCCCGCGTCATTTATATCCTGCACGAAATCGCTTCAGCGCTTACAAATGAAGGTAGAACCGTTCTTCAAGCCACAGATATTTTGTCGGCCATGAAAGCTATCCACAATCCTCTGAATTTCAACTGAAACACCGCTAATAAAGTAAGAAATACGTAATCACTTACACGTGCCGAGCCGTGCTGGTCCCTTTAAAACGGGAGGGAACGTACTTTTCAGCCATTCCGCAGCTTCGCCACCTTTAATTATTGACAGCACAATCGAAATTTTGGACCTTCAAAGGTATATTAGAATAAAAATCAAAAAGAAAATTGACGAACAAATCGACCATGGTACAATCGATCATTCACAATGCAAACTTGTTAATCCTAATCTCATTCGGGCTATACATCCCATCGATGCCAACGAAATAAAGATCAAGACATTGGAAAAAAACCGTCGTGGTTATTGCTATACGCCAATGGATCCTTAAAAGTCTACTCCTCAAATTTACAATTGCGGACAAAGTCTTACGGTTAAACATACAAGCTGTGTATGCCGAAATCTTTCCAATATTCGAAGACAAGAGCTCCGGGCATCTAATTCTTTGGGCTTCTTGAAAGTAACTGGAAAATAACACTTCAATAAAATATTTAGCTTTATGAAAGTAACTGGACTAGGCAAACCTATTCTGCCTTTAAAAAAAAAGGAGCGGACAGTCTTGGTTGCTAAACTCTCTCCACTTTTTTAGTCCCAGAATTTATTTAATTGGCCTAAATATATTATAATAATAATAACATATTTTTGCCGGTGAGAAAATTTCCTTTCAAACTCATGTGTTAATGGATTCACATAGTTCTTAAGAATTTAGTTGCATGATTGCGAAATCGATATCTGCCATGATTTAAAAACTGAACGTTCGTGTTTCTTTAATTTTAGTTTTCTCAACGGTGAGGGCTCTTGAAACACGACATTTCGCGCACTAACATTTATTTTTCGGAATCCCAACTGCCAGATGTGCCAAGACTACCTATGCTGTCAAGAGTTGAATGAAAGAACCCACTCAAGACGCTGTTTACTATTATAAGTACTCATATTTTTGCGATTCTTATATTTTCGCTATTCAGGTCAACACTATGATCCGCGCTACGGTATGCAAGGACTTGAGGAAACGACAACAATCAACTAGGTTTTTAAATCCAGGTTAGGCCGTCATAGTCTGTGACCGGTGGCAAGTTATAAGAAATTAATAAAGCTGCTTGCGATTTGTGATGCCGCAGTGAGATCATTTAGAATACCGGTGTATATAGCAACAACTTTTTCTCAGTGCGAACCAAATAATTCTATTAACTTTCAGTTTTCGGGCCGACGAAACTGTCAAGACCTACCGAAAAAGGTAGTGCTGTTGTTAGTGCTACGAAGGAACGGCAGACCCATTTGAGATCTTTTAACCCAGTGAAAATAGTTGCGTTGACTAATAAACTGAAGTTTTTATTCACAAAGCACGTCTATAAAAAAAAGCCCACTATCTGTACTTTTGTGACACCGCAAAACATTTACGAAAGACTTCATAACGGATTTTAAGTCGACTTGAGTCATGACCCTCTGTTTGCCTTTCCATCGGCTCTCATTGACAGACGCTTGATTGTAAAAATTAAGATCGAAAGGAGATATTTTTACTTTAAAAGCTTACTTTACATTACAAGCTTTGAAATTAACCGTAATACCCACAATTTTTAAAAAATTAAAAAAAGATTGTTGCCTGTTTCGGTCCTCTTCTTTCTAAACCTTTCCGCTCGCCCGTTTTTACGCTTGTCCGTTCGTAAGCCCACCTGGCTGCATGCAGACCAGTTTCTAAGGCGTTCGCTCTATACACTCTTCAATATACACATTGATCCCCGTTCGACCATCTATCCATCTATACGCTCCTACGTCTCTATACTCACTTGTTTACGTATCCATGTGTCTATGCATTCGTCCGTCTATACAATCATCCATCTACAAGTCCGTCCACCTATATACCCATCCGCCCGTCTACACATCCGTCCGCCTAGATATTCAGCTATCCGTATATATATCCGCTTATTGGCACGTCCGCCGGCATTCACATACGTAACTATATATTTAATTATACCGTATCTCTCCTCGTCTATCTTCTTGTTAGTTCATATATTCACTTACGGGTATATGAGGAGTATACTGAATTCGTTTTAAAGCGACTTTTTTAATCGTTTTTCTAAAAATTTTTCTTCAGACGCGTTTATCTTTGTTAGTAGGAAACTTTTTTAGCATTTGTCAACGAAATATTTCTCACTTGGTTGTGGTTGAATTTAAAGTTGTGAAAGTATCGAAATGTATATGTGTAGGTATGAGAGTGTATGTGCATAGTGAAGTTTTTAATTATTATAATTAAGTACTTTGAACTCTAAGCTCGTAACTCTTCTTTATTTTGGTGAAAACATAAAAAGGCATGGTTTACTTTAGCGTCTGTACGTGTACAGGAATCACATTCACAATGTAGAAGTACATCTATATGTTTCCGTAAATTTATGTACATAGCATACATAAGCAAATGAATGCGAATAAGTTTGTGTCTACGTTTATATGTTAATTAACGGGATTATGCTGAGGTTTAATTTGTTTAACCACTTTGGCAGTTGAAAGTTCATTTGAAAGTGTCTGTACTTTCAACTGAATGACTATGCACGACGGCAGACAAACATATATAGTAAATATCGTTAAAAGTTATTTCACGTATTTTTGTTTGAATAATGTTTGTAATTAATTTTTCAAATATTAATTATAATATAAATTAAATAAGATTAACGTTCACATTTACATTTAAATGGGCTGGCAAACAAAAAATAACTTTCGGAAATGTCTGTTATTTTACACACCATTGGAAAGGCGATGGCGACAAAATAATAAAATTTCATTTTTCTCAATCATGCAACTAAGATAATTATACTTTTAGCTGAGTTGTATATTTCCATTTACTACTAAAAGATGTAAATACTACAAGCGATCCGATGTAGTGTAAACCAATAGGCTGACACACAGTAGACAATCTATAAAAATAATGTATAGAGGGAGCTTTTATTAAGACTAGAAAATTGTATACGATTTACATAGCTTAAAAAAAGACGTACGTCCAGCAAAGAGTGTTGATCTTCAAATGGAATACCAACGAAAGGGGTATTCACGAGCCAGAAAATAAATTTGAAACTAAGTGCTTTTCAAGCCGTCTCACTCAAATCTGTTTTTTCTTTTTTTGCGAGGTGAAAACCATCAACAAACGCCCATCACGGTAGTGCGAGACTTTAAACCGCTAAAAACCACCCTTGCTATTCCCCGCCCCATGGCACGACCATTTAGGTACACCTTCACAGGGAGGGTAGGTGTAGCGAGGGCCTTTTTCCACATCGAAGAGCCATGCATTAATGTCGCAGTTACCACTTCTGCGATCAGCTTTCCAGGCAGACTTTGCTACCTTCGCTGCCTTTTCGCCCTTGTATTGCAGATGCCGTTTGAACGAAAGTCTGCAGTCGATCATCACTTCTAGCTATTTTATGGCTTCTTGTGACTGTATCCTGCTATCTCCCACTTGGTTGGTCGCTTTCTTAATTTTCTTCCTAGAAAACATTAATACCGCTTCTGTTTTTTCTTCCGCCAGATCTAAGTCCACTGACCGCAACCACCTCTTAATCATTTCGGCGGTTTTATTCGCTATAGTGGTAATTCCCTCAAAAGTTTTTGCCACGATAGTTATCGCTATATCGTCAGCAAAACTCATGACGGATGCTCCCTCTGGAAGAGGTAGTCTCAGGATATCGTCGCACATTACATTCCATAATGTAGGGCCTAGGGCTGATTCCTGAGGTACCCCTCCAGTGATCAACCTTTCTCTGCACCCTTTATTCGAATCGTATCGAAGTTTTCGGCCAGTAAAATATCTACTCACTATATTTATAAGACACGGTTAGATTTTTAATGTCCAATTCTCCAACCTGTTCCTTTTATCGGTTCTGCTGCAATATTCGTAACCGCCTTTATTGCATCCATTGGGCTTTTCTTTTTCCTGAAGCCGAATTAGAAGTCCGACAGCCCTTTAGAGATCTCCAGTGATTCTTCTAAAGGATTTCGAATGATCTTTCCATATACCTTGTCTATCGTGTCCAATAGACAAATAGGGCGGTATGCATTTGCTTCATGCGACGGCTTATTCGGCTTCTGCTCCTTTTAGCTTCTTCATTACCAACTTATATGCCATACCCCATGGTTCCTTATTTATCTCGTTAATCAGGTTCTGGAGGCAGTTTCTCTTGCTAACTATTATCGTTCTTTTAAAAAGACTTTGCCTGAATTTGAACTACTCTTAGTTCTGAGTTACATTGAACCCTTAGTTCGACTATCTTGTCTGCCCACCTGTATACTGGCTCCTCGCTTTTATAGAACAAGGACTTCTCATTGAATTCTCTCAGTCTTTTATAATCCGTGCTATAACCTCCGCAGCGGAAGCCTGTGCCGAGTTTCTGGGCGCTGCTTCTTCCAACGTATGCTCGAAGAGTTCTTCGTCTAGAGACTCTGGTTTCTGGGACCCCTAAGAGAAGCTTCACCCTGTTCGCCCGCTGGTTCTGCTGTAGTTCCCAGATTATTGCTACGTAGTCACTGTGGGTATATATGTTGCTAATAACCCATTCTATACGCAAGGTCAATGCACTGCTGGCCATGCCGCGACCGTCTCCGTTGAACATACTTTCATCACTTGCGTTTAGAATTGTCATAGAATTGCCAGAGAGGGTAGGGATTCAACCATTATTCTTCCCTTAGCTTTCGTCCACTTGCAACCCCAAACAGTCGCCCAAGCAGCTGTAAAGGTAGACCTCTCTCTATTTAACACAACGTAGCCATCCCCTGCTGAGATTAATCTCAGGGTTAGCGAATGTGACCTGCAGTACCAAAAGACAGAAGTGCCAGTCTTGTCCTTTGCCCACCTGTTTCCGCAGCCTACCCTACATGGCTCACTCAGGACTACTATGCCAATCGAAAGTTCTCTGACGTTCAAGCAACTCTTGTACAGCCCGGCAGTGTTTTATCTTTATTTGCATGCACTTCATACCTGTCCATTATTGTTCGCGCCGCGCGTATTTACCGGGCAATTTCTGCCGGCCAGTGGATGGTCATGAGGGCTGCCTCGTTCTTTGCAAATCCCACAACATGGGCTCTTAGTACAGTCTCTTGCTCGGTGACCTTCTTCGCTGCATTTTAGACAGCACTTGCTTCTATCTTTTGTTCCTCTGCAGTTTCTGGCAGGCCTTCCTCGAAGCATTTATAGCATTTCAGTACTGCAAATTTTTCTCTGATCCTGCTCACTACCCAACGAACTTTGATTTTCCCGCCTTCAAGTAACTCTTTACCACTTTTTGTTAGGACTGATAAAGTTGCTGTTGGTATGCCGGCACATGCCTTCCTGATTGGCATGACTGCTTCCTTCTTGATATTCAAACTGCTGCACCTTGTATTTATGACTGCTATTGAGTCATCCGTCGAGGTCACTAGGTCCTTAAACTCGATCTTTGTTTGTTAAATTATTAGTTTGACACTAGTCTCCCAGTTGAGCGCTTTTTCCCTACTCTGGTCACATTTTCACCGACTTTTTGTAACTAGGCATCATTTTTTACTTTTTTCAGCATATCGCTGTAAGTAATAGTGCCCGTTTGCTTAATTACAATCGCATCTTGCGTAGTGTGTAAAAAAGACCAACTGAGAAACAGTCGTTACATAGAACAAAAATTTACAGGTTCCTAAGAGACTTAGCCAACCATAGAGTCATTATAAACTCGTTGATAAGGTAAGATCTAACTATTAATTAAATTAAAGCGTCTTGTTTCGAAAAACAGGCGATCACGTTGTAACTATCGTTTCACGGCAGCAAAGACAATAGGGGTAGAAGGATACCGCAGCAGAGTTTTTTCCTTTTGGTGACCAACCACACAGGGTATGTTCCCTACACATGAACACGCGGTAATGGCGAAGAAGAGAAAGGAGAAGAAAGCTCCGTTTATGTACCGCTAAATTAAAGGTAGAAACATCAGATACGATGTAAATCCGCACCAGCTGTAAGAAGCAGAACCTAAACAATATTTGGCAACATAAATCATTTTACATTCCATCCAGCGCCAGACGAGACATCGTTTAAAATATAACACATTTCTTCACGCGGTTTTGATTGACTACGACCACGAAACGTTGTCCGGATGATATTAACAAAGTTCAGTACGAACTCAGCTTGCAGTACCAAATATCGAAATTCACAACCCTTCGAGCCGGCCTTCATGTACGTTAGCCTACAGGTAGGCTTTTTCATAATTAATGAATCAATAGCTTTTATAGAGATTTGTCGAGAAACATTACCATCATCTTTACATTCACATAAATATTGCACGACGTTTATGAGTTCATAACATTGATTTTCTTTTCCTTTCTTCCTTTTTTTTCTTTTGGTTCGTAATGCATTTTGATGTACTAAAATGTTGTTGTTGCATAATTTATGAATTTATGTATGCAAATTGAATTAGAGCGTCGGTCATGTTTTCCAGATAAAATTTCTATAATTTCTCAATGCAAGTGTACATCCATACATACATACATATATACACACATATAGAATGAATAGTTGATGTGATAACGTAGCTGCTTTCAAATTGATTCGTAAGTTTACAGTCTTAGCTTTTTACGTTTATACGTGTATATAGATATGTATGCATAGACATTTTTAGAATAGTCTTGTCTTGCCCTTCATAATACATGATAACGTGTATGCATACAAAATTCACATACGCTTGCTTTGTTATTTTATGTTGAAGTGGTTTTTATAAACGTAAGGCAAATATGACCTGGAAGGAGCTTCAGCCCAACGCATTTTGTATTCTAATAAATGTGCATAAACAATTCCCAGGATAAACATTTATTGTGATTATGCACACCAACAAAAACAACAACAAGGCGTACAAAGAGACCAATAGACAAATGTATACATACAATATATTTATGCACATATATAGGCTTACGAGGATACGAAAATAAGGTTTGGGTTCAATCTAGGAGAAAGAATTACGCCACCGACGCCGTCCAGAACGATTCGAGTTCGTGATCCCGTTTTATACAATGTCCGTCTTTCAGAGTTGAGTTTTATATTTGATTGGTTATTCAATTTGAAGTAGAGGTTATTCAAGTTGAATAGAAGTGTCAAGCCAAGCCAAAAAATCTTCAAAACAATGGTGATAAGCATGTACTACTGTCGGCAATTTCGCCTTTATGCACATATATTTTTGTTTTTCATTTTAGGTGTTTAATGTGTTGTGCACTTGCCCTCTCAATCTTCTTTTGCGTATGGGGTGCAGGGAAAAGTCGAAGAGTCAGAGAGAGAGCCATACTCCGGAAAGAAGATATTTGCGCTATTGCAAAAGCAAAAAAATGTTGGTAAATTTAACAGTTTCAGGAAAAACGTAGTCATCATTTGACGATCTTTCCGAAATATTTATATCGTTCCCAAAGTCACGCAAGCATTTTTAATACTTATTGTTATTTCTGGTCTAAGTTAACTCTTTGCAAATTGTCAATGATCGTACAGACGGCGTATGGTATACAAAAAAACTTAAGTTAACCCCATTTAACAGAGTACAGATTTCACGATTAATAATAGTTTTTGTATCAAGTAATGACTCTACGATCAATCCATAATTATTTTGTGCATTTTATCCGCTTTAATATTAAAAATTTGGATCTACTCCGGGTTATGATTTGTTGTTACTATTCGAGATCAAAAGCAAACCTTGTCCATAGTTACAAGCGAAGGCGCATGGTAAAGCTTATCCGTTTGAAAATAATGTAGATATGGTTGAGAAAAATTTGAACCAAATCAAGCTTGGCAGCTAAACCCTTTCTCGTTTAGTTCCAATTCAAGGATGTCTTAATTATCTTGCATTATTCTCACCATTCTCGTTAATGCAAGATTTCATAGCATGAAAAATTTTCATCCTTTCGTTTCGTTGGAAAAGCTCGTAAATTAACTATTTGAACTGAAAAGCATTTGTCAACAACGTCGACGTCAATTACGTCTGTGATGTGTGGTATATGTGTACATATGTTTTACGGTTTATGGTTTTTTTTTATTGCGACTTCTCTCCATTTTCGATTACAATATTGGATGAGCTTACCGGTATCCATTTAATTAATCTTAGAACTATAATTGCCTTTATCTAATTATGGGTTAGCTCAAAGGATGGAGTGTTAGCGTAACACACTACTCGAGTGAATGTGTGAAAATTTTAAGACTCGCTTACGTCCGTTAATATTTGCTGGAAGAGCAAGAGTTCACTCACATAGGATAACATTTATACTTATAACATATGTTTTACTGGTTATGACAGGAGGGCGCACTGGTTATGGAGGTTGAGATTATATAGTTTGAGCAAAAAGGTTAAAATAGAATCTAAATGTGTACCGTATACATATGAATGTAGATCTAATAAGTTTTTAAAGGATTTGAAGCAGGAATGAAGACTAAAAGCAAAGATGGTAAGAATTTCACATATTTCCGTCATTCCTACTGGGAACTCGCCAAAAATTCCATTGTCATCAAATGAAAAATGTCAAAGTTGATTCCAAATAGAATCATAATATCCATAAAATCAACTTGAAACGCTCGAGTTCTCCTCTCTCTCTCTCTTTATGCTTAACTAGGACCAATGCTATATATTTTTCGCAAAACACAATTTACATACTTTGATTACACACTTTTATATATAAATTTTTGTATATATTTTTAATTCAATTTGAACGAATCTTATATTTTTCATCGTAAAATAAATTGAAATTACTTAAGCCATTAGAATTATTATTTTTTTTTCTATCAATCTCTTACTGTATGTTGTGGATATAAAGAAAGAATTGTCAAAATAAATCGTCAAAAGTAGCGGAATAGGAAAGAGACGCGACTATCAAGTCAGTATTCGCTGATTCAAATCTTTGGTCGCATCAGTAGTGATTATCCAGTTCGTAAAGGCATAACATTTATCTATGTGGGCACATCGACACACTACGTCACCGCCCTATATCTTTGCCTTCCTCTATTTACTCTTCTTTCTGCCCGTCACCGTCTTACGCTGGTCATTTAAAAAAAAGAAAGTATATGTGTGTAATGACCTGAGAGAGAGACACCTTTTATTACACCGATCTATTAACAATCACTATCTCAATCAGCCTAAGCTTGTCCGACTAGTTTTAAAAAGCCATTAAAAAAGAAAAAAAAACCCTTATGGCTTTTGTAGCGCAATGTAAACGTTCGAGGTTTTGCGGTGAAATTTTGTTATGCTTGTTATTATGAAAACACTGAAATAATGCTCAGTGTAAACGCCCTAACAGACAAAAATCTGCTAAGTGTCTTTCTAGTTAGCTGACCCATTGCTAGCTAAAGAAGACCAATTGAAGAGCACCGAAAAACAACGCATGATCATAATAACAGCATTGAAGAAAACGAATTCGCCTCAACTTTAAGTACTTTGCAAATTATCCTCGTAGATATGTGCGGAATATGGAAAAAAGGGGTTGACTTTTAAACATATCGAGTTAGACCAAAAAAGCCTTCCGAAAAAATTCAATTTTCCTTTCCTTCTGACAAACGGAAATACTTTTGTGTCAGTTTTTGTTTTTTTCGTTTGTTTTATTTTTTGTGAAAATACTAACAAAACAATAATGTCATGAAAGGCAAATATTGAAATATTAAATTATTATTATTTGATTTTTATTTGTTGTTGCTGTCGCTTTTTCTTTATCTTTTTTGTTTTTGAACTTCTGCAGAAAAGCACCGAGGGAAAGAAAACATAACCTTAACAACAGGTTTTTATTTTTGAATTTAAATATATTTTTAACTGTCAACATTAAGAGGATAATATAAAGACTTTTTATCCTTAAATACGCAAACATAACGTATGCATAAGCAAATATGATAAAAAAAACAATTTTTTTTTTCGTTTTTTTTTTTTTTTGCAACATTATAAGTTATGATAATGTTCTAAGTCCATGTATAAATATTCGGAGAACATTTCTTTACGTTATTTGTTAACGAGTAAATTTTGTGAAATACCCTTAGAAGGTTAGCCAAACAGAGTTCATGCTCGAACGTGTGTATGCTTATGGGTGTATATGATTTGGTCGCATTTACATACGTGAATACGAACAAGTAAACGCGTGCCCATCAATTCTATTTTAAACCATTTATTTGTCTGCATCTATCAACACCATACCAGAATCACAAACCCTGGAATAAGAATGTCATTTGCTAAGATCGACGAACAAGCTTTCGTTCACACATTGCTCAAGCAAAGAAAGCACTTTGCAAATAGACATGTCCATCTAGATGGATTTATTGACTTGGTAAGAAGGAAATTTCGTTATAACGAGAAACAGAGAAGACGAGACAAATAGAGCGGAAGAGAGAATAGGACGTAGAAAAAACACTGATATTTTGTGGAATAATTCTTTCTTGCCAACCTGTTCATCATTACGCTATATTGACTTGTGCAAATTTTCGAAATTAGCTCAAATATTCATCTACACATACGTTGCTTTTTCTTCTTCTTTTTCTTTTTTAGACATTATCCCCTCGCATATGCTTTTGGCAATTTTGTTATGCTTATTTGCATTTCGCAAATTGCAATAAAAATTTGTCTACAAAAAAAAAAAAAAAAAAAAACCAAAACAAAATAAAGACAAAAAAGGATACTCTCGTCATGAATTGCCCACATTTTAAATGAATAGACATGGGATACATTGGTATCTGGAATATGTAAATCGTTATGAGAAATGATGAATTGTGTTCAGGCAAGTAGAAAATTAAAATTTTAACAATCAATTCGAACATATGCTTACATTTGGTTTAATTCATTGCTAAATAGATAGATAGATAGATAGATAGATAGATAGATAGGCTTAAAATCCTCTATTTACTTATGTAAAACTAACTTTTACATAATTAAAATGGATTAATAAAAAAAGAACAATTTGCGAGAACTGAGTGAAAATTCTTCGGATTGATTGTGAAAATCCGCTTTCCCGCATCATATTTACGGTAAGGTTTCTAAGAAGAGCTTAAGGTAGACGCATCACTTTCTTTACTAATCGACTTAAATATATCTACCTGTCTGATATCTGTCGACATATTTTTTTATCCAAATTTACTGCATCTCTGCAAAATCCTGCGACTACATCCCATATCACGGTGCTTTTTTAAAATTTTGCGATTTTCGCTATTTCTCGGCAATAGCCAGTAATAAGTGATATTCTGGAATCAGTTTACCTCTGCTCTCCTCTTCGCATATAAACATTCTTGCAAAAAATAAACGTTTGTATGGCAACAACATGTAATTTACACATGAGAGTTGATTTAACATTCAATTTCGTTAAATTAAATTTCGCCAGCCTTGCTCTATTTATTCTTCTGATCTCTTCCATAGTAAAACTACTGATAAAACATTTACGTTTACACAGCAACAGCCTCTAAATTCTAAAGTTCCTTGGCAAGAAAATGTACTTGGACCGCGCTCACGGACATTTTTGCACTCCCTTCCATTTGATAGTTCTTGCGGAAAGTATGCGTTCACAGGGCAACAATATGTAATTCGTTATTCACTCGGTTTGTTAATAACATACCCAAGATTACACATTATTTTCACGCAAAGGCATACTTTTCATAAAAGCCCGCAAATTATAGGAGGCCGAAAATACCGCATGGCGTGCTTTAAATTTAGAAAATTTAAGTTACTTCGTAAAAATTTCATTATTTTTCGAATTCCATTGCAGAAAACTAGGAATTAGACTTCCGCTCCATATAAGGGCTTACTTTCCAAGACAACCTTCATATATCTTAGGGCCTAAAAAATAGACCTATGTAATATTAAAAATTAAAACTTTTCTGAAGGGCTTACAGAAAGCTCATCAGAAATCTTACATGAAATGTTGTCCAAGAAATAGACCCCTGTGGTCCAAACTCCGTCCATTATTATGTCAAATTACTACTGTGAAAAAATTTTCTTCATAGAGCGTTAACAATTAGGCCTTTTTGCCACCTTAGGGGTTTACATTGTGTAAGAATTCTTATATCCTGTGATATCCAAAAAATAGACGTACGTGGCACGTTCGGCAAAGACGACTTCTTTGTCAGTTTACTGTAAGGAACCAATTTTCAACATGAAATATTGAAAACTACACCTTTTTACCATATAAAGATGCAGTGCTCGTAAAAACGGCTATATAAGATGAGACTTAATAGTGATAATGAGGTTCAGCCGAATAACATTTTTCCTATCAATTTACACAATTGAAGCGTTATTACGCAGCGAGTTTTGTCAGAAAAATTCCAAAATTGCAATTTTATTCCATATAACTATTTTTCATAACACAGCGTTATAAGAGGAGTGATCGAAAAAGTGGACCGATCGGACGTAGTGCACCAAATTTCGTGAAACTTTACGTATGGTGTAGGTTGAACACAAAACTACATGGACAGTTGGACAGATAGTTAATTGGTATAATGAAACGTGAGTCCATCTTAAGACCTTCCATAATCTCTTCAAAGGCAAGTACTTCTTACAAGCTCATCAATAGTCTCTTGCCGCCAACTCTTTCTGAAAATGGCCTTGTAGTTACCCGCCGTATTTGGCAGCATTTTCTCGCCATTCTTCTTGGTCCTGCTAATACCTGTTCAAAGTCTAGCGAGACTACTGTTTCGAATAAAGCAAATGAATTTCGTCATGATAATAATTAGTTAATATCCATTAAAAAAAGGATTATTTACTTTAGAACGCATGCTGTAGGTAGTTTCTTTCGCCTTCAATCCCATTTTAATGACAGACAGCGTTTCAACTATTCACGCCGATCAAGAATGAGCACATCTTATGAGAAAAGAAATGCACGCTATATAAACTCTTGAGCGATCTATTATCCAACATTTTTAATTAGCGTGAAAATCATTTACGAGCCTTTTTTTAAACCAATTAATTATACAAGCCGGCATGTTGCTTAAGCAGTGCTGCCATATGCGTCATATTACAATTGTGTCTAAGAATGCTTGTGCTTTGTTATCAATTTGAATTTTTCACCATCAAAAATATCATTCGACCTCAATGTAAATTTTCTTATTCTAAACATCTATAACCCTCTGCTTGAAAGGGCAGTTGGTAATTTTTAGAAGTGGTAGAAGCTTAGCACTTTTTCGTCTCGATTATGGAAAAAAAATGTCAACATATTCCAGAGGGTAGTTTAAAACAAAAGCCGCGAGTTTGTGACAAAATAATTGAATTTTATATGAAATTTGGGAAAGATCGGGATTTTAAAAGACTTTTATATTTGCTTTCCCTGGAAAACAGTGTAAATAATCTAAAATTGGGAAAAATTAGTGAAAAATCTCCCATCAACAACCATCACACTGAACGCGAAATGGAATCTGCCGGCAGCAGTGCAGGACTTCAACCCTCGGAAACACAACGTAGTGCGTGTTACAAAAAGCTTGCAAGCAGCCTGAATAACGAAAAAGGTTTAAGCCCGAAAGATCCACTGGGACGTGTTAAAATTATTGAAACCGCTACGAGTATTTCTGATGAATATTTGTGTGATCTATCCTCCTCAACCCCAAGCGCAAGTTGCATAGAAAGCCCGCCATCTAACGAGCCCTTGAAGACAAAATGTTATGCAAATATATATACTTCGAAGCAAGAGTCTCGCAGTTCATCTGCAACTGCATCATTCTTCTCAGGCAGACAGTATCAAGCTGTGAATTCGAGTAATTTAGTGGATACTGGAGTTGGATCAAATTTTCTAATGAATTTACCAACGAAGCTCTCGCAGGGTACTTGCACTATTCCTGAACAAAATATTGACAGTGTTTGCCAAACAATCTTAACAAAGACACCGCAAGTAAACAGCAAAGAAATTCAAGCAAATTTATCAGCGCCTTCTTCACTACGCGAAGAAAGCCATAAACCGCGCAGTTCTGACTATAACAAACCTCCTTTTAATAAATCGTCAACATCTTTATATCGTGGAGCTAATATATTATCAATTTCCCGCGGACAGTTGGTGACACAGTCAAAGCCTCACTTCATTGACGATATAATGCAGCGCACGTTTTTCCAGGGAAAATACGATCAAGATTCTTATAATGTTCCCAAAGTAGAAAAATTGCAAGTTAAATTTCAAGAACCTCTTGAGGAACCCTTTGAAGACTTCAGTGATGTTAACTCTATATTTTCTACAGATATACGAAGCAGTGTTCTTTCCATTATGCAGAACTCACCTGAATTAGATTTGGGCATACAATTAATTTGTTTGTTAATTAATAACAGATGCGCTACAAAAAATGAAAAGAAGAAACTCGTACGTGACATCGTAAAGCGTATAACGCGTTTAAGTGGCGGCGGTTCCGGCGGCTTTGATCCCCTTCGATATAATCAAGTTAAGCCAAAGCTAAAGCGCGCTTTACTTGCGCGGCATAGCAGTCATTCAGAAACCCGCAGCAATATTAGCTGCGATTCAGTGACGCAACAGTTACAAGAGGCACAAGCTGCAAAGATTATAACGCCTAGTAACACTGTCCTAGCTGGAAGTAGAGAAATACATAGCGATCAAACCACTTTGTCATCCGTTTGCACAGGATCAATCATTTTTACCAATCCCGAATTTAAGCGAAATCTAAAACAGCAAAGTTCCACTGACACGGTCGAAAATGAGAAACTAATATCAGTAGGGATTTACAAGCCGCCAACGTCAGTGTCGCGATTGAAAGAATCGCTGCCAAATATTCACGGCAGTCCCATGCCTATGGCGGAAAAGAAAGCATCGAAATCCACTTCAACTACGGATCTAGAAAATAATTGAATTTCAGCCCCGATGCGTATATTCGTTTTTGGCAAATGAAAAAAAAATCAAGTAAAAACAGATTGTTTAGTAGATCTTATCAGATCCTTTCATAGCATGTTCATCGTAAGTATTCACTATTAAAAAGAAAAAACCATTAAAATACGTAAGCAGACAACTGAGCAAACAAGAGGCTGTAACGATACGGAGATCGAGACCAAGGTGGAAATTGTCCGTCGGAGACAACATGCAATAGTTAAAATCCTTACTATTACACAATTGGACGAAGCGAAAATAACGGCATAACACGGCAGACGATAAATCCCTTTCATAAATTTTTCAAAAATTCAAAGCAAAACCGGTGCGGCTAAGAAATTTTAAAGGGCCAGCGGAAGAAGAGGACAATATAATGCCCTTAATCCCTTATTTAGGGATTAATCTTCAAGGAACAATGAAAGACTTAATATCGTTACAGCAGGTATATACGTCAACCGTGAAGAATCGAAACCACCAATTGTCACCAAATCTCATTTATTTCTCACCACTTATATTTTTTGGTAATCAAGAAGGCACAATTACCAACCAGAGACCACGGCCTATGTAACAGAACACCTCCTCGAGAACAACAATAAACTTTAGAATAGAAAACTTTACCAATAGCGATATCGATGAATATTCTATGTAACCATGAAACCATTAATAAAGGCGTATTAGAACAATACTCTTCACTGTTAAAATATATGGAGCGAGCTCTGTTAGGAATTCTTATAACGTTTCGAGAAACATCAAAGCTTACCTTCAAATAAAGGCGACTTAGAGCAACGATTATCGGGGACAATACATAAAAGGCGGGCAGCAAAGCTTACCTGTAAAAAAAGGCGACTTGGAGCGACAATTAACAGAGACAAAATATTCATCAGAAGGTTGATTCTACTAGTAGAAAGGCACAATTAGTGAGGCAATAGGTAATTTGGGAAAGTCCAAGCATTTACTCACTGAGCTAAAGCAAGTGCTGCATTTTTTTAATATTTTTTTTTTCAAAATTTTGTCATATAAAATTTTGCCAATTATTGAGGTATGCGAAAAACAATTGAGAAAGAGATCTGATGATATCAGGCCGAGCAGAACCTAAATTGCGCAAGTACCTGAACAGGCCCCGGAAAGTTATTCAAAGAATGGTATAAGTTTTTGATGTACTCGAACCGCTCTAAGGAATTGTAAGTATATTGCAATAGAGCCTAGAGGACGGACGGGCTTTACGCAGTGACCTCCAAGCGACAGGTCAAAAAATTCTAATTTAGTTAAAGAGCCTAAAGAGTCTTAAATCATTAAAATAATTTAGGTCCCTTAGGAAAAACAAATAAATAAAAAGATTTTGTTATAGAAGCCTTTTTGAGGGAGAGAATACAAGATATATTTTGCCCTGAATAATAAGACCATACTCGTAGCGGTTAATTTCTAAAAAACTTTTATGTAAAGGAAATCGATCATGTGTCAACAAAGGAATAAGCAGCAGAATCTTTCTTGCTGAGTCTCGAAGAGTTCAATAATATTATTATTTTTATATCCCGCACCACTTGTGGTATAGACCCACCTTTTATTATACCGAGACTGTCTGTCCATCGAAGTAAAATTTTTGCCGAAATTTTAAAAATTTTTTACACCGACAAGTTTTAGCAAAGGGCGACCGTTGTTGTTGGAAAGGGTGCTAGCTGGATCACTTTTTCAGCTACTTGCCATAGAACGCTTTAGTTTGAAAAGTCATTGCATGAATAATTGCAACGTGCTGTATTTAATGGTGGGCACTGACCCTCAATAGTGATTTTATTTATTATGTAAGAGACAAACTGCAAAAACACGAAACTTATCTCAAAGATGCACAGGACAAGTGTAAAGTTTTGTTGATAAGCTAAGTAGTATTACTTTGGACACGGAAGCTTCCACTACCTTACTGCCATTTGGAAATGCTCTTTATATGTCTTATTGTTTAAAAAAAGGCATTCAAGCGATATTTTTAAACGCAAGGAACAAAGTTCGAAAGACTTAAAAGAAAACCGCGCATAAGCATTATTGTCAATCATTAGAAAGGCAGAAGTTCAATTGTGCGTGCCGCCTAAGTCAATTGTTTTTATAAAAATTTTATTATTACCCTGAAGTTGAATAGAATGGAATTATGATTTAATTTAATGAAAGGAATTTTACTTTGCCCATTCAAGCTTCTTCCATGACATCGCGGCAGAGCAGACATCTGGAAATTTTGCTTGTAAATGAGACAGTAAGCTCGATGGCACAGTTCTTGAAATAAATGCTAAATAGAATCAAGGTCATTCACACTTCGATTTTTTCACATTTGAAGACGTTCAAAAGGACTACTTGATCAAACGGCTGTTGAAGAACCATCGAATCGTTACTATTAAGGGACCATCGCGTATATCCATGTCAACGGTAAACCATTAAAAGATGTTAAGAAACCTATGCGACACAAGACCCACCTTATTTTAAAAAAAGAAACCCGAAAACCGCATTAAAATTTAAGAAAAAACAAAATGCTTTTGCATAACAAACCAGCTGGCTTCAAACTGACAACCGAACTAAAAAAAGTGTGAAAAATGCGATTTTGTATTCTGTAAGCAAATTGTAAAAAGTTGCGATTCTCTCTTTCTCTCTCTCTTTCTATAGCAAGTCTGCAATTTGCAGCAATTCTATTAAATTGAAGCATTCGATTTGAGTACGTACAGGTGTTAATTAAATTTTTCTTTAATTGTGCTTGACACGCAATAAGTATGCATTGGTACATATAGATAATTGAAAATACTCAGAATTTTAGCAGGCGTGTGGGAATAATACCAACATGTTAATATTCAATATATTTTTTTCACTAAAGTTTTAGATGATCCTGGTAAATATCTGTTCACAAACTTTGAGATTAATACGTGCTATGCATTCTAAGATGAAGTTCTTTATAATTGTAGGCGACTCAGTCTTTTTTTTTAATTCGAACTGCAGCTTTCGAATCACCTTGTGTGCTTTGTTTCCAATAAGGCAAACGATAGGCAATGCACAGACAACGTCTCGCAATCTTTCTTAAACTTATCATACTTATATACTCTTGTAAAAACATCTGACATCTATTTCTGGATTCAGTAAATTGAAAAATAATCTAAAAAGAACGATATGTTTTGATGACCCATACAAAACGGTACCAAAAAAGTATCCTTAATGTGCTACGACATATTTTTTACGAAAGTCATATACATTTACGAATCTGGATCAATTTGTGAACTATTCGATCGTCGGGGTCTTCTAACGTCTCTGCTTTAGACTTGTATATTTATAGAAGATTCCAGCATTAGCAAGGTTTTCTCTTCAATTATATTCTCTCTTCAATTCCATTTTATTATTTTCAATATCGCTTTTCTTAGAATAATTGGTATTCACTGATGAAAAAAGTTTTTAATATAAAAACAGACCCGCAAATAAATTTACCAAGTTGACTCCGCTATTCATCCCCATCGCGAATGTATTTAGTCCGTGTCAAAAATCTCAATAAAATATTTGGTATCATGATGAGTTCCAACAGTGCGATATATATATATAAATGTACTCATTTCGTGCCAATGCATATAGACATACGTGAAAGTGTCCTTTTATATATGTCTACGTCCATACAACTTAGCTTAAATTTTCACTATTATTAATCCATTCTCGTTTTATAAATTTTTCTCTTACTTCTATATGTCGCAAATTAAAATATCCCTCAGCAGAGCATATCATTTCACAAGCACATCTTACATGCGATCAAATTTTAAACTCTTCTTTGCACAAAAAAAAACGCAAAACACAACTAACAGAATTCCAAAAAAAAAACATGCGCTTTAAGATAACCTAAGTAACCGAACACCGCTTTAGCTAAACAACAAATCGAAAACGGATCAAATTTATAATCTTAATAAAACATTTAAGAGCAATTTATTAACTTTTTTCTGCGCTTCATAAACGCACAAAGGCTGTTATTATTACTAATTGCAAGTGAGAAGATTTACAGCATTGCCAAATTAGAGCAATTGTATCCCAATGCTATGCTTTAGTAAAAAGAAAGAAGTGCAGTATAGACGATATAGTTTTTGCACAGGAAAAGAGAGAGGGGAGAGAAAAAAAAACTATTCGGAATGGTTAACACTACACCTACTATGCGCGGCCAAATGACCGTTTTAAAAATTTCGTTTAAAATTTCTCGCATGCAACGTTACTGTGTCGTCATGAATCTTATTGACTTTTCCTAAAATATACAAACAATCTATTTTTCAATATTTACAACTTTTTTAATGTGTATTTTCCGAAAACAAATTGTACCATGTCTAGTCTACCACGAACGGTGATTTGACCGTTTGGAAAATTTATGTTATTTACGACTATATTCTTCGATAATCGCATTCTTGAAATTGTTTTACGAGTCTACAATGTAAATGTAGACAATCTACATTCTATTTATGGAACATGAAATGGGGTCCGTCATTTTTCTCGACAACTATGAGTCGAAATGATTTCGCAGAAATCATGACATTTATTCGATTTGACAGCAAAAATTAACGAAGCCAACGCTTACAAAACGATAAGTTCGCATTGATTTCTCAAGTTTGGTATAATTTTATCGAAAACAGCCAAAACTGTTATAAACCATATACGGGCCATGGGAGAAATATAACAGTTGACAATTTTTTTACAAGCGCGTCACTAGCGAGTAAACTTCCAGCAAAAAGAACTACGCTTGTTGGAACTATCCGGAGAAATAAAAGAGAGCTACCAAAATTAGCGAGGCAGGCAAAGGATAGTATGACACGCTTCTCAACAATATTACACAAATCGAAAGATTTTATTCTTACAATTTATAAAGCTAAACTCAATAAAAAAGTATTGATACTGAGTTCAATGCATTCATCCGTTGAAATTGAAAAAAATGACACCCGTATACCGGGGGCAATTAGAGTTTATAATAGTGCAAAATTCGGTATAGATGTAACCGACCAAATGACCAGAAAATATAGTGTAAAATATAAATGTCAAAGATGGCCTTTACAGGTATTTTTCAATATCTTAGATTTAGCCGGGATAAATGCTTGGATTTTATATAAAGATACGACGGGTGAGGAAATATCGAGGCAAGAGTTTTTATTTCAATTGGCAGAAGAACTTGGGGCCGAAAGAGAAACAAATAAGCAAAGAATGATCATCAAAAACAAAAAATAAATAAAACATACAACATCGAAAAGCGGGGAACGAGTTTTTATTGTAGCATCAGAAAAATACTTTGTTTACTACCACTACTTTATCTACTTTACATATGTTCTTTTGAAGCGGTCATTTGACCACTCATGGCAGGAAATGTTTAGTGTTAAAAAAAGCAACATAACAAAATAATTTGTTAATTAATATTTTACTTAATGTACTTCATTTAAATGCTTCAAGTACAGCGTTAATCACATTTCTTCGCGCGGTTTTCATAGATCGATTAAAGGATGACTTCTAGAAGCAAACTATTTCCCGCTTTCCATTGATTCAAACTGCATTCGACATGATGGAGTATATATGCTAGGAAGAGTTAGTTGAAAAGAGACCGCATACAGGATTTATACTTTTAGCGGGAACAGCAATTCTTTCATCAAAAATAGATCGGATTTTATGTTTCCAGTGAGAGTCACAAGACGGAGAAGACGGAGAAGACGGAGAATGATTAGAGATGTTTTAAAGTTGAAAAACAAATATTAAGTTACTAGCAACTTCAGTAACCGCAATATGATTAATTATTTGAAATTTACTATCGCCCGCTATATGGGAGTCACGTGCCCGCCTTTTTATTCAATGAGTTGCGACAGAACTCGTGAAGGCTTGCATGATATTAGTGAAGACAAACACCCGAAAAAAGAAAGCTACGTTAAATTTATTATTTACTCTATAAAGCGTGTGAAATGCGCATAAGGGATTTTTAATTTCTGATTCTGATTCAGACCAAGCACCTTCTAGGACTTTTAATCAAGCCGAATAAAATTATGATTTTGTGCCAGCAGTATTTCATAGAGACTTATCAAAAAGTTGAGCAGGAAGCCTTTTCAAATGAAACCGACAATGTAATTAATACAAAGGCATTCATAAAAGTAGTAGCGGTATATGTGGGCGATTTTGATAATGTTGGACTTTCGACATCCATTCGAAATTATGTTTTACTAACATAGTAGCTTTTAACGTTCGCTTGTCCTTATCTTTGTTTTCAATACTTAAACTTTCAAAATAAATCTTCAATAGCTGATGATGGATACGAAAAGTATGATACTCCGCAGAGTTCAATTCGTCTTTTGCTCTTCGCATTCAAACAGACATTCAAAGTCCCAAATGGCTGTCAAACTTAAACACCTAACTCACTGCAAACTTAAATTTGTAACATGAAGAAGATCTCTTCGCCTATTCCTTCTACCCTTCCACCAACTGCAAACGACCTTTACGTTATAACTATATACCAAAACATATATATATATATATAAAATGAATTAATATATACGTTTTTTTAAAATGAATTCTCTGAGGAAATTTCTGTGTCCTGCGAATGAAATATATCATCATATTTTTTATTTTTTTCGTTTTTTTCAAACATTTGAAATTTCTTAGTTTCAACACGTCCGGCTTATGCGAGTGCGAATATTACCAACAACAAAGGTAAGGTAATATGGTCCTTCCAGAGCACGACCACCATTCTGACCAATCTATAAACCGGATAAAGCGGTCACATCTATCGCTTACTTTCAAAATGGAAAGCAATGATTAATGTTTGCGAAAACTTTTTCGCCTGATGTTTGCCAACAAAAATAGGAAAGAGAAAAGTAAAAAAAGCAAAGAAAAATAAGGAAGAAACCACACAGTATTTATAACTCAGCCTTTGAATTGTCATCTGGTCAAAGATAAGTAACGATATTGAGGAAAGCAAAAAAGCATAACGTAACATGAGCATTAGAAAAAGGGATGATTATCATTATTATTATATTCAATAGAATCCTGAACATCTTGATGGTGGAAAATTTATTATATTTCTTTAATCCATATGAAAACCGCAATTGCATATAAGAGTTAAGAAAAAACGTGTTAAGCATAACCAAAGATCAATTATTAATTTTTTTGCGTTTTATAGTCTAAAATTTCATTTTTCTCTTTTTACTATAAAATAATCTTTAATTTTTAACAGTTTCTTTTTCTTATAAATTGTTTTAATAATTGGTTCAAAGTCTCATATTAAATTTGGTGTAAACTTTTCGTTATTGACATTCGATGGCTCACTGGGGAGTAATAGAATTTTGCCCTACTCTCTCTTACATTTTGCAATTTTTCTTATAAAAAATGTGTTTGTGTGTCTGTGTGCTTTGTACGCACATTCCTTTTCGCCCGGCAATGATGCTGTTTAAACCCGGTAATTGTAGGCATTGTGGTCGCGGTTACTTATTCCTTGGCGTAGCCGCGTTTAGCTGCTTGTAGGTGTGCTCTGAATCCTATCGGTTCTTGTTACATGTATCAAATAATTTATACAGTAACTTTATCAACATGAATAGACTGTAAAGTAAAAAATATACTCGCATTAGAAAATATATATTGCAATACAGACCAAATAAGGAAATCATATTTGGTTGTAGTCGAATCTCTTATCTTTTATGCCTCACTTTTATCTTAAGAAAAAAATGAAAGATACGACTTTTTCTGCGCAGTATAATGCTAGGTGGGCTTGGGAATTTTTTCCTTTTTTTCAGTTGCTCTAGGACCTTCCATAAAATATATATGGAAATTTTTAACGTTTTGCCTGATGTCGTTTCTGACAAACTATGTTTGTCCTGGAAGACAAAGGTGTTTCCAGGTTATGTGGTACTGTAGGCAAGTCTTTTGACCAATTGCGCCCAAATTTCGAAACCAATCTATTCGGCAAAAATTTTCGATCTTTGCGATCAGGAGAAAGTTTGCTGCAGACGTTACAAAAACAAACAGAAGGAAAGACAGACATTGCTTATTCAATTTACAATTTGATGCCTATCAAGAATTTAACTATTCTAATTAGCTTGCAAAACTTCCTCCTGGATGTTGCAAACGTTTTGGCAGAGCGAATTTACTTCCCTTCCATCCATTGGTTAAGCGCAGAAAGTTTGTTGAGGTGAAACAAATTATATGCTAATCGCAACGTCTGTAAGGCGAACAAGAAAAAATTTGTAGAAGGAGCTCATTAGATTTAATCGGCACTCCTTCCTTTATAATAGAAGGAATAAATACCGGCAATAACACAAGGTTTGTATAGATGCCTGCAAAACTCAAAACGACTTGCATTAGATCGGCATGTTAGTATACTAATCGGCTTGCAATATAAACACACCATACCACTTGTGGTATAACGATGTATTAAATTTGTGCGGATATGTGTAACACCCAGAAGGGATTGGAATTGATTCATCTTTTATTATACCCACGGACAGACATGCGTATATCGATTCAAAAAAAGGAATTATTTCAGAAATAATTCAGAAACATTTTCTGAATCGGTCTAAAACTGTCTGTCTATTCTGAATCATATCTGAATTGCGTCCTAAATCGATCAAAACTTGTCTGTCCGTCTTGCATTCAACCCACAGGCCGCAATCTTTGAGATATTTTGGCGAAATTCTGCATACTGATGTGGTTCGGCCCGAAGACTAACGCTATTGAAAATCACTTCCGAATCACTTCTTCGATCACTCCCAATATAAAGCCATATTGTAAAAAGTCTTTCTATGAATAATTGCAAGGTGGAGTACGGCATTTAAAGGTGAGCCGCAGCCGACTACAGCTGTTTTATTTATTTTCTAAACCGACTAAAACATGTCCGTCGGTCATTCCCGATCTCTTTCTCCATATTACACCTCTGTGGTACACGACTTCAATAACTGCTCTTAATAGATTGAGTTGCATTCGTATCAATGTTGCTTGTGTTTAAATCAATCCCCAATTTCGAAATGTTTTAAAGAAATTTGGTTCAAGAGAGAACCCAATCGAAAGTGGAGTGGGGAGCTATTTTAAAAAAATCCCTTATATTGGAGCGGAATTTATCATTTTTAACTTTCTCCGACAAAAATGGATAAAAAATATTCATAAAAAATTAAGCATTATCTGCATACAGAGAGTTACCTTCCATGAAGGATGACCAAAATATTATGTGGCGTGATCCATATATAGCAAACTTACTTTACTTCTAAAAAGTTTTATTATTTTTCAATTTTCTTCATAGAAAACTAAATTATACTTTCTATCCGTATAAGAACTTGCATGTCATGATAATCTTTATATTAGTTTGGGGAAAAAGAAATCCATTATTTTCTCGGTAGATGGCCCAGGAGCGAAAAATCGACCATAAAGCAGTTTTAAACCATTTACACAAAGCTGGATTCAAAAAGAAGCTCGATGTTTGGATGCCACACCAAATAACAGAAAAAAACATGATGGATCGAATTTCCATCTGCGAAGCCTTGGCCAAACGGAATGAGATAGACCCATTTCTTAAACGGATGGTGACTGGAGATGAGAAATGGATCACATACGATAACCCTGTGCGAAAACGATCGTGGTCAAAGAGCGGTGAAGCACCTCAAACGGCCAGGAAGGTTTTGCTATGCATTTGGTGGGACTGGAAGGGGATTATTTATTATGAGTTGCTTCCATATGGCCAAACGCTAAATTCTGATCTCTGCTGTCAACAACTGGACCGTTTGAAGATAGCGATTGACCAGAAACGGCCAGAATTGGCCAACAGGAGAGGTGTCGTGTTTTAATGCATTCGCCATACAGTCCGGACTTGGCACCAAGCGATTATCATCTTTTTCTTGCATTGCAAAATTTCTTTAATGAGAAAAAATTGGAATCTAGGGAGGATTGTAAAAATCGACTACTAGATTTTTTTGCAAACAGAGACCAGGACTTCTATGAGAGAGGCATTTTGAAGTTACCTTTAAAATGGCAACAAATCATACAACAAAACGGTGCATATTTGACCCAAATCGGACAATCCGAAGCATGTTAAATAAAGTTCTGAAGTTCATATAAAAATAATGGATTTCTTTTTCCCCAAACTAATATTTGCTGAAATCTAAAGGTAGCACCTATGTAGTACAAAAATGCCACTGTTAATATTTTGCTACTATAGATAAATTTTCATCATAAAGTATTAAAAATGAAACCTTTTTCTGAAAGGTTACTATTCATGAGAAATCTTTTCTGGAGGGGGTCCAAGAAATAGACCTATATCAGTCAATTTTGGTCCAGTTCATTTTTGTATCAAATAACTATCATAAGCAAATTTTCATTATAAAACATCAGTAATTTTGACATCTAGGGTCTGAAATTTCTTGGAATCCTTATACACGGATCAATTCTCACCATGAAATATTGAAATTTAAACCTTTTTACTTTGTAAAGATTCCGTTTTCGTAGGAACGATTATTGCAAGTATCTTCGATATAACGAGCTTTCAAAATAAGGCAGAGTGAGCGAAAAAGCAGATCGATTCGAACCATTTTCAATAAGATTCGTCCTTTGGTCGAAATAATTTCCAAAAATTGCGACCTGTATGCTGAACGCAAATTTACATGGTATACTAAAAGCCAGTTCTATTTTAAGCTGTAGGGCATTTATTGATTGGCATCGTAACGCGCGTTGCTTTTCCTTATGCTTCTTAGCGCCTTACAATAAGAAAAACACACAACTGGGCAATGCAAACAAGTTCATTACTAAGTCAAGTCGTCGCATGTTTCATAGCGAAACTTAGGAGCTTAGAGCGGACTCCGGTACTATACGCTACACTATAAAGCGATTAAAAAATCTTATTATTTAATCTTTTGATTATGAAAACTCAAGAACAGTATTTATCTTGACAAACAAAATATTTAACATAATAAATTAACTAAAATCAGTTTTACTCTAAATCAAATAGAAAGAAAGAAATATACATATATATATATATGTATGTATATATATATATAAAAGTTGCGATAGGTTCATAGTCCGCACACTTGATTTGAAACTTTAAGATAACGATATCTAGAACTAAGTTTCCTCCTTCGATTGCAGGCAGCACTTTTCAAACTTAATACATTAATTGATTTGTGATTAGAATATAAGCGAAAGTGTAAAAAAAATAATTTTTAGAATTTTTTCGATTGCAAGCACACAAGCACTGTAAATAGATGATGAATGAATTGTTGTTCTTATAAAACAAACAGAAGTTATCAGTTAAGAATCTTATTAGCTTTTACGAGCGCCTATTAATTATTCTAAAAGTAAAGAGAAGACCTATCATCACGATTGTGCAATAGAAGGCTTGTAAAAGCGCAGTGAGATAATTGCGACTATCTCAGGCAATTAAGAATTTTTTAAAGCATTTCTGCATTGTGTCATAAATCATAGAATTGTCGATTATATTATTTGTACGGAACCCCTCTACTCGCCCGAGAGTTGCTTCTGATTCTACGTATTTGAATATAAAAGCTATTTAATGTGAAAATTATTGCAATAAACAGGCTTTCATTGAGTTAAAATCACTGACTACTAGCAATGCTTACCTAATGTCACTTTGCAATTTTAACAAATTTCTTATTCGTCTTAGTAGATACTAACGCGTCTGCAATTAAGTTTTAAAGAATTTTTTCAAGAGAGCATATGTTTAATACCATACTGTATTGGATTACATTTTTGATTCCTGCCTGTGGATGAATGAATATCAAAAGTCATCTTTAAGCTTTACGCAATTATCTGAGATATTCCGCTGAACCATGGTTTGAATCGCTGACTTATTGCCCTTCTGTTATACGACTATGCCTCAACTGATCGTTTGTTCTTTCGGCATGGAAGCAACTAAATTCGTGGCTAAATATTCATTCAAAGAACAAGCGTGCTCAAGATAGATACTCTCAGGAAGACTACGTGTGTATGTGCCATGTCAACTTAATCTCAGGAAAGTTTGCTGGTTTAAGAGGTATATGCACTCGGCAACTCACGCCCCCTTCCCCCTTCCGTCCACCCAACCGTCGGCAAGACAATTAGGCATCACCTAGAGGATCTACAACAAAGTTACATTACCATATATATCGAATGTAAGGGTTTGGGCGTGGTTCAAACTATCCTCTCCGGCCAAGACGAGACTTAGAGCCGACTTTTTGTACACATTGAAAAATGCATACGAAATGCATATGAAATCCTTTGTGCACGCGACTTATCGGGATGGTCTTCCATGAACCCATATTTGAGACAATAATGTATTTATAAACGATTCGGCGAAGTGTTATCGTCGTGGTCGAAATGATATTGTAAAACATGGCAAGTTTTTTACAATTCTAGTTCCTTTTTAAAAATCAATTATTCTCCATCGAATTATCGAATGCCATGTTCTTTTTTTTTTTTAATTTAATTACTATCTCGGTGCTGACTAAGGGCGCCTTTCAGGTCTCACAATATGGGCTTGATAAGATTACAACTGATAATACTAGTTAGACGATTCTAAAAAGCTCTACTAGGAAAACCGCGGCGAAGTTTTCCCTTCGCCTAATGCTACACCTATTTGAATCTATAAATGGACAGATGAACTTTCTCAAATCTTTCTTCGAGGAAACACAAGCTGAACAAGTGCAAGATCGATGGGAGATAGACACGACTAATGTTGGTGTGGTATACAAGTTATCTTTACAAAGTCTCTGAAAATTGTACCCACGTGTTAGAAACACACAAAGCAAATTTGTTTGATTCGACCGGGATGGTTCTGCGATACCACTTCACCTTATTCATTTAACTTATTTCATTCACATCACCTGAGTATGAGGAAAAAATTTTTTCTTATTTGTTGTTCTTATATTTACTAACCACGACTTAATTGTTCAACTGTTTCACTTAAATTTATTTCAATATTTTTTAAATCTTCATCTCTATGATCAGTCAATTTTTGCGATTCCTTATCGTCACTGGATGTGGAATGGCCGTTCCATGATTGCAGTGTGGAATCGGTAAAGCAAACGTACAACATCCCACTACCGATTAGCATAGCAGAGCAAATGAGAAAAACATTTTTCCAGGATTCAAAGGTTTGCTAAAAAAAAAACAAATAAAATAAAAGTAAAAGGAAGTAAAAGGAATAAAAGTAAAACGAACTTACATTTCCTAATGTCAGCACGCCCACGACATACGGCGAAATGAAGCCTGGTAAAACACCAATCGTGCCACTTATACCCAGTACTATGCCGGCATAATTAGGAGCAATATCTACTATGGAGGCTAAAGGACCTGAAGACACCGCACCATGAAACATAGTAGCAAGCGTCAATAAAACAACGGCTGCTGTTGCGTTATGGCCGAAATAAGCCAATGCCAAAACCATTAGACCTTTAACGATACAACCTTAGAAAAATTAGAAGAATTAATAATGAGTTAAAAAATTAATAAAAAAACGATCTCTTGAATGAATGCAAAACTCACAGACAGCTGTAGCTAGTTTTCGTAAGTTAGTGCGGGACATTCTTTCGGTTTTGAGGAGATAATCAGCAAACATAGAGAACACCAGAGCAAAGAGCATGCGCATTAAATGCGGTAAGCCCGACAATATTCCGGTCTAAAAATAATAAAAATGTATACAAAATTAAAAAAAAAAAAAATTGTCTTTAAATAACACTAGTTTCCCTTACAGCGGTTATATTCCAATTATGGATCACACGAAAATATGTAGGTGCCTGTGTCATCAATGTAAATAGCCCCCAAATACCGCCCCATTGCGCTATAACGTTCATCCACACGGGACGCGACATAAATATTGATTTCCATGGCGTCAACGATGACGAGCCAGTGGTTTGCTGCGAAGCCACTAAAGATTTCTCAATGTAATGTAACTCCTGCTCGCTTATGCGGGGGTGCTGGGTTGGACTATCAAATACGAGGAACATCCAAGCCAACCACCAAAATGTACCCAATACACCGCATATATGATAGACCCACTCCCAAGAAGCCCAATGCATTACATAACCGAATAAAGGGTAAAACAAAGCAATGCCCACAGAACTTCCTAAATAAGCGGTAACGAATTTACTGCGTTCATTTGGTGGTATCCATTTAGCAGTGAGTACATGCATAGCCGGCCAAGCTAAGCCCTGAAATGATTCGCTTTTATTAAAAACGAGTTAACATTAATCTTTCTCCCTATCAATCTTTTACTTACCGTAATCAAACCTTGAGCTAAACGCAGCCAAATCAATATGCGATAATCTAAATAGGCAGCAATCGGTATTAAAAAGCACAGCCAACAACCGACAACGTTCGCCAAGCCAAACACTACTTTAGTGCCGAACTTTTTCGCCAAAATTCCACCGGGAATTTGTGTTATCCAATGCGCCCAGAAAAAGGCACCCAATACCAAACCCTGTTGATATTCATCCCAATGAAATCCATCTTCATACGGTATCTAAATAAAGTTGTATCCTTAGTTCTTCATTTCATTTCGAAAAAAACGTTAAGTTCTTTACGTTTACTAAATTTAATAAATGCTTTTCGAAAGAAAATTTCGAATACTGCTCTGCAGTATAATGAGTTATGAGTTGATTTGTTGTGGTGCCATTGTTTTCATTAGCTGCTCTTGTTATCTTTAATACTGCTGTTGCTGCCCTCTTAGTAGTTACCATCTCCACTATAGTGATATTTAGATTAATGCGTATCATATAGTTTACGGCAAATCCCATAAACACGAGATACCATAACACGGTACGAGCTTGTACTTGTATTAACAAAACAAAAGACAAAAAAAATTTGCATTTTCAAAACTTTTCTTAATTAACACAAAGATTTATAAAAAACAAATAAGAATGTCATAGTCGGGCATGGCCGATCGCTAAATACCCTACATCATCGCCTAGTACAATTATTTCCCCGTTTTGATACTAACACATCAAAAATTACTCAGTCCCATATGTGTATCGTGTCCAAATTGTGAAAAGCTCATTTACTTCCTAAACTTAGACTTAGACTTTCTTTCCATATAAAGGCTAGCTTTTCATGATAACCATTGTTTATGTTAGCGTCAAAATATAGACCTATCTAATCCAAATTTCCTAAATTGCTACTATGATCTAATTTTCATCAAAAATTATTAAAAATTAAGCCTTTTGCTGAAGGACTTACGACTCAAAACAACTCCAAGAAATGGACCCGTGTTATTCAAATTTGGCCAAATTAATTTTTATGTCAAATTACTATCGTGAGCATATTTTCATTATAAAACATCAACAATTAGGCCTATTTGAAATGAAAGAGTTTACATTTAAGGAGAATCTTTATAGGAGAATCTATATAGATCTAATGTGGTACGTTCTATGTCAATTTAATGTTGTGAACACTTTTCAGCTATAATATGTTCAAAATTAGATCTTTTTTTCAGGTTTCCTGGGAACGATTATGTGAGAAGGAGTTCAAAAAATTGACCCAGCTGACCTAAATCTTTAGAATATCGAAACAGTATCACCATTTTCAATAGGGTTCGTTCTTTGATCAAAATACGTGAGCATGCCCACTTTTATCAAAATGCTTCAAAACTTGCGACCTATAGGCTCAACACAAATTTACATGGACAACATTCGCAAGATCATTTTTCTTCTTAATTTTGTGCGTATCAGTTTCCCGTACGATACTACTAAGTTGGATATGAGTTTCGCTACATTCTGTACATCCTTTATTTCTACTAAATTTTTCATCGTTTTTTTTTTTGGTATTTGACCAGCCACTCCGGGATTTTTCGGTTTACATGGTGGCACTAGGGTAGCTAAGAGGTAGAGGGGGATAAAACGAGGAAGAATATAAAGAAATCGCAATGGAATTCTCAAGAGTCTATCGCTTTGCCGATCGCTTGGTGGAAACTCCATCGGCGATTATAGACTTAGAAGTATAGGATTACATTGATTACGAATTTCTGTTAAAGTTTCTGATGTGTTACAAATGAAATAATAGAAGTAATACACCTTTATCATAGGGTAATTTGCGTTAAAATTGAGTGTAAACTCATTCAAAAGTGAAATATCGAACCGGTTTACTATAACTTTGTTAATTTGCTTGTTTTAGTTGTTCGAAATCCTGCAGCGCTTCCCTCTAACTTTGTCCATTCCCCCCCGTTAATTTATTGAACCGCAGTCGAAGAACTTACTCGTGACAGTTTTTTAAAAATTACGCACACAAACTGTAAAAATTATTGTGATCAGCTCGCTAGTGAACCCAAAGCTTAAAAAAACATTACGTTTTATATTTATTTACTGTAGAGGAAAACCAAAATTCTTTCTCTCATTTACGGTAACGTTTCAAAGCTACGCACAGCGAATGGTAAACAAATTTCTGCGACAGAAGTTAAATAAAGAATAGAAAAGAGATTCATTGATGGAAAGAGGTATGGACAAAACAATCAAGAAATTAACAATCTACATTATATGAGCCGGATAACTGAGAGGACTAGCATTACAATGAAGGCACAGTTAACGAATAATTGGGTGAGTTGATGGACTAAAGAAACCCTGATTGGCTCAATTCAGACGGACAGATAAGCGACTGGAGAGACGGACGGACTGACGAACATCTGAACAAGTATAGACAAATAATGGGGCAACCAAGCGCACCAATTCGGAAGAGATTATTGTATTCTAGGTCAGTATATGATTTGGTTTAATTTCCCAGATCAGTTCTAAGAACACCCTGAATACGAATGCCAAACATTCACATTTTATTCACTTTTAACTTTATAATAGACATGGAAACTACATAAGCTGCGCAGGCGAAAGAGTTTGAATCAAATAAAAGTGAAGCGTCTGTTTGTGTGTCCGTACGTTCGTTTGTTTTCCATATATCGTTTGAATTGAAGAGGTAAGTATATCCACTTAAGGCAGTGTATGGAGACAATTTAAAAAAAAAATGCGAGTAAGTAGATATTTGCATCAGTGACTTGCAGCCAATAACAGATGGTAATCTAAAATCCGTCCCAGAGTCACGTTGTGGTTCGGAGAGCAGAGGATCATTTTTACTATTTCCAGTCTGTCGTGTTTCCTATGAAGAAATTTTAACGAGAACTAAACGTTAATTTGACCCAAATATCAAACTCAAATATCAAAAATTGGACAAACACCGCGAATACATTTTTCTTCATAATACCAGTGATATGGGTATCAAATAAAAGAACATGGAGAGTAGAGTGCTAAAAGCATAGTTGTAGGTGTGCGAGACTCGACCTCCGCCGAATATAAGTTTTTTTGTGTTTTTTTTCATCAAGTTTTAATTTTCTAACTATCGTAAGCGTTTTCATGAACAATCCGTTTTAAAGAGAGGACTTAATTCAAGGTAGACGATCGCTGAGCAGATCGAAGTACGCATATGCATCTTAATGGTCAATTGGGAAGACAACAGCTTTAACCGCATTCACAGATAAATAAACTACCAAAGGAACGATTTAATGATTTAATCGATAAGCGAGCGATACTCTTTTTTCATATAAGTTGACGCTGATCAAAATGCTTGTCGTTTAATATATTTACGAAACGCATTAACAAATTGAATATGCCTGCGAGTTTTATAGATGGCTATAACAATACGTAATGTCTGTTAAAATAATGTTAGGTCAAGACTATAACTTATATAAGTAATGTAACAAAATATGAGGCTAACGTGCTTGTTAAGCACTTGTTTAAACTATGTCTACGTAACATTTAAACATATAGGAAAATATATAAATAAACAATGATAGAATAATAAATAGAACAAAGAGGTAAACAACTTCTGCATTCAATATATAATTGTTACATAGATTAACAGATTAGTTAACTGCCGTCGGTTCAATTTGAAACTGATTAAGATTCGTTTACAGGCAAAAACTGAATAAAACAAGATCTTTAAAAGCTAGCAGAAATACCTTTCAGAATTATCTGAAAGTGCAACTAAAAAGTCAGCTCTACGGGTCAACTGATTGACTCTCAACTATAACGTTATCAAGAAGAACGCGATTTTTATATATTTACTATGACTGCTGGCTCGCAAGAGTCCTCTTTAAGATGGCCACATAGCTTTTTTTTTGTAAATTTGAATAGCCCTGACCTGGCTAATCCAGAGCTACATAGCTTTTTTTTTGTAAATTTGAATAGCCCTGACCTGGCTAATCCAGAGCCCTCCTACAGTTCAATGCAAAAATAATTTCGATTAATTATTGGGAGTAATGAATATTCAAGCCTCCCTCGATAATGAGTTTTTTTAATTTATTCCTTAAAAGCTCCGGTCGATTAAGTCTAAGATCCTCATAATTATTACTCTACAATTTCTGGACATTTGTTTAAGAGATTTAAACGCTACAGAGGTGTGATCTTGGCGCTTTTCCTTCATAAGAGAAGAATCATCTTAATCTTTACATGAAAGGAATTATCATAAATGTAAATTTTTGACTTTTTTTAACTTAAAAAGCATAACAACGATTCACACGAACTTTTAAGGATGCGTTAAAGATATGTTCTTTTAATCAAAGGATATCGAGCAAGGTTCTTCATCTTACCCTTCGTCATATTGTGTAAACGTTTATGGATGAAGTTGAAAACTCAAACTTATTACAGAAAAATTTTTGAGTAGAAATTAATATCACAGGCAATCAGTCCATTAGATTACGAATGGAAAGTTACTTTATTTATTTCCTTTTTATTTAGAAAAGGAACACTTTTCGCACACGTTTTACATTATCTTCTTAGTTTTTTTTTTTTTTTTTTTTTTTTCCTTTAAAAAATCCTTTAATTATTGATTAATGATTGATATTGATTGACCCGCGCACAGTGCAAAAAAACCTCGCAAACGAATATAGAATAAATTTAATTTAAATAAATTAATTTACGCCGTCTTAAATTCATTCCTTATTGTTCATTCGAGTAACAGTGCCAAACTAATTTCAAATAAAATTCCATTCGGACGACTTAATGAGCACTTTCAGCTCTTCAAGTATTACTGATAAAAGATAAAGCGCGAGATCTTCGATTCTTTAAGTGTGCGCGAGAATCTCTCGTTATCGTAATTTCAAAGAGTTAATTTGCGAACAACAACAACAACAACAACAACAACAGCAATAAAAATATTTAAAAAATTAAAAATATAAAAAAATTTGCAAAGAAAAAAATTAAAGAATATAAAGAAAATCACAATTTATAGACCACTTGAGCTATTACGGGAATAGTGATTTATTTATACGTACATACGTATATGATAGTTTAGTGATTAATTCATCATTAAAGTTTCGTAAGTTCATAGACACTCGGACTGACTATGCGATGGTGTATGTCTGCGATAAGAACTTAACTATTTTCTTTTAATCAATGTTTGTGTTTATGGTTGCATATAATTGAAAACTTAAAATTAATCATCTGTCTATCTGCACTGATAGACAACTATTTATAACTTAAGTAAACAATTATTTACGTATGAATGTACACTCTTAATAGAAGATCGCCGATCTTAATTTAGTACATAAATCTACGTTTATTAGGTCGGCGGAAAATTCAAGCTTATTTCTTATAAGTGCTGGGCATGTTTTTTGATCATTTTTTCACTTGAAAAAGGCATTTATTGAAAAAAATTTGCACAAAATTTATTAACCACAACATTTTCTGCAACTTTTTCCCTCCTGTCTGGCAATATGAGGATACCGTATCGAAAGAACGATATTGGTATAACACCGATCCAATCATTGACCTATTTTCGCATTTCTTCAGCATTTCGAAATCGCATGTCAGCCGTCGGATGAGTACGCAGAACTGACTGACTATTGGAGCTGCAACAGTGCATCCTTGACCCAGAGTTGTCACGTGTAGCCGAGCGTTGTCATGTGAGAAGATGAATATGTGTCTGTTAACCGATTTTACTGATCGTTCCTGCAACAATACATCGTTCAATTCATTCTAATGACATCGGTTGATATCTGGAGTAACAGTTTCATTCGATTTTAGTATACATTGCTGATGCCCGGCACTACCTTACGGTCCTGAATATTCCGCTTCGGTGCCGATGTATATGTGCCCTTTCGATCCGTTCGTATCGTAGCCATTTTAATTACTTTTGAACCTTTCCCGTCACATGTAAACGCCTAGAAACCAGTGATTCATGAACTGCGAAGCTGTTCCTTGAAATTTTGAACTGGATTTTCATCCAATACGTCTTGCATATCATGGTCATCGAACTTTTGTAGTCCTCTAGCCCGTTCTTTGTCTTCAATGGCAAAACGATTTCAATATCAAAACGAATACTTTCAAACCTTTGGAACCGAAACCGACAATTTGAATATGACGGGGTAGCATCACTACAAGTTTTAAAAAGTGCTTGATGGGCTTCGGCTGCAGGTTTCTTCAAATCAAACAGCAAAAGTAATGATTGCCAAAAATGCAACTTGGCACGCCTGTCTACACTAAATAAGCCAATAATGCTAAAAGGAACAGGGCTATTTTATGTAGAGAAAGGCCAAATCATCAAACTTAATCGTTGCATATACATTGATATTTCGCATTACTTTATCATTTACACTAACAGGCCTCCCTAATCAAAATATATCCAAGCGTCTATTAATTAAAGGTTAACATATGAAAGACTTTTCTGGGCACGTCGTGCGCAACGTACCGAAGACGTAAAAAGAGTACCGGGGATCATCGGAAAATTTATCAATACCTTTTTTTATATATTTCAGAGAGTAGTAAAAACTTCAATTATGAAAATTTAAGTCAATTTTCTTATCGAGTTAAGCAAGACGCTAGAAGCTGCCGCTCACTTACTTTACAATGTTGTTTGAATACCTTTAGAGGCCTTGAGTAAGTCCGTACATGTCAGGCTGCCATGAAAGTATCATGAACGCCAAATGTTTTCATAGATGAGTTCGGGTAATGCTGATCAATGAATATGATGGCAGCGAAATTTTGCAAAAAACCGTTCACTCTGCGTATATTGGAAAGCACGTAATGACAGTTGTACTGTTGGTTTCCACTTCAGATGCTCTTATGGGCTTGATGAAGGGATCGTTAATTCCCCTCCTTGAAATATTGTCAAGGCGTCTCCTGAAAGGCTCACTAAGAATTTAATTTTATCATCGCATGACAAGTCACGAAATCGCTTATATACAAATAATTCGCTGTGGACTTCATCCAATTAAGCGTAGGTTGGATGAATGTTTCATAAGCTTTGGCAAGCACACACATCATTTTTATACCCTTCACCACCTCTAATACAGGGGCATGCTAACTTTGTACATGTATATGCAGCGCCCAGATATAGTTGAAATAGACCCACCTTTCAGAATCACTTCCCGAATCCATCTAAGCTTTTCTGGTCTTGTACCTATCGTACCTTGATTTTGATGAAATCTACTACACCGACATGTTTTGGACAAATTGCGAACGTTATTGAAAACAGTTCGCATCACACAACTTCCCGTATAAAGCCGTATTTTGAAAAGCCGTTAGAACTGAGTAACTTTGTTAGCCGAAGCGGCATAGGATATCTAGTGGTGGACCGTGGCTGTCTACAATACTTACACTTTGTTTTACTATTTCGCGAGATTGAAATTGCGCTTCCGTTCTTCTCTTTTTGTGTGGGTTTACGACGTGTACGAAAATCGTATGAAAGAAATAAAAAAAAACAATTCTGATGCAATACTTAATGCATATTAAAAGTGCTAAAAATAAGAAAATAAAATTAGACATCCCCACCCGCCACCCCTCCCCCCATGCACACAGCATAACACCTTGGCATTGTTCCGTAAAAGCTTGACCTGCTGCAACCTACCATGTACCATGTTATGATAACGCGTTCCTTATAGCGACATGTGCAAGTTGTCGACATTTTGATACGCTTGAGCCCGAATTTTCAATGGTTTTTACTTCAAACGTCGCACGAGATAAGACGGATTTGGAACACAAAATCGACTTAATTAAAACCAACTCCGGTGAGGCGTGTCCTTAAGATTCAAAATTTTTTCCATGAACTCAAAAATTTCAAATTCATTTTTGTACATCGCCGAAAATGAACTAAAACGGATTCCTAAGCGGATTTTCCTTACAACTTCACTTATAACCTAATATATTTAGTTAATATTAAGATGCTTGTAAAAAAAAAAAAAAAAAAAAAAAAAAACATGTATAACCGTTGTTGCTTATCGACGCTTCACGTGCAAACACAATGATCTAAAAAATTATAAGAACAACTAACTGATTATTATGACGACACTTATTATATTACAATTTCAAATAAAAATCGTTTATCTTTTCTTTATGAAGATAATAATGTTTTCTTTTTTCCTTTTTTTTTTAAACTAACAACTGAACATTAATCTTAAGCACTAATAAAATTTGTCCTCATATTTTGATAATCGACTTCTGTTATCTTTTAGCGGATCTATATAGACAGAAGTAGCAATAAAATTTGTAAAAATTATAATTAAAACCCTTGCATTTTACGTTATATTAAAAATGTTTCAATGTTGAGTAAAAATTGTTGTAATTTTTCCCTTAGCAGAAACTTGCTGGAAAATCACATTCGTAGCTTTACCATGAAAAACAAATATTAAAATGCAATTTGATTTATTGTTGCAAAAAAATGTTATCAGAGAGTAAGAATTTTATCACAAAGATTGCCAATAAAAGAAAGTATTAAAGTATAAGTTATAATGTTGTTGCGAAAAAACATCAAACTAAGAATTTTATTACAAAGAATAATCAATCCATTTCGAAACATTGAAATGGAGAAAACTTTCATAGTCATTTGTAATAGACAGAGAAGAAACTACTCCTTCCACTTGCATTAACTCGGCAAATGTCGGCAATGGCTAAGGAAGGGAGCCAAATTGAAAAAATTTGAAACTAAAGGTTAATAACAAGCCGAACGTAAGCCAATGAATGCAGTTGAAAAGCAACTACGAACGATTCTAGAAAAATGCTATCATATCTAACACTCGGTGAACACCCCGGCAAGCCCTTGGGAAATGGAAAATGTGAAAGAGGAAGAACATTAAAGTAACAGCCCAAAAAGAGAAATATCGCAAGGGACATGTGAAGCAAATGCTACTGATCTTTGCAACACGATTCTTAAAATGTGACTACTCCTCATGGGTAGTGCCATATTTCCTAAACCAAGAATAAAAAAAAAAACAAATTTCAAAAAATAACATTTGTCAATTAAGGACAAGGTAAAGATGACTGGCGATATCTAAAGAGGCGTCCCTTATACGTGTATTTCAAATGAAAAATTTGTCAAAGTCAAAAATTCTTTTTGCTTTCCCATTAAACCTCGTGTTCATAGTCACATCTGCAGCCGGTTAATTGTTCTCGATATCGTATAAACTCGATCATAATTTGAATATATTGCTTGACGACAATCTTAAGATTGAACCAATTTTCATTCGATTGGAATAAATCCGTAATCCATAACTATTGAGTTTACTCAATATCGAGAACCATTAACTAACCAATTTTCGCAAACTTTTCCCAAATTATTCAGTTTTTATACTCTACATCACTTTCGGTACAAGATCTGAGATAGACCCATTGTTTGCTGTACCGACGGACTGCTTAGCCTAGATCAATACAGAAACTAAATCTGAATCATTCCTGTCCGCCCGTCGATGTTGTTTCCTTATTTTCAACTTACAGATCCTAACTTTTGAGATATTTTGGCGAAATCTAGTACACCGAAATGTTTTGACCCAGATCGGACCACTTCCCATATAAAGGCGGTATATATAAAACTTTAAACTCATTTGCATCCATACCATAAAAATATCCGAAGATAAAATAAGGTCGGCTGTAGCTTCAACTTTACTGTCAGCGAAAATTGTTCGCGAATGGAATAGGACGAGATGGGTTCGAAGAGATAGATTCAAGTGACATTCAGTAATTGCTTGAATCGCAAGGTGAAGATTTGACTGTAACCTACTTGGAGGAAATGCTAAATTCACAGCCCATTGAAGAAGAGGCGTCAACAAGCACTGGAAATGTGACGTTTAATTTGAAAAGTCTTAGTGAAGGTTTAAGAATGACAAACGAGCTTCGCGATTTCTTTATGAACATTGATCCGTCTGTGGAACGAAGTGTTATTTTTGAGAGGCAAATTGTTAATGCGACTGCTGCGTATCAGTCAGAATTGAAGGAGATTTTAAAAACTGCCAAGCAAGAGAAAATTACAAAATTCTTCAAATCATTGCCTAAACCTTAAGATAATTAATCAAAATGTTCAAAAACTTCAATTAAATGGATTTTTTATATATTTGATTTTTTTTTATTTTGTCACCTATAATCCCATATAAATTATCATTCCGTATTCACGGTTTCTGTATTCGCGACATATTTGTGGAACATATACCCCGCGAATAAAGAGCTTTTACTGTATTTTAATGGTGTTTAATTCTTCATTATTTTTGCAAAACTTAAAATCCAATGAAAGCATGTGAAACAAGCAAGAATTACATAAAACATGCATGAATCGTTCAATCATTGCGCCAACAATAGCCCAAGCCCAAGCAAAGAAAGGCGAGAGACACTCGCATATTAGTAACGCTTGAAGTGAAATTGAAAATTGCGGGCCATCGAAACACGATTGCAAGCACATCACTAAAAAGCAATAATATTCACGGAGGGAGAGAGAGAGTTATGGGCATAAGCTAAATAAGCAGACGTACGACTGGGGGAATGTAAGTAAATCATAAATAAACAAACGCAAAAACGGTAAATATTACTTAAGAAGAAACTATCTCTTGTTCGGAGGCAGAATAGTACGGCATGAATTGCAAAGGGTTAATTTACTATCCATAGCTTTAAGTAACGGAAAAAGAAGTGAGAACTGTGAGAATATTTGCGCTGAGTTTGCGAATTTTATTTAATTTAGATGTCAAGGATGAGATCTTATCGACGAAAAAATCTTGAACCAAAAAAAGGGTCGTCACAATAAAATTATAGGGACACTCTGCCTCTAGCGTCGCAGAGACGTCGGAAGCATATTTTTGTGATTTTCACGAGCGAATATCGGTCTTAACGTAGTTGTTAAAACCGAATTTTATTGTGACGCTGCTTCTCGAATTTCGAACTGGACACACATCCAGCCGTAAGAAAACACGTCGTTTTCTCTTATAATTATCGATCGGTCATAACGCCATAAAAAGACTGTTAATGCAATGCCCTCTCCAACTAATCTCTTGCAAGCGTGGAAGGAAGTGGTCAGAAAATAAAAAATCCACTTTTGGCTACAATGGTATTCAAAATTGTTCTCGGTACTCATAGAGATGCAAACATAAACTGAAAATGTATATTTGCCTAAAGTATCAATCTACCTTTTTTTGTTGTGCTCCTTCAGTGAGAATCTTCAACCGTCGAACAGGTGCAGAAAATGCTAATGACATTTTTAGTTGAAAAACACTAAGATTGAGGTAATCAGCCTACATATGCAATTTTAAAACTGTAATATTTCACTAGTTAACGGATGTATTATCCGCGGCCGATTTGTCAACCTGAAAGCGAATGCTTATCACTTATTTTTATCCGTTTTATTTTTCCATCTCAAACCACGGATTCTTTGTCTTTACACTTCTATTTAATTCTAAATATTTTATATTTTAACGTACATGCTATACATATGTGTAAACATATTTTTTTTCATTTTCCTTGTTTTTTTTTTTTTTGTATCGTTATCAACTAATATTCATAAAAAGTATTATTGTATTTCTTTTTTTTTTAGCCGCCGCAGCATTAGAGAGCCCAATCTGCAAAAAATAAACCATTTTACCGGTTAATTTATTGCACGATAGAAGAAGTGAGAAAGAAAGAAAAAGAGAGTTTAACACGAATCACTCTGCTCTAAAACCGATGATAACACAGGAAATCTGGCCTCCCAAGCGGCTTCCCATAATCGACTCCACATTCATCCAACGTTCTCGTACGCCATAGCAGGACGATCTGTACTCATGCCCGTCGTAGAGGTTGTTGAATTCCCAAATATCGGTGGTGGATGATGCTGCTGAGCCTGCTGATGAGGATGTTGTGGAGCTTGAGCTTGCTGGTGGGGATTATGGGTATGATGTTGCGGAGCACCGGGCTGCTCATTACCACGTATTTGTGGTAACGGAAACATAATGCCGTGTGGCATTTGCGTATGGTGCAGGTGCTGCTGCTCATTTGACGGTGGTGGTGGTGGCTGCTGATGAGCAGCCTGATGCTGTTGATGAGCCGTTTCAACATGTTTGCGTTGCTCATTTTGTTGATGGACCTTTTCAGCTGCGCCCTCATCATATTTTTTCTGCATTTGAAACAAAGGATGTGGTATTTGCGGCGCATGGAGTGATACGCTGGTCGTAGCTTGTTCGCGGGCATGTTGTACACGATCCACCTGAGATTGTGGCGAGGGTTCTTTCTCATTTTTGTCGTATTTTTTCGGTAACTGATACAACCCATGCGACAATTGACCATGTTGTGGCAGTGATAAGGGCTTGTCGGTAGGTGTAGATCCTCCAGAGGATTTACTAGAACTGGACGATGATTGGCCATGGGAATGGTGGGTTTTCTCTGGCTTCATTGGTATCTTTTTTTGAAATTTTTTCAATACCTGTATCAGTTCCGCTTTCACGTCCAGTCGTATATCCTCGGGCACTCGTTTGATTTCGTCGTACAACGAGAGCAGAAATAATTTGTCAGGATCTCGATTTTTACGTTTTTTACTTTTTTTAGGAAAGGCGTCTTGCATAAATTGTAATAACTTTTCTTCGAATGCCGATTCACGCTGCAAAGCTGCAGCGGCATGTTGACGGCGCATTAAATGAGGATGCAGACCACCTGTAAATGCAGGGTGCTGGGGCATTAGATTATGCTGTTGTAGCGAACCAGTGGTATTGGTATGGTCACCATTATGTCCTGACATTTGCCCAACATTGCCTTGCGGAAAGCCACCACCCTGTGTGTCAGTATGATTCGAAGATCCGGGCGCGTCGCTAGTTTCTCCATCATTAGTGTGATGATCTTGCTGCTGTTGAGAAGTATGTTGTTGCTCCTTCTGATGCTGCATGTGCTGCTGACCACTGGACACAGCCGCGGCTGTAAGTATGGCATCACAAAAATGTTCGGGCACATAATCAAAACCAGACATGAAATTCTCTGGTTTTAGTTCACCATTCATCTCTTCATAGAAGTATTCCGTGCCTACAATATCGATAATGTCATTGTCTTCTTGACTTAACTCAATACCGGGCGGGGGCGAATTTCCACCCATTTGGCAACGTTTCAATTCAGCCAATTTTTTGCGAGTAGTTAAACGCATATCCCGCCAGCACTAAAATGAAAATAAACATTGTTAAGACTTAAATTTTATATCACTTCCCATGAACACCTACCTTTTTCCATTGTATAATAGTCTTTTTGGGGCCAATTTTATTTAAGGTCTCTTGTATCTTCTCCCAATACCACTCCTTCTCCTTTTTGCCCTCCATAAATTTAGTTTCTCTCAGCAAAGTGATAAGCATCTTCTTTTGAGGCTTTGTAACACGATCCTTGAATAAAATATTGAAAACCTTGAAATTAAGAAACGAAAAGAAAAAGGCAAAAAGTTCGAAAAATTGCACACAAAAATTCTAATTCCAACAAGAACAACAGCCAGTTAAACATGCAGGAAATTATAATTGAATTTTAATAAAATTATGTAAAAAATACAAACGAGGAAGAATTTAAACAAAAACAAGTGTTTGAAAGTATCTTCTCATACAACGTACGAATACTTTAGTAACCCGCTGTTAAAGGTCGGTCGTTCAATCGCATTCACAGCCAAACGTTTACAATCTACTGTTTATTGTGAATTACATCGTTAGACTTAGTGTGCCTGTGTGTGTGTGATTGATATTCTTCGTGAGAAGTTCCTATTTCTTTTTTCTTTTTTTTTTTTTTTTTTTTGTTTCTATGTATATGGAAGCAAAGCACGGAGCACCCCATAATCATTTTCGTTAACTTGTCTTGCAAATCACTTGCGTTTTTCATTTTGTTTAAATTATCCACAAATTAGTATATAAAAGCAGTCTCTATAAACACTCACCATATTGAATGCGCTAACAAACGAACTTTAGATGCGGGAATTTATGTACAAGACTTTTTTGATTGCGAATTGTTGAAATTCTCTTATTAAAGAATTTTACTTTTCGTCTTTTTCACAATTCGTCATTTCCTCTGACTATTCGTCGTCGTCACAACATCGTTCTCAAAAAAACTAATGACAATTGCTTGTATTGTATTTGTCGTCGCCTTTGTGTTTTTCGTCACACCCACCATCTCACTCACTCACCACTACATTCAATGAAACCGTCGACCAACAGCAATGCTGCCATTTAAAAGAAAATTCTTCGCGAGCATTGCCAGCAGTAAAATGAAAAATTAAAAGAGAGAATTTTACAACACAAACACCAATTCTCTCAGCTCTCTCAGCATTTACTTTAGCCCCTACATAAGCAATGCACAGCAAAGTCAGGAAAATCAATTTTACGTTCAATTTTATTTAGGAATGTACAGCAAAGTCAGCAAAGTCAATTTTATTTGAACTCAATTCATTTCTCAACAAATTCAAAAAACTTCAAACATGTTTTTGAATATAAAATAATTCTTTTTTTTAAATAAAATTATGAAATTATTGTTGTATTTTATATCAAAGAAAGTAAAAACATATATCTTACTGCTGACTTTTTTTAAAATCTTTTTATATACGCAAGTTTTACTCATTAAGCATACCTTAATTTATATTCAAAACTAACCGAAAAGTATAAGCTAATTCCCTGACCGTATTCTAAAATTCTAATTAATATTCTTGAAAATATTCAAATTTTTCAATCTCCTACTATATATTCTTTTTCATAAATAAACTAAATAGTTAATTAAATTCTCTATAAGTAAACTAAAATTATTAATTATGATATAACATTCATCACCGTACTATTTCTTATACAATAATAATTATGAAAAAAGGATACTTAAATAGTTGCACCCGAAGTCACATGTATTGTACGCCTTTAGAGAATAAGCGCATTCAACAGGTCTTTATAAAAAAGCCATCGATGCGAGATTAATGTGTATATTCTCAATAATTTCCGTATACAAAATTCCATACAATTGAGAAAATAAAAATTCCATACAATTGAGAATGTTTGCATAAATTTCTTTACATGTACTGCCGACAGGGTGAGGACTGATCCTTCGTCTTATCTGGGTATCAGTCTCTTCCCATTGCTTGGAAAAGTACTGGAGAGTATAATGATAGAGAGGCTTCAGATGATTCCTACTCTTACTCTGTCTGATAGGCTTGGTTTCAGTTTGGTTTCCGCAAGGGTCTTCGTACGAAAGATGCAGGGATTGTAATGAGAAGTATGTCTTAGGCATATTTATTGACTTTAAGGGTGCATTCGACCACCTCAATTGGAACAATATACAATGGTTGGCATTTTTATACAAATTATTGAGAACATATATTATTATTACACTAACGTATATGCGCTTATTTCTTAAAGGCAGCAAATTTTATACGCTTACTCTCTAAAGTGACCAAATTTCATGCAAATACATGCAAAATTATCGAGAATTGTAAACAAACGTATTCTCAGATGGTTGGATTTTTATACATGCTGAACGAATGTATATGGTATTTAAAGAAATTCATGGAAACCCTTTGAAAAGCTCTTTACTACTGATCTAGTAATAATATAATCAGTTTTAGGATCGTTTCTCTCTCCTCCAAATATCTTGTTGGGAGAATTCATCACATTTTTCACGTCTTCCATTAAGTACATTCCTAAGACTTTAATAATGATCATAATGTAAAATATTTTAAAAAAAACTTTTTCACTTCTTACCTGATTATTATTATTCACTGATTCCATTTTTCTTTAATTTTTTTAAAATTTTTCTAAAATATTTAATACTTTAAATTCAATTGATTTTTATGTGGCGATCTTACTTGACTTTACACGCGGTCAAAATTGAAATGATCGAATAAAGGCTATACACGCTGGCGAAATATCAGTGAATTTATAGATCAATCGAAATCGGTCATAGAGTTTTATCGTGCCTATTGAAACTTTAATACAAGACCCCGAATACGACGCAATCAGGAGCTCCTATTATTGGCGGCAGGTCAGAATGGCTAAGGCCCAAAAGCATTCCAATAAATAAATGCCATACAATATTTTGATGCGTGCTACAAAAAATGAACTAATCTGAAATCTTTTGGTAAAAATGGCAAAAAAAGAGATTACACTCGTTTTTTTATTATACAAGGAAAATCTTGCTATTTCAATTTTATTTAAGCAAAAATTGTATGTAAACAAGTTACTGTTTTTCCATACAATTAAATAAAGGGTTTCAAATTTATTCAAGCTACCTGTATGAATTTATACTATGTAATATAAAATAGTAATAATAATAAGAAAATCATTAAATAAGAAAAAAGTATAAGAAAGCAAAAAGATACAAGAAATCGAGGATAAGAAAAATACATCCAAATGTCATTAATTAAATAAAATGCGAAAAAATAGCAAAACTAATTTAAATGAAACAAGATATCGAGACGTTTTTGGATTCCGTTGCTTTTACACAATGTAATATAAAGTAGTATTTATTTCATTGGACTAATGCCAGTACGTCTTAAGCCCGAGAGCCGCCACCTCTTTGGTCTATTGACGCCTGGTGTACTTGTTTCAACAGCATTATTAACAAACTCCCTTAATTCTGGTGTCGTAGTCTCGGTTTGTCGTGTGTTTCTATTGGGTGTCTTACAAAGTTAGGGGGGTGGCCTATAATTAAATCTTGGGTTTAATGACAATGATAAAAGCCTTTTGCGACACAGAATTGGACCAGCTGCTGACAGTCTGCTGCTACTACTGGGATAGTCGTACATTTTTTCTTCTTTTCTGCTTGTTAAAGACGCTTTTTTTTCAATCAGCATGCTTTGATTTTTGGAAATAATTTTATTTTTTATAGAAAGCAAATTATTCCCAATGTCACCATCTTCTCTTTGATTAAATTCATTTAGCAGGCTTTGCACACGTTTTTTTCCTTTCTCGGATATGAGCACTTTCTTACCATTCGCTGTTTGAAAACCTGCAGAAACAGGCGAACTTCCCGGATTAATGACCTTGCCAACATTATCTTGTTGTATTTTAAAGGTCGCTTGAAAGCCTGTTTTGCTGGCTATTTGAGCACTGCTGTTTATATTTTTTCCAAACTTGGACTCCATACTTTTAATCGACATCCGAGCTTTTATGTCTTTTAGTTCAGTTTCATAACTGTCTTGAAATTCTCTTAGAATATTATGTACGGATATTTGGCTTTTTTCGATATGGAGATTTTTTTTACCATTCGCTGTTTGAAAACCAGCAGAAACAAGCGAACTTTCCGGATTATTCACCTTGCCCACTTCATCTCGATTTGCTTTACTTTTCACTTCTTCCGATTCGTTTTCAATAGAAATTTCACTCACGCCAACTGCGTTTTTGTCTTCTCCCCACTCCGGCTGTTCTCCTAGTCCTAATGCAACATTAGTTTCGCTCAGCTCCAAGTTCTTGGAGCACCCACTATTACCTTTAATGTCAATCAAAATAATAATAAAATAATAAGCATAATAAAATATGAGGAATATTAATGCCATACCCTGGGTTATCAGCTTATTTACTGGGAACTTAGACGTATGGGGAAAATTATTATTCATTTTCACATCTTGATGTAGGATTTCTTGAGTGCTTATGAAAGCAATAATGTCATCATTATCGTCATACAAATCATAATTGTTACATATCTCAGTTTTACACTGATTAGATGGCGCCAAAGCTGAAAAATTTTCAATTTACTTAAATTGACTTAAATGTTGTCTCTTCAAAAATTTTAAAAACAACTTACTTTGAATTACGTCGTAAGTGTCCTTTTTCTCGATATAACCTCGATCTGAAGCTTTTCCTAAAAAGAATGTAAAAAGTTAGGGTTGTTAAAAAAAGCCTATAAAGAGCCGCTTACTTTCTGGTGTAGGATCGTATAAAAGAGGCAATTTTGCCTTTTCTCTAAATTCACGGCTGTAGTTTTTTTTTTAGTTTTTCCCGTAAAATAAGTAAAGGGGACCGTTCCAAATTGTTTAACTTACTCTCGGACTGTTAAAAGGCGATGTAGAAAAGTCCTCAAATATTACATCCACAATTGTTTTTTTTTTTGTTGTCATCATGATGTCCTTCTTCTGGAGCGTCTATGTTTTTTACTTTTTTCATCGTATCTTCCGCTTTATTGCAACATTCAATTAACTCTTCATCAGAGATATGAAATTCATATCCACTTGTCGATAACTCAGCAGACTGTGACAACAATTCATGGCAAGACGTAAATTTTTACGAGCTTGTCAAATTGTCAAAATTGGTTATTGTTGTTCGCGACTGTAAAGCGACTGAGTGACTTTCTTTATTATTTTCTTTATTTGATTCCCTTTTTAAATTTAAAAAAAAAAATTGTTTTTTTTTGGACTCTTTGAATACCCTTTTTTTACAATTGAAAAATTTAAAAAAAAATTGTTTTGCTCACACAATTTAGGATTGCCATATATTAATAAGTATATTAATAAGTACTATTTGTGTTGCTGCGTTTTTTATTTCATTTATTTTATGTTAAATTTTTAAAATTGAAGAAAATAATGAAGTACTGAAAAAAAGTTACCCCTCTTCATCATCAACAAAGCCCTCGTCCCACGCATCACCAATTATGCGAATAATTCGGGTAATTTCGATGTGCTCTGTAAAATACTCCAACCTCCTCTTGGCAATCAGAAATAAACTCTATGTCTGGGCCTAAATATCAATCCAATAAGGGAATCATAATAACAGGAGATGATACCTAGATTATAGAAAGAGGAGCATATATGAAAAGAGCACAGAGTTGCTTTCCAATAACTAATAAGATCTCACTTCAAGAGGAAAAGATATTTCTATCAAATTTTCAAGTAAAATTGCTGTGCAATTGCCTACTTGTCTACCTATTGAAAAAAAAGGGGCTTCTAGCGGATTTTATAAATTCTTGAGAACATACAAACGGCTTTACTAGAAATATACATGACCTTATAGAATAAATGCGTATTTATTTTAAGATGTTTAGCGAATGTTAAAAATTTTTACATGCCTACACCTCTGTTTCTCAAAAGGAATAAAAAATTATTTTGCGATCATTACTCTTAAACTATAGCAGATAAATCTACAAACATTTGAACGCATATTCTCTGGGCGGTTCTGTATAACCTGCGCAAAAATAGAAAAAGTTGAGCACGCCTGCCCAAGATTGTAGTCTATCAAAGTTTAATTTTTATTCAATGCCTTTATAATGCGCAGAAACAACCCTCAAAAATAAATAAATATATAAATTCCGTTGCTGGTGGATCGGTATGTCAATCGGGTAAAATCGAATTCCTCCGTATAATCTGTGATTGATCCCAAAATTGGTGCTAAGTAAACGAAGCTCCTTGGCTTGCAAACGGGTAGCTTGCCGATACAAAAAAGTTGGCCTATTTCCTTTATGTATTTTGAGGGCTATTTGGAAGAATAAATTTTTTATAACGAAACAAGCTGAAGTTGGACGAATTTTTTTGTTTTGAGACTGGTGTCTGCTTTGTACCTAAAAATAATCACAAAATAAATATCATAAATATTATTATTAATACCATTACTTACTTTTATTATTCGTAATAATACTGATTGTATTATTGTATTATTACCACGCTTAGACGCGATGGGCAACGTAGACGTGGGCGCTTTTCGCCCTCAAAAAAAAAATTATACAACTTACTCTGAGAGACGGACGGAGGTTGCTCGCCATTTTTGGCGCCCTCATCGCGGCGTTCATTATGCAGTCTCTAGTTTCTTTTTTATCTTAGAAAGAAAAAAATTGTATTATTAAATCAAAAAAAAAAAAAAAATTATACAACTTACTCTGAGAGACATCTTCTGGAACCGCTTTTGATGGTCCAGTTTCTTTTTTATCTAAAAAAAAAAATTTACTATTAAATCAAAAAAAAAAAAATTATACAACTTACTCTGAGAGACATCTTCACCGATCAAACTCATTTTGCTTTTTAAAAGCAAATTACATTATATTGTTACATTATATTGTTACGCCGCACATATCGCAGGAGTTGTACATGAAAGTAGTAAAAAAACCAAAAAAGTTAGTTGTTTAGATTTATTATGAAATCATATTTTATTAAATTTTTTATTTTAAACATGTTTTTGCAAAATAAATTTATCAAAAATAAAAGTTATTATTTGTTTATTTATTTATTTATATATTTATTTATTCCACTTATACAAGACACTCAACTAAAACATAATGGCAGTCGAGTTCAATTGACTCTTAAAGTAAATCTTAAATTAATTAATATTAAAACTTAGTATAAGTACAATAAAACAAATAAGAAGCAATGTTGCTTTAATGGACTTTAAAGAGTCCGTTAATGAGATTAAGTAATAGACGTCATTTAGGTTCTTGCAAACAACTCTGAGCGGGTTAAACAGTTCGAAATTATATTTGCATTGACTAAGCTTTATCAAGATAAAGTGCCTAGCGAAGCGGTTAGGGACATTAAAGTTTACCTCACCAAGTAACGTGCACGAATCGAGAGTACCATTTATTACTCTGATTACAAAGGAAACGCCAAGAACCAACCTACGTTTTTCAAGAGACGGTAAGGATAACAGAAGCAACCTATTTTATTTATATTATATAGTACGACTATTAAGATCATCATTATTCACGATCTTTCAATCAAGAAATTAAATGAAATTCATACATAATGTAGTGAGATTTCATTTTCGCCATTCATATTTATAGCAACTCTGTGCTCTTTTCATATGTGCTCCTTTTCTTATATACCCTGAAAAGAAAAAAACCAGATAACGGCTTTCTGCGAAACAAAGAAAATTTTGCATGAGAGTCGAAATCTTTTCGAAAGTGTTAAAGTGTTTGGAAAAGTTAAGAAATCAGATTTAAGTTAACCGTCACATATTTTGATTATTTTGATATTATTTTGATATTTGATTATTATTCTATTTACTAAAATTTAACATTGGTGTATTATTTAAATTTTGTGCATCAAATTAATTTCATAGTTTTGACTGTAAGTGAATTTTTCAATATTACATTTATTTTATTTATTGCAGATTCGCATAGTTTTCCTTATAATCTTGTTGTGGTCTCCTTGAATTTTTTTTTTGAAATATAACAACAATATGTATATACAAGTGCGCCGCAATACTTGTACATTGTTGTTGTTGTTGTTGTTGTTGTTGTTGTTGTTGTTGTTGTCTAATAATCTAATGAAATCATTTTTCTTGTTAATTGAGAAGAATTTAAAACTGTACTCGGAAATATTACAAAAAGTGTATTTGACTTATTGCCGAATATGTACCATTTATTTGCCGAAATGGAAAACCTCAATCATTCCCACACAAAGTTATAAGCGATTACAATTTTCGAAAGAAAATGTATTATCTGCCCAAAGCTACGTTAATTCTAAAACGAATTAATTTTTTCATCTTAATACCATCGATACCAAATAAAATGACCTGGAGATTAGCGTGTGACAAGCTAATTGTTCTAATTCTATGTAATTACAGTCGACGCTTAATAGATAAAATCTCCTGACGTTTACGAGAAATCGGTTTCTGGGGTATTATAATATCAAGTGCCCCAAGATTATGGATAGTCAGTAGAAAACCAAGAAAGCAGAATATATCTGTTATATCATTTTCAACGCTAATCTGAGTGCAAAAACTGCAAATGTTTCTGTCCGCTACTACTATGCCATATTGCATGAATTTCTTAAATCGTTTATATGCATTCAACTGAAATAAAGGACCTGCACTGCCACCCTTTCCCATATAACGGCCTTTAAAAATTAGGAATCAAAGAATTGGATTGATTATTGTCATCAGAAAACTTCACTGCCTTTTCTCAAATCCACTTGACAAAATCATGAGCCCAATAGTCAAATATAAAAAAGGAAAAATGTAGATTCACGCTTTATAAACCTTGCTCTCTTACATTGAGACATTCTCCCTCTGTATACATACGAATACATATGTATACATATATGTATTACTTGTTTATTTATTCATTAGTTTATATATAAAAAATCATATTAAGGAAATTTTTTTTTAAGTACATATGCTAAAAGTAATTCATATAATTATTGTATTTACCATCAACGAGCAGAATAGTTTTCTGCATTTACCGTTACATTTCATTTCTCTGAACACAATCTGCATGCATAACAGTAACTTATGCATGTTCTTTGTTCTTAATGTTGATTGCGAAAAAGCAATGGCTGATATGGGAACACACACACACACACACACATCACTTACAAGTCCATACAAATACGGCGGCGCACATTTGTGTTGTATGCCGTCAATATGAGAAAACCAGCTAACGGTTTTTAGCGAGAAAACAAAAGCATTTCACAAGTGCACGAGGAAGTTACGTAATTATATATATATATATATATATATGTATATGTATCGTATAAAGAATACTTATTTTGATTGACGGATTCTAGTCATGTGTGTCTTATTTAAAGTTTATTTCATCCATTTGTGAGTCATTAGAGGAGGATCACCATTAAAACAGGCTCATCAATGTTCTAGGTGCAGCTTACATATATACGTTTGATTTCACAAAAAAACAGCGGCATATAACAACAAGTACGTACAAGCATACTTGTACATACTTGTTCATTTTTGTTGTTGGATTAGCCATTTCTTTTTTAAATTATGCGGAAAGCTTTTTTGCTCGTGGTTGCAACGTGTGATTTCCAAGAATAGTTTCCTTCTTCTTCTTGTTCTTTACTTCTTTCGCATGCTTGACGAAAACTCGTGACATATTTGTCTGACACTTATAAAAAAAAAACAGCTAATGGCAGCGTATTTCCAACGCTTCGAGAAAATTCTTAAGCCCAGATCTGATCAGTTTTTTGCTTAAGTGTTTTCTGTTTTCAACTGTTAGTCGTGTTAGAGCTAAAAGTAGATTAATTTCGTAAAACGCATACGAATTATGGAGTAGAAACTTTGCATTTTCTTTAAACTTTATCATAAACCTAGCGATTTTCTTAGCAAAATAAATTCCATTTATATAGAGAAATTATTCCAAATGATGAGACTTATTTTCCTTTGACGAAAGCCGTAGCACTTATTTGCAATAAAATATACCCTTCATATTGCGTCAGTTATTGTTGGATGGTTTTATTTGATTGGAAAAAACCAAACCCATCTAATCACCACCACGAATAAATTGGAAATGTAGAATTGACTAAAATTTATTTATGAATACCTCAAATAAATCGATAATATATGTATATACGTATATATACATCTATATATATATATATATATATATATGTATATATATATATATGTATATATATATATGTTGTTAGATATTCAATTATTGACTTATTTCTATTAAGCAAAAGCATTACTAATCTCATAAAAGATTACAAAAATCATTTAATATCCTTTGTAATTATTTGAAATTTTCACAAAGTGTTCGATACGGTGTAGGTTTTGTGTTCTCCCAAAAAAAATAAAATACTAAGTAAAGTGATGGAAACTTTTTTCAAACAGCAATTAGCACTATCACAAAATGACAGAACGCACTTACGCACAAAGCCAAGCTTAAATAATAAATGCATATAAAAACTAAGCGAAAATTTTATATGCGACTTGAGACGTATCTTGAATACTCGTAGTTGCAATAGTTGTAATTTCCTCATTTTAAAAATTAATTGTGGACATGCCATTCACTGCGTGGTGCAAAATTTTACATTGATATGTGGAGTAATGCTTTTGTTAAGAACACTGCCTGAGATTTCTTTTGAAAAGCCAAAAGAAAAACTTCAACATAAGTTCCACGAAATAATTCGCTCTGCATAGCATTTTCGCGAACATTTTTTGATTTCATTTATGTAGTTTTCTGGGTTGTATATAGGATATGAATTTAATATTTTTTCGTTGGGCATGTGTGGCAATTTTCCATATATCAGTTCAAAGGGTGTATATTGTATTTCTACGTGGGGAGTAGTGTTCTATGCGAAAGTGTAGTAAGGTATCCATTTATCCCAATCATTGTTTGTTGTAAAGGCTAAAAGTATTCGTTAAGAACTTTGTGGTTTCTTTCAACTGTACCTAAGGTTTCGTGGTGTTAGGGGGTTGAGAACTTTTGCTCGATATCTAGTAATAGACAAATTTCTTTTATTAGTTCATTGTTGAATTCTGTTCCTCTGTCAGATTTTAATGTTTTAAATTGGTCGTCTTTAAGTATTACCTCTTCTGTTAAAATTTTGGCAATTGATTTTGCGCTTTTATCCACAATAGGATGTGCGATCATATATTTTGTTAATTCCCATTGGATTCTTAAGATGTATCGGAAATTATTGGAAGGTTTTATTGGTCCTACTACAGTAGATACATTTATACTTAGTGCTTCAAAAGATATGGACGGTGTATCTGCCATTGTGAGAGGTTCTTTTGTATTGTATTTTTTTATCATCTTGAACATATTGCGTCAGATGTATTTTTGGAATGTTTTTCTTACTCCGAAATGTCTTGACTGTGAGCAAGTGTGGTATTCTACTACTAATTTACACTTTTCTTCATCATCATATATTCTTTCTCTTTCTTTGTATAAAAGTATATTTATGCGGTTCCTTTTAACACTGTTGAATTTTTCTTTTAACATCTCTTTGGATATGTATCTAAATATATCATCATGTAGACTAAGCGCATAGTCTACGAAATTTAACTTGTTCAGTTTTGATGTCAATTTTTCCAAGAGCGCATCGAAATGGTCTGGATATTCATTGCATCTCACACGTGTGCAGTTTATTTCTTTAACATTTTCAATTATCATATCTTTTATACCGCTTTCGAATTTGAATTCTAATTTTCTTGTGTTCTTAATGTCATTTATTGACGTGCATTCCCACATATTTAGTTGTTCATTGTGTGTGTCTTCTTTTGCCGATTTGCTTCTGGTTATGACTAACGTCTTTTTTATCCGTTCTTGGTCTTCTTTTCTGGATATTGGAATCATCTCTTTTAATACATCCGAATTTATATTTATTCTTGATAAGGCGTCAGCGTTAGTGTTGCTTGAACATTTTTTGTAAATTATGTCGAAATGGTAGTCCGATAATTCTATTCTTATTCTGGTTAATTTTGAGGTGGGGTTTTTGTGGGAGAATAATGCTACTAATAGCCTGTGATCCGTTATCACTGTGAATTTTTTGCCGAATAAGTAGGGTCTGAAATGTGCTATTCCAAAGTGGATGGCGAGTAGTTCTTTTTCTATAATTGGTTCGTTTTTTTCGTGTTTGTTTAGGGATTTGCTTGCGTATGCGATGGGTAAGTCTTGACCTATTTCTCCTTGTGATAGTACTGCTCCTAAGGTGTAATTTAATGCATTAGTTGTTAAAATGAAGGGTTTATCGGATATTGTAATATGGGTGGGGACATTAGTTTGTTTTTGAGTTCTAGGAATGCCTGATTACATTGGGTTGTCCAGTCGAAGTCTTTTCCTTTTTTGAGGAGATCGTTTAGTGGTTGTGCTATTTCAGCAAAGTCTTTTATAAATTTCCTGTGATAGTTGCAAAATGCTACAAATCTTCTTACTTCGTCTGTATTTTTGGGTCGGAGGTAGCTTTTTATTGTTTCGTACTAAGCGGGATCTGGTTTTATGATTTCGGGTGTTATTAGGTGTCCTAAATTTGTTGCTTCTGGTTGTAGGAAGTTGCACTTGGATGGATTTAGTTTTAGGTTGTATTTGTTAAGTCTTTTTAGTACTTTTGTTAAATTTCTATTGTGATGTTCGAAACTACATCCGTGTATTATTATGTCGTCTACGTATAAAAATGCTTCGGTGTCTAGTCCTGATAAAGCTATAGTTAACATTCTCTGGAAACCGTTGGATGAAATTTTTAATCCAAACGGATGTCTCGTGTATTGATAATGTCCATTCGGTGTTGAAAAGGCGGTTAAAGGTCGCGAGTTTTTGTTAAGTTTTATTTGATGAAATGAGTTCGTCATGTCCAGAGTGGAGAAATATTTTGCTCGTCCTAGTCTATCTAAGATGTCTTCTAATCTTGTAAGGGGGAATTTGTCGTTTACTATTTTTTCGTTTAATTTTCTGTAGTCAACTACTAGTCGCCATTTTTTTATGTCTGTCTGATTTTTTTTGGGTACCAGTAAGGGTGGTGAGTTGTAGGGGCTAATTGAGGGTTCTATAATGTTTTGTTGTAATAGTTCTTTTACCTGATTATGTATGGTGTCTGTTTGTGTGTGGGGTAGTTCGTAGTTTTTTATGTATACTGGTGTGTTGTCGTTTGTTTCTATATTTTGTGTATAAAAATTGTTTGCTGTGAGTGGTTCATTTTCTAGGTGGAATACTGTTTGAAATTTTTTGAAAATTTTTATGATTTCTTGTTTTTGAGAGTTGTTGACGGTGTCTAATTTTATGGATTGTAATATTTTTTGGAATCGTTGTTCATCATATTGAGTGTGTATATTGGTGTTTTGTATAATTTGGTAGGTATGAAGTGGTTCGGTGTTGATATGTAGGTGTTGTATTGTGATTTCTTTATCTAGTGTATTTAGTATTTTAATGTGTTTTTGTTCGTTTTTTTGTATTATTGAATTGGCTAAAATTTTCCTTTTTCTATTTCTCCATTTAATACTAAAGCGTCGCCGTCTATTTTGATATCTATGGGGACTATAATTTCGCATCTTGGGGGAAGAAGTATGTTGTTTTTATTAAGTATTTCATCGTATATTGAATTTGAATCGTAGTTGAATTTGGTCGTCGTGTGCATTAACTGTAAGAGAGAAATTTTCATAATTTATATTGCAAGCATACTTGTGTAGGAAATCTCTTCCTATGATTCCATCGGTTTTTATGGGGAAGTTCTTGTCTACTAGTTGTATTTTATGTTGAGTGATTCCGTTTCCTAGATTTATATTCAAATGTGTGGTTCCCAATGTTTCTATACGTTCGTTGGTTATTCCTGTTAGATTAATAATTAATTCTGCGTTGTTTAGTGGACAATCTTCCAAAAGGTGTGCTTTGGAGAGGCTGATGTCTGCTCCTGTGTCTAATAGAAATGATAGTTCTGCTTTTGTTGCATTTTTAATATCCGGTAACATAAAGTTGGATAGTTTTGAGAGGGAGAAGATATGGGAGTTGGCTTGTTTTGTGTACTGATTTAGGTGTTTTGTCCCGGCATTTTGTCAGGGGCATCGTTAAGGAATCCGTGTGAAATCCATTTCCCTGGTCTTTTATTACGTGTATGCGGTTGTTTTGGTTGTTGTTTCTTTGATTTCTGTTATTATTTTAATTTCGATAGTTGAAATTCCTGTTATTGTTTCTATTAAAATTGTTATTATTGTTGTGATATTGGTTTCTGTTATTGTTGTGGCGGTAATGTGAATTTTTGTTTTGGTTATTTATTCTTATTACCTGTAAAATGTAAATTTTAATTGTAAACTTGTTTCGGTCGCACTCTCATATTGTAACGAAATATTAATTGCTTCGGATAAGGTTTTTGGTTGGGACGCAAAGATAGTGGGTTTAATGTAGTCATCAAGACCGTTTTTGAATATGGTTAAGGCGTATGTATCGTTGATATTGGTAATGACGGATTTTTGTTCGTTGGTGTGATTGGGACCTAGTTCTTTGATTTGAAGATAATTTAGATATGCTGTTATGTTTAATATTTTGTCTTTATTACAATTGGAACTATTTATACTTAATTCGACAGGTGATATATTATCCTAATGTAATCAATAATTATTTTAATTGGAGCGCCTGGCATCGTATTGCAATTCACAATGTAATACTCAGCCAGTTGTATTGCGACATAATTTTTGTTTTTCTTTTTGCAAAAGAATTATGCCAATTTGCACTTCAAAGTTGATACATATAACGATATGTGATCACATTACACGCCTTTTTAGAATTAGACACTACATCGTTTGCTTTAAAGGTAACCTTTAGAGGTTGATGATAGCTCTGAAATGTTCCTTTGAAAGCTCTGGAATGTTCCTTTTAAAAATTAATAAAAAAAAGAAAAGAAAAAAAACAAAAACAAACGATGCAGCCAATATCACTTAATTTATAGTTAATATTAATTTAAAATTTATATTTAATTTAGTTATAATTTAAAATTATTGATTATAATTTAAAACTGTTGTAAAAAGATGTAACTTGTAATGGCCACCTTTGAAATCCAGCTTTCACAGTATATTTCCGTGCCATTTGATCTGTAACACCTACGCCAAACTTGGTATTGTTATAAAATGTAACCGTTTCAGGTAAACGTTTGCGATCGTTTTCAATTTTCACTGACTTATGTTTTGAACTGAGCACTAATACTTTTTTATTGGGTTTACTCTTGTTTATGATCAAAGTACAATTTTCGGTTTTATAAAGTACTGTCGAAGAAACGAAACATGCTATCCTTTTTTGATTTTGCAGGTTTAGGTAGTTCTCTCTTATTTTGTCTAATGGTGCCGACTAAGGAAGTTTTTTTCTTTATTAGTTTTGTTGCTAATGACAAACCAATAAAGAAATTATCTGTTGTAACAATTCTTCCGCAATTAATGTATGGATCTATAAATTTTAGGATAACAAATTCACCTAAAGATACGGATAATCTCATTCGGTCTTTTCCTAGGTAGGAAAATGCATTTAAAACATATTTACTTTTTACATCCGACGCCAACCAGACTTTTATGCCAAACTTGTTTGGCTTTTTTGGCATGTACTCCGGAAATCTACATCTGGCCTTGGTCGGAAATAATTGCTCGTCAACTGTAATGGTAGCACCTGGCTTATAACACATTTGACTGTTGTTGAATTTATTCCACACCTCTGAAACTAATGCAAATTTATCTGTTTGCAATCTTTGGTTTCTTTCATCTTTCTTATCGAACCGAATTTGCCGAAGAATTTCGGTGAATTTATTTCTCCTCATTGTCTCAGAGAGAAAAATTTGGGAGCATATTCAGCATACAGTCTGAAGAACGTATGGACGTACAGATGGACGTACAGACCGAGGTACAGACGGACATTCAGAGAAAACAAACATTATCCGATAGTCGTAGATATAAATTCAGAAACGGTTCACGGATGTACGACGAGGGACCATCCACATCGGCGGAAGCAGCGTGGAGGGAAAAGATCGATGAAAATTCGCTGCATGCTAAAGGTAAGTTTGCATTTATCGTTACTTATTAGTATGTATAATTTATTCATTTCTTTTTATTTTATTTTAGATTAAAGAGCATGCTTCCTTTTGCACCTCCACTCATCGTTTCAGCAGAATGGGATACTTCCGTAAGCCAATGGTAAGCTTGTGATCATCTTTGTATATAAAATTTATTAACCACAATATTTTTCTTTTGCAGATGTCAGCACACCCCTGCATACCAGTAATTTTTATTTCTTTATATATATTTATGTATTAGCGGGGCTTTTTATTTATTACGTATTACTATGTATTACTATATATTATTATGTATTATTATTATTATTGTAAATAATATTGTAATTTGTAATTATGTATATAATGGTGTAGGCCTACTGGAGAGCCAGCCATTTAAAACAATTGGCAACGCGCCTATCACGGTACCCCAAGGGTGGTGCGGAAAACCGTAAAAATCAGCCTCTGCACATTCTTGTACGTTGCGATTGTGTGGAAGAAGCCTTCGTGATGATGATCGTTTCGTTGCAATTGGTACAATGTTTTCTGGCAATAGATACTTAGCGTAAGGAGTAAGTTTCTTAAACAGACGATTCGTTTCGGGAAAATAAAACACATGTGTTATTACAAAAAATCTTAAAAATCCTCGCAAGTAATTATTAACTAATTTAATTTGAATTATTTTGAATTTTTGCAAGTTTTTTTTTCAAAAATATGCATTGACGTCATGAAATATGGGTAAGCAACTATTCAAATTAAAATTTTTCACGTTCAATCTATTCACATTTTTTTTTATTGTGTTTTGGCAACTGCAGGCGAGTGTTGATAAACCATTAAAATATTTACGTATACACTAACAGTTTTTAAATTTATTTCATCGACACTATTAATCATTATTTCTTCGCAACTTTTTAGCAGACTATATCTTCTTTGAATATATTATAAATCCCTTCAATACTGCGCTTATAATTCATGCGTCGTCGTTGTTGATTCCCTGAAAAAATCTTGCTAGTTGCCCAGTTCAAAATGGAAGACCATTAATACCTTTTGGTTTGGGGAGGGTTCGAAGCAAAAATCACTACCGGCAACGAACTATAAGTTGTTTGAAAATAATGCCGCCAAGCAATCACTACTTCCGGGGCTACCAAATCAACTTTGTTGAGAACTAAAATAACCTTTCTACCTACGTCATTGATTAGGTAGTTATACAGTGACGGGGGAAACATAAGAACCTGCTTAAAGGAAAAACAAAGTTATTATTTTCAACGTATGTTCCCTGTGTGTCTGCGAATACAAATAACTTTAATTAACGCCACTTATCGTAAAGCTTCGATTGTATCGAATACAGCAAGTAAAGTGTTTATCGTTAAAGAAGCCGTTAATTTAATGGCAGTTGATGCACAATGTTTTAGGGATTTCACTATTTATTTAAATATGCTATGGTCAGCTCGGTGACAGATTGACTTTGACTTTATATTTTCTTTGGGAACTACTCAGTCTTTTCGTATTGGCTGACGGTCGTATCAAAACTTATCAAATTCGTTAAATGAAATCTAAAGATGGACGTGTTAAATTAATGAACGACGTTTTGAGCAGCATTAAGATCCGTGGGTGATTAAATAAAATAGAAGGAAAGATGAAGAAGACGTTCTAACATCTTATTTGAGACTCCAAGTGCCATTCTCATTTATTCAATCATATGATATTTTATTTTTCTTATTGACTTGGTCAGCAAAAGTCGACAACTGATTGCAGTGCAAGTCATTATATTGGCATATAAAAATTCCTAATGGCGTAAAAAAGATCTGTATCTGGATATATTTGAAATATGTAAGTAAGACATTTTCTACAAATGTATAAATATATCAGCAAAACATGTTTAGTGATAGTTTCTATTTAAACTTAACGGGTCTTGTTAAGCTCGGCAAAAAATATTTTGCATATTCGTCAGATATATTATCTGACAAAAATTGGATTAATGCTATAATGAACGTGATAGACATCGCGATTAAGGGTTTCGTAATAATACCCGCGATATGGAAATCAAATAGAAGAACTTGGAAAAGCACAGTGGTGGGTATGCGAGATTCGGCCCCCGACGAATATAACTTTTTTACTTATTAGTATTGCACTTGCGTCGGGTTTCAATCTAGATGTTTTAGACCCGTCCTCTGATAAACAAATTGATCTGACGTAATTTCGAGTATTGATTTCAATGCGTCCATCGATTTATGTCAATGTGCAATCCCCCATTTATTGAGGTATATTGATGAACTTTACTTCGTAACGAAAACAGGGAGGTATGAGTACCTTTGGCATACGTGAATGTAAATGACTTGTAACTCGTGAAATATAGCTTGTTCGATTATAGAAACTATTTTAAAGCAACGAATAAAAGCAGCGAGCTTTACCCACTTCAAAAAACGCAAAAAAAACAACAAGTAAAAACGCTGGCCTGTTATTAAATACCTTACAACAATTCGTACAGTACAGGTATTCATATAACGACTTTTCGAACTAAGGTGATTCGATTTTCGATTTTTATATATAACTACCGAAGTTACTTATACACATGCAACATGGGTTAGCTTACTTTTTCTTAAACTTATCTAAATGCTATAACATAACATAAAATTTGCCGTTCCACCCACGATATTTGGTTTTACATCCTGTATTTGGTCATCGAAGGTTAATTTAAAGTGCAAATTATGCAGACGTGGCAATAAACGTTTAATTTCGCCTGGAATGGAGATATATAAGAGTTTGTTTGTTGATACTTGTAAAATTGCACTACACATTACCTATAGTAGCTGCAAATTGTTCAACAGGTGGTAAAGGTTCTCCTTTCGCTTTGATATCTTGCAGACGTTTAAACTGTTCGGGTGGCGGAAGATACTGTATCAGTTGTTTTAGTATATTGTAAGACAATATGTCGGTGTCACAGCGTAGTACACAAATTTTTATCTGCTCTTAAGACAAATGCTTAAGCGAGCTCCCTAGAAGAATGGAAAGGTTTTGTGCCGCTTTGCTATCGAGCACCTTTAGGTCAACATTTTTTTTGCTAAGTGTAGCCGCCTTATCAACAGAGTTTTTTGGCTCTTTTTTTATTGGCTTTGAGGAGAATTTAGCTGAAAATTCAGCTAATAAATCTTTCGATACTAGTTTGTCTTCTTGACATTTGACACAAAAAGATTTTTCACTTATATTGTGCGGTAATATAGCTTTCCAATTTGCCTTTTTCATAGGATCTTTAACTTCCCACTTCTTTTTCGGCTTTAAACCTTGAGATAGCGCGGGGGTCATTGGATTGAACATAGTTGGAGGACGCGATCCACCCATGCCAGGAGGTATGGTCGGAGGCGGAGTACCGCCCATGCCTGCTTCCTAGCTGGTTGCAA